>NW_006159809.1:8119721-8125125 GCF_000334495.1 Tupaia belangeri chinensis
TGGTTCAAATCCGGGGCCTGGTGGCTTGCTTTCTCACTTCCCCCCTCTCTCTCTGTCTCTCTCTGGTCAAATTAAAATAATAAATGGATGAATAAATAAAATTAAATAAATAATTATTAAAAAATAAAAAAAAAAAGAAAAGAAAGAAAGGCACAGAAACTGGGTCCCTAAAAAGCACTTTGTTTCCTTCACAGTTTTATGTGAGAAAAGGCAAGTAGCTAAGAGTGCTGGGGATGGAGTCACCTGACCCCGGGGTGCTGGTTAGGGTTTCCCACCAGTGTGCTGGATACAGGCACATGTCTGGAGAACGTCTGATGGCCTGGACGTAACAAGGAGTGCAGAACCTTTGGGTTTGTGATTTGCTGTGATGTCCACAGACAAGACCATCATGGATCTAAGAAGGAGGAGGTACAGCTTCTCAGAAATGATGCAGAATGTTGGTGCAAAAGAAGCCACCAGTAACAACAAGGGCAGGGCACTTCCTCAGTGGTTGCTGGTCACAGATGACTTCTGGTCTTGATTTCCCAATGAGTTGTGCCGAGATAGGGCTCTACCGGAAAGCAAACTTTGTAAAAGCAGTGACAAAGCACTTGGGGTGTCCATTGCAGAGGGGCAGTTCCTTTTTGTCCACTTACTTTGGGGAGCCCAAGTAGCTGATCCAGAAGCTGTCAGGATAGTCCTCATGATTCAGAATAGAACTTTTGGCCTAAGTACCACCAAAGATAGAGCCTTTCTGGTTGATTAGGCATCATCTTTTTCATTCACCGGTGCTTTCAAACTGCCTTTATGATTTGAATTAGTTTTTCCTCTCCCAAGGAGTATTTGACAGAGACAACGCAAATCTCAGGGTCTTCCCCATCTTCTCCCAGTTGGGTTCATGGGTGCTTTACCTTCAGGTGTCAATTTCTGCTGTGTCTGCACTCCTATCCTAAGTTCATAGCATATTTTTTGGATCCATGCTTTTGGTGTCATTCAGGCTTCTTAGGTGCTAACTCGGTACATTTTTCTTTAAAGGTATTGTAGGAATGGCTTCCAGCCCTTACCACCCAAATTTTGACAAGTTCTGAACCTTCTTCCTTAATGGAATAAGCACGACTCTGGAAGTTTTTGGATATACCATACCCCTTCCTATCCATCCAACTCTCACAGCCTCATACACAAGATCTAATCAAATCACCAGGATTTTGGAGTCAATGTCCTCAGAAGGGAGGAACTTCTGGGTGTGTGTTCTGTTCCTTGAATGACAGCTCTCTACTCTCCAGTCCTTGTTTCCATTCCATCTCACCTTTACTTTGGCTTTAATCTAGGAGTGTCAGGCTCTGTCCAGTTCCCCTGCTGATGCCCTACCCTAACCCAGGACTACAACTCTGTTGTCAGTTCTTCATCAGGGGCTGTGGTCCTCGCTCTCCAGCCTTTCCTGGGCCAGGTTGTTTCTCTGATGCCAAAGCCTTTTCCTGCATCTAGGCTTCAGTAGGCAGAGTCCTGCTCATGCACAGTCTCCTTGTGTTGACCACCTTGAACTCTGCCTACTACTCTTGGTGCTAATTGGACGTCATGCTGCTTTGTCCTACTGCCCTTCTGGAACAGCTCTTAGCTTAGTTGGGCTCTTGTCCTGGATTCTGTGCTAGCTCTCCAAATGCCTCTGCTTCAAAAGACTTTTTTTTTTTTTTTAATTTGCCGGAGAGAGAGAGGAAGAGAGCAAGTACCCACATGGAGCATGGTCACGGTCACATCACAATCCCGGCTCTATGGATTTTGGGCACTCATACACATGTGCCTGGTGTGTTTCTCAAGTTACTGGGTCCAGGACTCAAACCACACTGTCAGCCTTATGGAACCCAACTGCCTAACCACCACACCACCACCAAGCCATGGGCTTGTCTAAAAAGAGTTTTTAATATATATTGTAAAACTCCAAAAGGGAAATAAAGAATATAATATGTTTTTAAAAATTTATTTAACTTTATGGGGGAACCAGCAGTTAGCGTAATGGCTATGTTGCTGGACTCCCACGTAGTCGACCGCGGTTCGTGTCCCGGACCCGGTGGCTTAAAACTCACACCGGGCGCGTGTGCGTGCCTGCCCAAGATCCCGAGAGGAGAATGGAGGAGAAGGGATTGCGGCGTGACCATCCCCCCTGGGGGGTCATTTCTCGCTTTCTGTCTCTATGTCTCTCTCTGTCTGTCTGGCGAGCACACACGCCCTACAGTGAAAATCTCTCCAAAAAAAAAAAATTATTTAACTTTATTTATTTTTATTTGACCAGAGAGGGACAGAGAGAAAGGGAAAGTAAGAAAGCAAGCCGCCAGGTCAAGAACTTGAACTGTGGTCTACCATGTGTGGGTCCAGCACCCCCGACCACCATGCCACCTGCTGGCCCTAAGAGTATAATATGTTTTTAAACTTGTTTTACCAGGGAACTTTTTTTTTTTTTTTTTCCTGCCTGAAGGAATAAGAGGGTTTATTCAAAAACTTTATGGACATGTATACTATGAAAAAACCATGCATGGGTTTCAACATTCTTTTGCACCAAAAAAGACTTGTATTTTAATTCCATTTTTCCATGAACTTGTTTGAAGTCCCCTTCTATTTATTAAAATTTCATAGAATATGGTGTGTGGTAGGACAGTTTTTGACAGTGTGAGGCTTTATCTCAGAGGTATGGACTGCAAATGGAGTATAGTCAAGTGCTCTATAATGATGTTTCAGTCAATGACAGACTGCATTTCTGATGGTGGAGCATAGCCTATATCTTATAGCTTAGGTATGTAGTTGGCTGTGCCATCTAGATTTTTTTTTTTGAAGAGGTTTTTGCTATAGGGCATGTGTGCTCGCCAGAAAGACAGAGAGAGACAGAGAGACAGAAAGCAAGAAATCACCTCCCAGGAGGGTGGCCATACCACAATCTCCTCTCCTCCACTTTCCTCTTGGGATCTTGGGCATGCATGCACATGCACCCTGCATGAGTTTAAGCCACCGGGTCCAGGACTCAAACCGCGGTCGACTACATGGGAGTCCAACGACTTAGCCATTACACCAAATGCTGGTCCCACCATCTAGATTTAAGTACACTCCCATAAGGACAAAATCAACCAAGGACACACTTCTCAGAATGTATTCTTGTTAAGGGATGCCTGACAATAATTCCAGGTGAAGGTAATGTGACAATTTTGGTGGAAGACATGAACACTCGCTAGATAGAGGGAGTGAAAGCACTCCCCAGCGGGGCATAATCATGGTGAAATCCCTTCTCGTCCATTTTTCTACCTGCTGGGGTTTGGTCATGTACCCACACATACCTGGAGTGATTTTTAGATATGTAGAATGTTTTTATAGTTTTTAAAGATTATTGCCATAGGGTATGTGCACTCACCAGAGAGAGACAGAGAGAGGAAAGTGAGAACTCACCCCCTGGCAGGGAGAGATGGCCACACCACAGTCCCTTCTCTGTTTACTTCTCAGGATTTTGAGTACACATGTACACATACCCAGCATGATTTTCAAGCCTCCAAGTCTGGAACGCAACCACGGTCGGCCATGTGGGAGTCCAGCACCTTAACCACCATGCCACCTGCTGGCCCCAGTATATATTTTTCATATAGAAAATACATTACAGCTGTCTCTTGGTATCCCTGGAGGGACTGATTTCAGAACTCCCTACAAATATCAAAATCTATAGATGCTCAAGTTCCTTTTATCTGTGGATATGGAATCCTTGGATGCAGAAGGCTGACTGTATAGAATACAGTACTATCCATGGTTTTAGGCATCTATTGAGGGTCTTAGGATGTATTCCTGTGGATAAAGGGGGACTAATGCAAAAAAAATGTTAAAAACCACTAAAATAATAAATATACGAGGAAATAGTTTTTTATGTATAAATTATTTATTTATTTAGTAAATAAAGAACTATACAGGAAAAAACATGTGGAATAGCTAAGAAAAAGGGAATAAATACCATAACTAAATTAAAAGTAGATGACAGACTGGTTAAAAATTTTTTGGAGGGAACCAGCAGTTAGCGTAATGGCTATGTCGCTGGACTCCCACGTAGTTGACCGCGGTTTGCGTCCCAGACCCGGTAGCTTAAAACTCACGCCGGGCACATGTGTGTGCGTGTGCGTGCCCAAGATCCCGAGAGGAGAATGGAGGAGAAGGGATTGCGGCGTGACCATTCCCTCTGGGGGGTGATTTCTCGCTTTCTGTCTCTCTCTCTCTGTCTGTCTTGCGAGCACACGCTCCCTATAGCGAAAACCTCTCAAAAAAAATTTTTTTTTTGGAAGTGGGGGCTGCCAGGTGGTATAATGGTTGAGAGCACTGGACTTTCTCTGGTCAAACTGAAAAGTAATAATAATAGATGAATAAATAAATCTTTAAAAAAACTTTTTGGGGGAAGGGGATCCCAGCAGATGACATAGTGGTGACGTCACTGGACTCCCACTTAGTCAACTGTGGTTTGAGTCCTGGACCCAGTGGTTTAAACTCATGCCAGGCTCATGTGCGTGCATGCCCCAAATCCCAAGAGAACAGATTGCAATATGACCATCCCCCCTGGGGGGGGCAATTTCTTGCTTTCTGTCTCTCTGTCTCTCTGGTTAATGCACATGCCCTGTAGCAAAAATTGCTCAAAATAAATTTTTGTTTTTGGAACATAACTCTAATATGCACAAAACTCTTACAGATCAATAAGAAAAAAGCAAGTACCAAGTTAGCAGGTGGCATGAAGGTTAAGGTGCTGCATCCCACATGGCTACTGTGTGGTTCAAGTCCTGGACCTGATGGCTTGAAAATCACGCTGGGGGTGTGTGTGTGTGCATGCCCAAAATACAAGAGGAGACTGGAGGAAAAGGGATTGTGGCATGGCCATCCCCCACTGAGGGGTGATTTCTCACACCCCCACCCTCTGGCTAGTACACATGCCTGACAGCAAAAACTAAAAAACAAGAAAAGAAAAAAGCAAATACAACAAAAGGAAAATGGGCCACAATTATAGAATAATAAATACAAATAGCCCACTCTGGATGGTGCTTGCTGTTAAAATGCTGTGCTCCACAGGCTGGAAGCACATGGGAGCCCTGGGTTCCATTCTGTACATTGGATGTGGTAGTATGGTGAGATGGGAGGCTGAAGCAGGAGGATTATGACATGATGAGACTCTCTTAAAAATAAACAAGGCCAGGTTGGTCTCTGCGATCTGAAAGTTGACAACTTCTTTGCGTCCGGGAGGCTGCTCCCAGCGACGCTGCAATCGTCACCATGCCACAAAACGAATATATTGAATTACATCGTAAACGCTGTGGATACCGTTTGGATTACCATGAGAAAAAGAGAAAGAAGGAAAGTCGGGAGGCTCATGAACGTTCAAAGAAGGCAAAAAAGATGATTGGTCTGAAGGCTAAGCTCT
>NW_006159809.1:8125479-8161364 GCF_000334495.1 Tupaia belangeri chinensis
GAGTGAGCTGGGCCTTGTGACACAAGGAGGCAAGGTTATTTGGGGGAAATATGCCCAAGTTACCAACAATCCTGAAAATGATGGATGTATAAATACTGTTTTACTGGTTTGATAGCAGTTGCATACAAATAACTCCTTGTAATTTTGAAGATGATACACCATCTGGAAAACCATCATGACTGATGTTTCTGAATATAGCCGGTCTTACATGTCAGCAGTCATCAAAAGATTATTTATTAAATTGTACAAAAACATTAAAGTGGCCTGGTTTTACAAATAAAAATAAATAAATAAATAAAAATAAGGCCAGAACCAGCAGGTGGTGTGGTGGGTAAGGTACTGCACTCTCCCACATGGCCAATCACAGTTTGCATCCCAGACCAGGTGGCTTGCTTTCTCACTTTCCCTCTCTCTGGTCAAATTAAAATAAATGAATGGATAAATAAATAATTCTAGAAAAAATAAATAAGGCCAGCCAATGGCCTGGTAGTTAAGGCAGCTGGATTCCACATGGCTGACTACACACTTCAAGTCCTAGATCCAGTGCCTGAAAAACATGCCAGGTGCATGTGTGTGCATGCCCAAAATTCTAAAAAGAATGTGGAAAAGAAGGGGTTATGTCATGACCATCCCCCATTGGAGGCTCTTTTTTACTTTCACTCTCTGGTGAGCACATACGCCCTATGGCAAAAACCCTAAAAACTAAAACCAAAACAGAACAAAACAAAAAAAAGGCTGTTTTATTTACAATCCAAAAAATTCCAACAAATCATATTTCAGGTGTTAGACTGAAACAAAAAGGAAGAAAATATTTACTGTTGTTGAGTGATTGAGGAAGCAGGAATCCATACTTTGTTGCTTGGAATACAAATCAGTATAACCTCTCTGAAGTTCAGTTTGGCAGTATGTTTAAAAATGTAAAGTGCTGTCCAGACCTGTAGTCTAGTGGTTATGGAAGCTGGATCCCACATGACCACAGTTTGAATCCTGGCCTGGCTGTTTGAAAAACATACTGGGTGTATGTGTATGCATTGTTCCAAATCCCGACAGGATGGAGAAATGGAGGAGAAAGGATTTCGGTATGACCATGCCCTGTTGGAGGGTGCTTTCCCCCTCTTACTCCCTCTGTGTCTATCTTTATATGAGAAGTGCAAATGCCCTCTGTCAATTTGAATAAATAAATAAATAAATAAATAAATAAAGTGCTCACACTTAAGAAGTTATTGAATTTTATTTATAATCATTATAATTTTTAAAATTTGCTACAGGGCATGTGTGCTTCCTAGAGAGAGACAGAGTGAGAAATAAAGTGAGAAAGCAAGCCACTGGGTCCAGAGCTCGAACTGCAGTTGGCCATGTGGGAGTCCAACACCTCAACCACCACACCACTTGCTGGGCCCACACTTTTTAAACAAGCAGCTCCACTTCCAGGTATTCCAAGGGCAAGTGTGTGTGTGTGTGTGAGAGAGAGAGAGAGAGAGAGAGAGAGAGAGAGGGAGAGGATAGTTTTGCTCCAGAGCTTAGAAAACATCAAAATGACCATTGATAGAGGATTGCCTATATAATATGTCCATACACTGGTAAATAAAATAGATCTATAATTATTGACATAGGAAGATGACTATAATATATGCATAAAATATAGAGTATATAAACTTTCTGTAGAAATCAGTAAATATAGTAAATATACACTATTGTGTACATATTTTAACAATCATACTATACAATGTTAACAGAAATTATATTTCCCAATTCGGAAAAATAGCCACTTAAAAAATAAGTCGATTCTGACTTGAGGCTGATGAATAGGCTGAAACCAGACAGAGTTACTTTTCCTTGGTGGTCTAGGTGATGGCGAGCCCTTGAGCAGATAGTGGTGATAAAAGTAGTGATCAGGGAAGGCTTTATGGTGTGACGTGTGAAATGAATGAAGCAGAAAATGAGGTTCGAGGCATCAGTTAGGAAGTGGTAGTGGAAGGACAAGCCTGAAATAATAAGCCATCAACTAGGGTGGGCAGTGGGAGGATAAGGAAAAGGACCAATTTAAAGACGTTTCATGGAAGAAACCACTGATTTTGTAGTCTGTCAGGCCGATAGGGAAAAAAGAACAGAATAACAAGTCAGGGACAATGCCAAGGTATTCATTTACCCTGTAAAATCGGATGTTATCAGTTTTTCAGGGTAGATAGTCATGACATTAAATAGGGGTGACTGGGAAGGGAAGCCACTCTCCTATAAAGAAAGGAGAAAGGAATTCGGTTCTTGGAGTTGAATGTGAAGGGCTAGAGGTACATCCAAGGGTAATTGCCTTTAGGCAGAGGATTCCCATTTAAAGACAGTTACTTCTTTTTTTTTTTTTTTTGAGAGGTTTTCACTATAGGGCGTGTGCGCTCGCCAGACAGACAGAGAGAGACAGAGAGACAGAAAGCGAGAAATCACCCCCTAGAGGGGATGGTCACGCCGCAATCCCTTCTCCTCCATTCTCCTCTCGGGATCTTGGGCACATACGCACACGTGCCGGGCGTGAGTTTTAAGCCACCGGGTCCAGGACACGAACTGCGGTCGACTACGTGGGAGTCCAGCAACATAGCCATTACGCTAATTGCTGGTTCCCAAGACAGTTACTTCTAAAGTAGAGGCAGCAGGTGGGATCCCTAGATTTAACAGCAATGACAAGTTTGGGGGAGGGTGGTGGTATTTTTTTTTTTTTAAAGGAGAGGTTTTCGCCATAGGGTGCCTGCGCTCGGCAGACAGACAGAGACAGAGAGACAGAAAGCAAGAAATCACCCCCCAGGGGGGATGGCCACGCTGCAATCCCTTCTCCATTCTCCTCTCGGGATCTTGGGCACGCACGCACACGCGCCCGGTGTGAGTTTTAAGCCACCGGGTCCGGGACGCAAACCGAGGTCGACTATGTGGGAGTCCAGCGACATAGCCATTATGCTAACTGCTGGTCCCGGGGGAGGGTGGTGGTATCTTGATTGTCCCTTTCCTGATGAAGTCTTGACGGATGCTGGAGAGGAGAGTTGTGGAGGTGGTCTCATTTGAAACCTGAGAGTAGAGTTTGGGGAGAGTTAGGAGTGGGTTAGGAGTGGGCAGAGATCATCATCATAAACAGCCACAACATCTGAAAATCACTTCACTGTTTACCACGCGCCATCTTGTTCATCAACTAGCTGATATAATCCTTGCATCGGCCCCTTTTCCTTTCATATGCACAAGCTCAGAAGGTAGAATGAAAACTCAAACTCAAGTCTTCAGCCTTGAATCCCATTTCTCATTCTCCACTCCCTGTCTCTTAGAGATGAATTTTCTAAGGAGGGAAACAGCAGAGCAGAAGCTGCAGCCTGGAGCTAGGAGCAGTTACAAGGTGGGCAGGAGAGGGCCAGGGAACACACGGTGTTACAGTCACCGTCCTGCCCCCTTGGCCCTTGTAGGCCCTTACGTTTCCCTAAACCAGAATCAAGGGAAAAAACCAAAGTCCCAACCTGTCCATAAATAGCTGTGAGGTGTTTTGGAAGGGAGCTCGTCCAGTTTAATTATGGCAGCTAGTGGTGGCTTAGTGGTTTATTGAATTTTGGCTTCATTCCTTTGAAAGCAGTACAGTAACAGCATATTGACCTAGACCAGTGAGGGAAAGGCCTGTCTGAGTTAAAGGAAAAAAAAATTCTTTATGAAGTCATTAGGTTTGTTTATTTTTGGAATCCCATGGTACCTCCACTTGTATATTTGCTAGCTGGTTGAGATCCTAAGAGGATCTGCTTTAATGAGTAGAAAATCAAGAGTCTCTTAAGTCACTTCAGTTTTCCAACTGGCATTCATACTTTTGGGATTAAATTATTTAACCCATTCTGATAGTATGAACACAAAATACTGTGTGTGTGTGTGGTTTTTTTTTTTTTGCTATAGGGTGTGTGCGCTCGACAGAGAGATAGACAGAAAGCGAGAAATCACCCTCAGGGGGCATGGCCATGTCGCAATCCCTTCTCTCCATTCTCCTCTCGGGATCTTGGGCACGCATGCACACGGGCCTGGCATGAATTTAAGCCACTGGGTACAGGACTTGAACTGCAGTTGACTGCATGGGAGTCCAGAGACATAGCCATTATGCCAACTGCTGTTATCTCCTGTCGGAAAGTTCTGATTAATTGGTGCCAGTTTTAAAGAGGTTCTCTTGCAATTGCTAGACTGCTGCTGAAAATCCTGCAAGGTACCTTGCATTCCAGTGCTTGGTGCATAGCGGGTAGTCAGGAAACAGGCTGAGTGAATGAGTGAGTGTCAGACTGAAGGGCACTTTCTTCCTGAGGTATGTTGAGTTGTGTGGAATGCTGTTCCTACAGCCTCACACTACAGTTTTACTGAGGTTTTTGTTTTTTTTTTTTACTAAGTCTTTTTTTTTTTTTTTAAGTTTTTTTCTTTCTTTTACTGGTGGGGTATGGGCAGTGAGAGGAGACATAAGAGACCCTTAACATGCCATGATCCTTTCCCCACCCTTCTGTCATTGCCATGCCATGATCCTCCCCCTCTCCCTCCCCCTGCCACTCCCAGTCTTCCAACCAGCACATGGGTGTACATGGTGTATTCGGGTCTACCTGAAATCTGAACTCACAGCCTTCCCCTATGATTCCAGTATTGCACAGTTGTGCCCTACCACCTGTACCCCTGCAGCTTGACATGGGACAAGTATTTTTAAAGAATTGTTTTTTATTTAAGTTTATTATTATTATTATTTTATTATTTAATTTGACCGGAGAGAGAAAGTGAGAGAGCAAGCTGCCAGGTCTAGGACTTGAACCACAGTCAGTCAGCCATCTGGGAGTCTAGGACCTTTAATCAGTGCCTTTAACCACATGCTAGGGCCTGGGACAAGTCTTATCACTGAGATGTTTTTGTTTTTGTTTTTTAGATTTTTGCCATAGGATACATGTGTTCGCTGGACAGAGACAGAGAGAAGGAAAGTGAGAAGTCACCACCCAGGGGGAATGGACACATCACAATCCCTTCTCCTCCAGTCTGCTCTTGGGATTTTGGGCACACATGCACATGTGCCAGCATGATTTTCAAGCCATCAGCTCTGGGCCTTGAACCGCAGAGTCAGCCATGTGGGATCTAGCACCTCAACCACCACGCCACCTGCTGGCCCAAGTTATTTTTTTTGAGAATTCTTTTTATTTAACTTTATTTTTAAATTTGAATTTGGTCAGAGAGGGACAGAGTAAGAGAGAGAGAGAGAAAGAGAGGGAAATTGAAAAAGCAAGCTGCCAGGTCCAGGACTCGAACTATGGTCGGCCATGTAGAAATCCAGCACCCCCAACCACTATGCCACGTGCCAGCCCTAAGGCCCAAGATACGTTTTAAAAGATTATTTTTTAAAGAATTATTTATTGAATTTCATTTATTTATTCATTTATTATATATTTTTTAATTTGACCAGAGAGAGACACAGAGAGAGAGAAAGATAGGGAGAGAGACTAGGGTTGGAGAGTGAGAAAGCAAGCCCCCAGGTCTGAGATTTGAACCATGGTTGGCCATATGGGAGTGTCCAGCATCTTAACT
The DNA here is from genome assembly GCF_000334495.1 of Tupaia belangeri chinensis. Taxonomy (NCBI): domain Eukaryota; kingdom Metazoa; phylum Chordata; class Mammalia; order Scandentia; family Tupaiidae; genus Tupaia; species Tupaia belangeri. The sequence continues at coordinate 8,131,036 of NW_006159809.1, forward strand.
ACCACACCACCTGTTGGTCCCCAAAAGATTATTTATTTAATTTTGTGTGTGTGTGTGTGTGTGTGTGTGTGTATGTGTGTGTGAGAGAGACAGACAGACAGACAGACTCCCACAGAGTCTTTTCACTCTGTGATCTACCCCCTCCGAGCCTTGCAGCCAGCCCCCACAGGTGTGCCCAGCATCTTTAGGTCAACCTGGAAACTGAGCCCAGGGTCTGTCTTATGGTTCCAGTGTTGTGCAGTGGTGTCCCACTGCCTGAGCCACTGTGGCTGGGACTTAGTGCTCAGATTGTTTAGTGTGGAAGGAGGAAATGGAGACAGCGAGGGAATTTTCTGCTCTGAGCCTGTGACTCCACAGAGAAGAGCCCCCTTTCCAAAACCAGTTAGCTGGTGTTATTTGAATCTCAGTCAAATGATCTCTCCTACTAAAGGATCAGGCTGCTGAGAATCTCTGGAGTGAATGGAGGTAAGAGATGTCTTACTGGCAACCAGAGTCTAACCCCAAGAGGGCAACTGCCTCATGATAGGTCCTTGGTTTTTTCCTTCTCTTACTCATCACTGCTTGGCTTCTAAATCAGGAACCTCTCCAGTTCATCTTTGGCTTTTGCTTACCCAGCCTGGCCCTCCCTCCTGGCCATGTGCCACTGGCAATGTTTAGCCCTGCTAGAAATTACACCCTCAACTAGGGTAAAGCAAACTGGGAGGTGCTGGTTCTGGCTCCAGAAGGACTGGAGCCTGTCACCTGGCCCTGCCCTGTGTTCCCTGGCATGCATTCCTGGCCACCTTTTTACCCTTAACCTACTTCCTCCAAACCTATATTCTGCCTGGGTCAAAATTTTGGACTAGCTTCTCCAGAGGGTCCTATGGGGCAGGAATGTCAGTGCTTTGAAAGAAACTCCTGACAGCAGCCTCCACATCCTGTTTGGGAGAATTGCTGGTCTCATGTAGATGCGTGAGAGGCACGGAGTGTGTTCATGTCACCCAAGGATTCACTGCTGGGTTTCTTTAAGCATTGAACCTGCTTTTCCAAATAAAATCTGATTTTCAAATGATATATGCAGTTGTTCACGGAACATTAGTGTCAGGAAAAAAAAAAGCTTCTGAGATTTTCTAGATTTTCTTTGTTTTAGAAATGAGCAGACCTAGGAAGGTCCAACGAGGAGCATATCTGACTGAGGAGCTGGCACTCAGGTTATAGGAACGGAATTGAAGTAGGAGGATCAAGTGCTATATGAGAGGGAGCACCTCTCACCTCTCCTGGAGGAGTATTTCCCAGAATTTTGGGGGATAAGGGAAAAGAAAAATACATTCCTTCCCCAGAAGTGCCCTGCTCGACACCCCTCAAACTCAGTAATTCCTGTCTCACACGCATTTATTTTTATTTATTTATTTTGTTTAGAGAGATTTTTGCTACGTGGTGTATGCACTTGCCAGAGAGACAGGGAGAAAGCGAGAAATCACCCACCCACCCACCTTCAGCTACTCCACAATCCCTTTTCCTCCATTCTCCTCTGGGAATTTTGGTCCTGCATGCATACGAGCCCTGTGTGAGTTTCAAGCCACCAGGTCCGAGATTAGAACCTCAATCAAGCACGTGAAAGTCCAACACCTTAACCACTGTACCACCTGCTGGCCCTTTCAAAGCACATTTAAATGAGTAAAAGCCTAAATTAAGGGATATGACTGAACAAATGCAACTTTATTAGATTCGGTATGTAAGGAAAACTAGTGTAAGTTAGCAAAGGGTCAGTAGAGGTTCTTTAGAGGACTTGGTTTGATTAGATTAGTTGATCGGATTGATTTATAATTAGAAGCATCCTTTCTATGATAGGCGCTTGTGAAGTCCATTCATTCATTTAACAGATATTTATTCACTGCAGAGAGTTCTGTGGTAATTTGAACTTAGCCTGCTTTTGAGGAACTTATGTTTAGTATATAAATAATTTTAATCATAAAGTGGCAGGGTATGACAGATACAGACTAATGCTGTGGGAATTTAAAGAGAGGGGAGCTTTTAGAGCTAGAGAATTAGGTAAATTTTTGTGAAATTTTGTGAAAACAGGCTTATTTTGTTTATTTGCCAGAGGATACATATGCTTGACAGACAGACAGCAAGGAGAGGGAGAGAGCACATCCCAGTGGGGAACGGTCATGCCACAACCCCTTCTTCATTTCCCCACCCTGCCTGGATTTGGGGAATGCACGCACACATGCCTGGCTTGTTTTTTCAAGCTGCCAGCACCAGGATTCAAACCATGGTCAGCCATTTGGGATCCAGCTTTCCTTAACCACTAGGCTACAGAGCTGGCCCCAAAACAACTTAGTATTTTTTTCTTTTTAAAATTGTTGCTATTGGGCACGTGCACTTGTGTGTGTGTGTGTGTGTGAGAGAGAGAGAGAGAGACAGAGAGAGACAGAGAGAGAGAGAGCATTCTCCAGGAGGACAGCTGTGCTGCAATCTCTTCTCTACATTCTCCCCTCAAGATTTTGGCTCTTCTCCCCTTGGGATTTGGAGCATAGATGTTCACACACTTGGCATGTTTCTCAATCTGCTGGGTCCGGGACTCGAACAATGCAGTCAGCTGCGTGGGATCCAGCCACCTTAACCAACATGTTACCTGGCTGGCCCAATAGAGTTGTTTTAAAGAATCTTGCTTATAGTCCGAACAGAGATAGTGTTAATATAAGAGAAAATCTCTTCTCATACATATTACTGAAACTCTGGGGGCCAGCAGGTGGCGCAGTGGTTAAGGTGCTAGACTCCCACATAGCCGCCATGGTTTGAGTCCTGAACTTGGCAGCTTGCTTTCTCATTTTCCTTTTCTCTCGCTCTCTCTGTCTGTCTCTGATGAGCACACATGCCCTACAGAAAATTAAAATAATAATAATGATAAATAAAATGTCATAATTCTTCAAACAAACAGAAACACTGGGGGGTGGCTGGCAGGTGTCACAGAGGTTAAAGCAGCTAGATGCCACATGGCTGATTGTGTGGTTTGAATCCTGGACCCAGTGACTTGAAAAACACAAAAGTCATGTGTGTGCATGCCCAAATTCCTGACAGGAGAGGGGAGTAGAAGCAATTGTGGCATGGAACTCCTGGGGTGTGCTTCCTCACTTTCTCCCTCTCTATCTCCTCTCTTTCTCTCTCTCTGTCTCCGGAGTGCATATGCCCTATAGCAAGAACTAAAAAACAAAACCAAAAATCTCTGAATAGCAATACTGTGCATTTCCTTTCACTGAGCTTCTTTGCTAATTGCTAAAGCAATTTTCCAAAGCACAAAGGCTTTGTTAATTAAGAGCAGTTCACTCTCTTATTGGGTAGGAACTACAGCTAGTAAATGAATAGGAGGCAAGGGTGTGGACCCAGTCAGGAGGATACTCTTTCAAGAGGCTTGTCTGGGAAGTGAGGAGTGGTAGAGAAAGAAGTCCCACAGGATGTAGGGAGGATTGTGGAAATCTCAGCGAAGTTAAAGAACAGAAGCTGTGGAAGTAAAGACAAGGAGAGGTAGAAATAAAGAAGGCCATGACCAAGCAAAGGGTCTGACTGGAGGAGGAAAAGCAGACTGTGACCAAGAGACCAAAGTCTTTGACGACCACGAGGTCAGCAAATGATAGCAGTGAAGAGTGTAATTATTTAACACAAGCCTCTGAATCTCTGCAAAGGAAGGATTTGTTTTAAGGTTGTAGGAATGAGAGCTTTGAAGCAGTAGACAACTTCTTTTTCTTTTCCTAGTACTGCTGGGTACTGAAGAATGATTTTATGGAGGAACCTTCGATACCCAGAAAGCAAGTTCAAGTTCCTAAAGGAGTGCCAATTTTCAGCTAGAAGGAAGGTAGCCAGGACCATCTTTGAGTGCGGAAAACACTGTCTGCCTAAATAACGTGGAATTTTAATGAGTGTGTGCTGGGGGAAGTGAGTTCTAGCCAAGTAGGATGTCCTCCACAGAGCCCTGAGCCTTTGTTCACAATTAAAGGGCTAAATACACTTGGGAAAGTTTGGGCTTTCTTGCAGCCAAATCTTATTTGGCCACTAGGATTTTTTTAAAAACTGTTCAAGATCAGACTGGGTGAGTTCTGTCAGAGAGAGACTAAATAGAAAGGTGTTTTATTTATTTATTTATTTATTTATTTATTTATTTAAATTTGGCTATAGGTTGTGTGTGTGTGAGAGAGAGAGAGAGAGAGAGAGAGAAGAGAGAAAGTGTGAGAGAAAGGACCTGTCAGGGTGGACGACTATAGCACAATTCCCTCTCCTCTATCTCTTCCTTGCTTCAAGATTTGGGGCAGGCACACAAGCATGCCTGGTGTGTTTTTTAAGCTTCTGGGTCTGGGACTCACCTGCACAGTTGACCTTGTGGGAACCAGCCATTTTAACCACCATGTCTTTAGCCATTCCAAGCTAAATGGAAACTTTCTTTTTAGTTTTTTGCCATTGGGTGCATGTGCTCGCCAGAGAAAGACAGAGAGAAGGAAAGTGAGAGATCATCCCCCAGAGCAATGGCCACACTGCAATCCCTTCTCATCTCAGGATTTTGGACACTCAAAATGATTTTCAAGCCACTAGGTCTGGGACTTGAACCATAGTCAACCATATGGGAGTCCAGTGCCTTACAACCACGGCACTTTATGGCCCCTAAATGGAAACTTTTTAAAAGGTTTCTGGATTAAAAACGCTAGAAGTCAAAACTCTTGAGCCTTTCCACTTCTGTGGGGTCTGAAATTTATTTTTCTTGGGCTGCGTACAGTCATTGCCATCCCAGCGACAATGTATAATGCTCTAAAGAGAGAGTCTGGAAATACTCAGATCATTATTCATAAAAATGCTTTTAGATTTCCAGTGGTTCAGGATTTCTTCAACATTGTTAGTCCACGATGCCAAACATTTTAGAAAGAAACTGCCAAATATCTGAAACAAACAAAAATCTTCATAATTTTTTTTCCCTCATTCTTAACTTGACCCATTTTCATCACTGTCCTGGCTGTAAAACCAGATGTGAATGGTCAGAAAATGTTAGCCTAACCAGCCGTTTCACCACAGGAACTTAAGTAGAAAAGTTCCATGACTCAGAGTGGGAGGGACACTACTCCCTTGTTACTTTCTAAAGTGCAGGTTGAGTATCCCTTATCTAAATGGGACCAGAAGTGTTTCAGATTTTGGATATGTTACAATTTTGGAATATTTGCATATACTTCATAAATAAGCTTGGGTATGGGACACATTCAATTATGAAATGTATTATGTTTCATATGTACCTAGTATGCATGTCATGTTGGTGCTTAAAAAGTTTCAGATTCTGGGACCAGCAGTCGGCGTAATGGCTCTGTCTCTGGACTCCCATATAGTCGATGGCGGTTCGAGTCCTGGACCTGGTGGCTTAAATTCACGCCAGGCACATGTGCGTGTGTGCCCAAGATCCTGAGAGAAGAATGGAGGAGAAGGAACTGTGGCGTGGCCATCCCCCTGGGGGGTGATTTCTCACTTTCATCTCTCTGTCTCTCTCTGTCTTTCTGGGGAGCACATGTGCCCCATAGCAAAAACTCAAAAAAAAAAGTTTTAAATTCTGGGGCATTTTGTATTTTGGAACTTCAAATTAGGGACACTCAACCTGTAGCATTTTTTTTTTCTTAAAGAATTATTTAATTTAATTAATTACTATTATAGTAAAATTTGCGATAGTACACATGCACCTACCAGAAAGAAAGAAAGTGAGAAGGCAGGATGCCAGGTCTGGGTCTTGAACTGCAGTCAGCCATGTGGGAGTTCAATGTCCCAAACACCATGCCAAGTGCTGGCCCCAGTTTTTTTTTGTTTTGTTTTGTAATTTTGCTGTAGGATGCATGTGGTCACTGGAGAGATGGAGGCTGATGAGAAAGCACCTACCTGGGGGCATGGCCATGCCACAATCCCTTCTCTTCCATTCTCCTCTTAGGATTTTGGGCATGCACACATATGTGAGTTCTTCAAACCTCCAGGTCTGAGATTTGAACCGCATAGTCAGCCATGGGGGATTCAACTGCCTTAACCACTGTGCTACCTGCTGGCCCCTCAACCTGTAGTTTGTAATTGGTTTTATCACACGAATGAGAACCTTTTATATGGCAAACTCATCATAAACAAAGAAGATAGCCAACAGGCTGAGAAAAAATTTCTGCAATACATGTAATAAGCAGTGGGTTAATAGCCATAATTTATAGAGAAGTCCTGCAAATCAATAAGAAAAGGATAACAAACCCAACAGAATATGGGCAAAGACTACAAATAGGCAATCCCACCAGAGAAAACTAGAATTTTTTTGTAAAGAAAAGTATAGTTTTGAACCAGCAGATGGCATGGTGGTTAAGGTGCTGACTTTCATTTTTTTTTTTTTTAAGAATTATTTTTCATTTAACTTTATTTATTATTATTATTATTATTTTTCAGTTTGATCAGAGAGAGAAAGGGAAAGTGAGAAAGGAAGCCACCAAGTCCAGGACTTGAACCATGGTCAGCCATGTGGGAGTCCAGCACCTTTAACCACTCTATCACCTGCTGGCCCAAGGTGCTGACTTCTACATAGTCAACTGTGGTTCGAGTCCTGGACCTGGTGACTTGCTTTCTCATTTTCCTTCTCTTTCTCTGTCTCTCTCTGGTCAAATTATAAAAAAAAAAAATGATGAGTAAAATTTAATAAAATAATTTTTCATAAAAAAAGGGAAGTGTAATTTCAAGCACAGTGTTATCTACACAAGGATATTCATTGCAGTGGTAAGTCGCTGTGAGTAGGGAGACTATGAAATATTATGTGACAGTTAAAACACTGAATGCACATTTCTGTACCAGTGGAAAAAGCAAGTGCAAAATAATGTGAATAGAATGTTCTCTTTCATTTTAAAAACATAGAAAAATTAAATTAAAATCTTAAAGTAATTCCCAAGATACATATGTACCAGAGACAGAGAGATCCTGTCTGGATTTTGGGCACACACACATGCACACACACACACACACACACACACACCTGGTGGGTTTTTCAAGCAGCCAGGATTCAGACTGTGCAGTCAGTCCTGTGGGATCCAGCTCCCTTAACTACTAGACCACAGGCTGGTCTCCCATTCTTTTTCTTCAGTTTTTGCTATAGGGCACTTGCATTCAGAAAGAGAGAGAGACAGTGGGAAAGTGAGCAAACATTCCTTAAGAGAGATGGCTACTCTCTAGTCCCTTCTCCTCCACTCCCTTGGGATTTTGAGCACACACACACACACACACACACACACACACACACACAAGCCCAGCATGCTTTTTAAGCCATTGGGTCCAGGACTCAAACTGTGCAGTTGGCCATGTGGGATTCTGTCACCTCAACCACTAAACCACCAGGTGACTCCCTCCATACCCCCATTTGTTTGTTTTAGGTTTTTGCCATAGGGTGCATATGCTCACCAGAAAGAGGCAGAGAGAGCAGTGAGAGGGAAAGTGAGAAATTACCCTCCCGGGGGGATGATCATGCAGCGATCCCTTCTCCGCTATTCTCCTCCTGGGATTTTGGGCATGCATGTACATGTACCCAGCATGATTTTCAAGCCACCAGGTCTGGTACTTGAACTGCATTTGGACATGTGGAATTCCAACACCTTAACCACCATCCCACCTGCTTCCTGCTCCTATCCCCCATTTTTTTTTTTTTTTTTGAGAGGTTTTCGCTATAGGGCGCGTGTGCTCGCCAGACAGACAGAGAGAGACATAGAGACAGAAAGCGAGAAATCACCCCCCAGGGGGGATGGTCACACCGCAATCCCTTCTCCTCCATTCTCCTCTCGGGATCTTGGGCACGCACGCACACGCGCTCAGTGTGAGTTTTAAGCCACTGGGTCCGGGACGCAAACCGGGGTCGACTACGTGGGAGTCCAGCGACGTAGCCATTACACTAACTGCTGGTTCCCTCCCCCATTTGTTTTTTAAAAAGCATTCCTATTTACTTGATTTAGTATATATACATCCTGTCTTAAGTTTTATTACTGGGTGCCTTTAAGTTAAAAAATATTGAAGAGGGGGCCAGCAGGTGGCATGGTGGTTAAGGCACTGGATTCCCCCAAGACTGCAGTTTGAGTCCCAGACCTGACAACTTGCTTTCCTACTTTCTCTTTCTCTCTCTCTGGTGAGTACGTGTGCCCAATAGCAAATTAAAAAATAATAATAAATAAAATTCTTTAAAAAATTGAAGATATTTTTCTCATTATGATGTTAATAAATGAAATGTTAGCTTTTGCCTTTCTCTTACGTAAGCCAGTAGATTTATTTTTCTCTCACATTGCTTCTCTCTTTATTAATTTAATCTGGTTTTAGAAATTTTAGTCTCTGAGAAGAATTAGAGACCTCTTGGTACTCCTCCCTTCCCAAGACCTGAAAGAATTCCTGAGCCAGACCTCCAGGCCACGGTGCCTGCAGTTGTGTTTTTGGTGTGAAGAATAAAGGAATTCAAGGCACTGGATTCTTTTTTCCTAGGGTTTGCTCATTTTTCTTATTCACAGCCTTGCAGAACCTCTGAACCCTTACCTCCGGTGCAGTTTGAGGGGCTAGGGTCTCTGTGTGGGAGGCTTTGCTTGTTCCATCTCCTTGGAAAGAGGAAGGAAACCCGAGTGGCCCCTGAGAAGGTAAGGTTTAGATCTGGCCTAAGTTGTAGGAGGAAACCTTCTCCCTGCATTTGTCCTTGCCTCTCTTTTAGAGAGGCCTCTCAGCTGGATGTTCTTATTTTTTCTTCCTGAATTATTTTCTTTTTGTATTTATGTATTTCCTGAGTGAGAGAGAGACAGCACCCCTGACAGGATCTCAACGCTGTGATCCACCCTCAGCCTCAGCCAGCTTGGATGATGGGCAACTGCATGCTTGGGGTACCCAGGACGGTCTCTGGAAGCAACCAGAAACCTTCCCATATGGATCTGTCTCACAAAGCATTAAGTTTTACTGTTGTACCACAGTTTGGATCCTCTCAGGCGGTCTTTATCTTGGTCTCAGGCCTCTACTAACCTAGCTGGGGGGAATCCTTGAAGCCCCCCCCCCCTTTTTGCCATAGGACGTGTGCACTTGCCAGAGAGAAACAGATATAGAGAGACAGTGAGAGAGAAAGTGAGAAATTACCCCACAGGGCAGATGGCCATACCACAATCCCTTCTCCTCCATGCTGCTCCTGGGATTTTGGGCACACTCACACACATGCCTGGCATGATTTTCAAGCCACCAGGTCTGGGACTCAAACTTCCATTGCTGGGACCAGGAGATGATGTAATGGTTACATTACTGGACTCCCATGTAGTCGACCACGGTTCAAGTCCCGGACCTAGTGGCTTAAACTCACGTGGGGCACACATGTGTGTGCCCAAGATCCCAAGAAGAGAATGAAGGAGAAGGGATTGAGGCATGGCCATCCCCCATGGGGGACGATTTCCCCCATTCTGTCTCTCTGGTGAGCACACACGCCCTATAGCAAAAGTCTCTCTCTTAAAAAAACAAACAAAAAAACTGCCATTGGCCATGTGGGAGTACAGGGTCTTAACCACCACTCCACCCCTGCTGATTCCTTGAAGACTGCTTTAATTTTGCCTACTTTGTTGAAGTTTAAAACCTCTAGAACTCCAGCCTGGGAATAGCAGGAATTCCATCATAGGGTGGCACAGAGACAAAGAATTCCCTTGTCTTTCAGACAGCAATGTCTTTGGGCAGAAGCATTGCTTTCCTTAATCACTTTGTCAGCATCAGTAGACACCTGATGGGTGTGTGGGAATTGTTATACAGTTTTTACATAGGCTTTTCTCTGAGCTGGAGAGTTTACATAGAATGGTGTCATAGAAATTTATTTAAAACCCAAACTGACTGTGGCCGGTTCTGCTTCTAAACAGAGGTGTGTAGTTTATGTTCATAAGGGGAAATTATTCCATCCTCTTTACCACTACAAAATAGTAGTTATGAGAGAGTGAACGTTCAAACCCTTCTTTTTGTTCTTTGGTGCTAGTCAAGGGTGAAAACCAGAGTGGAAGGGACGTAGCCAGGTTGACTAGCTATGGGTCGTTGATGTCAGAAATAGGGGAGGGGGGATGGAGAGCTAGGCTACTCTGAATAAAATAAGGGGAATTTAATTTCCTGATGGGATGGGAATTCTCCCCTCCCATCCCCAACACACACACACACACACACACCAAATGAGAAGCACCGGAAGAGAGTGAGTGGGACAACCAACATGAAACTGGTTGAAAACCTCTTGACCAAAATGCCAAGGACCACAAGTGTTTTAGATTCTGGGTTTTTCCCACGTTTGGAATATTTAAAAAATACATAATGAAATGTCTTGGGGGAAGGGACTCAAGTCTACATGAAATTCATTTGTTTCATATACACCTTATACATACAGCCTGCAGGCAATTTTATTCAATACTTTTGTATTGCAGCATTTGACTGTGACCTGTATTACATGAGGCCAGGTGTGGAATTTTATACTTGTGGTGTCATGTCAGCACTCAAAAGGTTTCAGATTTTGCCGCATTTTGGATTTTGGATTTTCAGAGTAGGGATACTCAACCTGTAATTTGAAAACTCTCTGTCTCTTCATACTTCAGGAAAGTCTGATGAACATACAGTGTTTTGAGTGAGTTGAGTGAGTGTGTGTGTTTTTGGTGAAACACGAAAAAGGGGAGCTGAATTCCAAATCTGGGATAGCTTAAAGTAGAGGGAAGGGGTCAGCCTCAGGAGGTGAAATGTGAGTGAGATCAAAAGTCTAGCAAGAGCTGGAAACAGAGACGAAGGGACTGCTAGTAAGAACATTCACTCTTGAGAATTTGCAGAAATTCTGGGAAGATCATTGGATTTCTCACAGAACATGGGGGATCCAGGCAACTTTTTTTTTTTTTTTTTGAGAGATTTTCACTGTAGGGTGCGTGTGCTCGCCAGACAGACAGAGAGAGAGACATAGAGACAGAAAGCGAGAAATCACCCCCCAGGGGGGATGGTCACGCCGCAATCCCTTCTCCTCCATTCTCCTCTCGGGATCTTGGGCACGCACGCACATGCGCCCGGCGTGAGTTTTAAGCCACCGGGTCCGGGACACAAACCGCGGTCGACTACGTGGGAGTCCAGCGACATAGCCATTACGCTAACTGCTGGTTCCCCAGGCAACTTTTAAAACATGCCCAAGGGTAGGATGGTTGCAGCTGACATCTGATTGCTGTAGTGCTGTGATTCAGAACATGTAACAGTGGTCCACCAAGATCCTGCTGCAGAGACACACCAGACACTATCACGTTATTCTCTCTGTCCAGTGGAAGCCATTTTCACTTCTGACTCCAAGAGGTAAAACTTCTAAGAAAGGATTTCCCTCCCTGCGAGTTACACAGAACCAGAGAGCCAGAGAGCTACAGCTCCCGGCCATTCCATCACTCAGTAGGGATAAAAGGGGTGGGCAAAGTCTTCTACAAAGTCTTGGGATTTGAAGACTGCTCTGAGTAAGGACCTAAGCAAATATTAAGACTCCAATAAATATCCTAAAGCAAGAAACCAAGGTCTCTGAGCAGCCGGGGCAGGACCAGGGCCATACAAACCATCACTCTTGCTCATTCCTTTTCCATTTGCAGATGAGTTATGATGGGGTAAGTTCATCCCTTGGAGGACACAAGACTAGGCCAATCAGAGAACAGCAATTGGCATGGACATGATCCCAAATCCTAGCCAATCAGGGCACTCTGGATTTCTGTTGAACCTATTAAGAAGCAAACTAATTTCTTTTCCGTCTGGGTTGCTAAGTCTAGAATGCAGGCCTCCTGCTGCTGAGGTCATCTTGCTAACCTAAGAGGAACTCTGTGAGAAAATGAAGCCAATGCAGATGAAAGCTGTGAGAAAGAGACCATGGCACTTGAATCTAACCATGCCTGTGCTAGTCTAACCTAGTCATCTCATTTACATGGGCCTAGTCTGTCCTTTGTTTTTTCTTATGAAAATTTGATTTGGATTTTGGTCACCTGCAACCAGAAGAGTTTTAACTGATCCATGCTATAAATTGTACATAGTTTTCTTTACAAAGTGATGTTGAAGTTTGTTACAAGAGTCAAATGAGACCATGTATGTAAAGAATCTAGCATTGAGCTGGCCCTGTAGTATAGTGGTTTAGGGAGCCAGATCCTACATGGTTGACCACAATTTGAATCCCAGCCCCAGAGGCTTGAAACACACGCTGGGTGCATGTGAATGTGTGTGTTCATGCCCCAAATTCCTACAGGAGGGAGAAATAGATGGAGGAAAAAGTATTCCAGTGTGACTACACTCCATTGAGTGGCTGGTTTCTCTCTTTGTGTCTAGTGCATGTGCCCTCAGGCATTAGGAAAAAAAAAAAAAAAGAACCTAGCATCATTCTCTTCATAGAAAAAAACAAGTAAATATCTCCTACAGAAAGCAAGGAAGAAGAAAGTTAGGCAGGAGGGAAGGAAGAAGGGGTCTTGAACTAGAAGTCCTTAGGGTAATCTAGGAATCCTCAGACTCAATCTGGTCCCTCTGTTCTGAATGCCTTGATGCCCTATCCTTTTTCCTCCTAAGGCTTCATCGTGGTTGTAATGATATGTTTATGTAATATTTGATTGAGATCCGTCTCTCTCACTGCGGGATCTCGTCTCTGTTTGGTTGTGAAACCCTTTACCAAACTACTGGTTCTTATATGTATATTGGATCATTTCATTGAAGAGCTAAATATTGTGGTTCTGGCCTGATATCTAGAAAGCCTTGGACAGGAGCCATGAGGTCTTCACGATTTTTTTTTCTGTTATTTTATTTAAAAAAAAAATTTATTATCATCATAATCTTGTTTATAATACATTGAATCGCATATAACTTTACAGTGTATTACATTGCTTTTTCAAAAGGCAACACCATGCATGTCAGTCAATACAGAGACATTAAAATCCCCACTTCAGCATTCAATATCTTTTCATTGTTTTCCGATCATTGTTATTATTATTCCAACTATTTTTTAACTAGTCAATCACTATGTCTCATTTTGCTTGCAAAAAGACTTTACCCATCATGAAATACTTCTCAGATCAGTCCAGTTGAGAATGCTATACATGTCATCATCAACAGGTAATAAACCATATCTGTATCCCACTAATGTAATACTTCTCTCTTTGTTCTCTTGCTATCTTTCTCTATACTCTTCTCTTCACCACCCCCATTCCATACTGTCTTATCTCCACACTGTCTCATTCTCGTTAAGTACTTTCACTGCTTTTATGTCCTCCTATATTTCGCTCTCTACCATAGAGTGCAGATAGTTGGTATATATTAAGTGGATACATACAATATCTTTCTTTCATAGCCTGGCTTACTTCACTCAGCAATAGATCCTCCATATCCACCCACTTTCTATCAAATGCCAGAGTCTTGTTTTTTTTGGATGAGTAGTATTCCATAGAGTACATATGCCACACTTTTTCTTTTTCTTTCTTTCTTTTTTTTTTTTTTTTTTTTTATCTGACCATTTTCTATCAAATTCCAGGGTCTTGTTATTTTTTATGGCTGAGTAGTATTCCATAGAGTATATATACCATACTTTTCCAATCCATTCATCAGTTTGTGGACATTTAGGTTGGTTCCATGTCTTGGCAATTGTGAATAATGCTGCAATAAACATTGATGTGCAAGCACTTTTCTGACTGAGCATTCTCCTGTCTTTCGGGTAAATATCCAGAAGTGGGATTGCTGGATCAAATGGTAGTTCTATTTGTAGATCTTTGAGGAACCTCCATATTGTTCTCCACAGTGGCTGAACCAGTTTACATTCCCACCAACAGTGTAGGAGGGTTCCCTTTTCACCACATCCCCAACACTTATCACTTTTTATATTCTTAATCTTTGCCATTCTGACAGGGGTTCGGTGGTATCTCATTGTGGTTTTTATCTGCCTCTCCCTTATGATGAGGGATGTTGAGCATTTCCTCATATGCTTTTTGGCTAGTCATGTCTTCCCTAGATTTTTGTTCAGCTCATTTCCCCATCTTTTAATTGGGCTAATCATTTTTTTTCCCACATAAGGCAGTTGAGTTCCCTGTGTATTCTGGTTATCAGGTCTTCGCGATTACCGAGCAGCCTGTCTTGCTCCTGTATCTTTACAAAATCACCTGTTTAACTGGGGCAGTTGTCCTCCCTCAGGCTCTTACAGGACTGTGTCTGAGGCTGTGGGAAGGCTGGAAGCAGAGGAGGGAAAGGGCCTGGCCACTGGAGACTTCACTCCCTAGCAAGAAACAAAAGCAGTAAAAGGTGGCCCTCGGGTAGCCTGCAGCTCACTCCTTCGTCAGGAGACCAACTCAGAGCCCTACCCCGGCTTCCAGAGCACTGCTCTTCCAGCACCGCTGCCTCTTCCCAGCTAGGCTGCATTTCATCCCTTCCCCCAGCCTTCTTTCCTGAGGTGGGGGGAGTTTCCCAGGGCCCATGTGACTTCCACAGGCGAGTGACGATTACAGACGGTTTACCAGTCAGTAAAACTGCCAGAGGCTTTTGTGCTGTAATAATCCTTTTCCTGTTTAAAACTCTGGGGATTTTCTACTGTTGCCAATAGTTGTTCAAGTCAGCAATTACGGTGTGGATTATGTAATGGCTGGGTATTAAAAATAGAAAAGACCAGAGTTTGCATCTATTTTAACCAAATCAAAACAGAGCAAAGGGAGAAGGGAAGAGATGGGGATACCAGAGGAGGAGGGGAAAAGGAGATCATGTGACAAGAAGCGGTGAAATTGCCTCATGTGACCGAGTCTTACAGCCCCCCATGTACTGTGCAAAGGGCCTGTACTCCCTTCCTCAGCCTCCTCCAGGGAGGAGGCTGTGCCGAGAATTGGAGGATACAGAGCCCCCCTAGGTGTTCCTCAGCTTGGTCTTGTCGCCTTTACCTGCTTCTGATCAGCCAAGTGGCAAAGCGGGAGGGGAGTGGAATTGATGTCCTGCTCCCCAAGTCCTGGACTCACACTCAGCAGCTGTTCCTCATGTTGCAGTGGTAGAGTCAAAGTGTGATCTGGGGGCAGTCTTTAGTATCCTAAATCTCTATCAGTCCTTTGGCCAAAGCCACTCCAAATAAATATTCAATGCAATTAAAGACCATGTATTCACTATACAACCACAGCCTTAAGATTGACACCCCTGGACCAGCAGATGGCGTGGTGGTTAAAGCTCTGGCTGGCTGTGATTCCAGTGCTGGACCTGGTGGTTTGCTTTCTCACTTTCCCTTTTTCTCGCTCTCTCTGGTGAGCGCATGTGCTTTGTAGCAAATTTAAAAATAATAATAAGAAGAAATAAATAAATCTTAAAAAAAAATTAGATACCCCTAGGGGCCAGGCTCTGCAATGCTGGACCCACATGGCAGAGTCCCGAGTTTGCGTGCCAATCTTTGTGTGCATGACTGGCATGCATGCAGTCAGTTCCTGTGACCGAGGCTGGCCGAGACTGAGGTGGATCACAGCGGGAAGACTCTGTTTGGGATGTTCTCTCTCACGGAATAAATACAGAAGACACTCCTAACTTCTAACCCTCTCAGCTCTCTGCACCGCCCCCCCCCACCAACTGCTTCTCATCTAACCTAATTGCTGCCCCTGGGCCCCTGACAGAGGAATTCCAGTTCTAGCACTCTCTCATTCTTGTGTGACTCTCCATCAGTCTTGTACTCTCCCCTTAGTTAAAGGATGTTTGTACTTTTCTAGACCTGCACTGAGTAACTTCAAGGACTCTTAATAGTGAAATTTTAGGTGACTGGTAGGTCTGGAGTAGGGGTGATATAGAAATATCACTTATTTAATGCTCCAGCTTTTTTTCTTTAATGTGGGGGGAGTTTCCCAGGGCCCATGTGACTTCCACAGGCGAGTGACGATTACAGACGGTTTACCAGTCAGTAAAACTGCCAGAGGCTTTTGTGCTGTAATAATCCTTTTCCTGTTTAAAACTCTGGGGATTTTCTACTGTTGCCAATAGTTGTTCAAGTCAGCAATTACGGTGTGGATTATGTAATGGCTGGGTATTAAAAATAGAAAAGACCAGAGTTTGCATCTATTTTAACCAAATCAAAACAGAGCAAAGGGAGAAGGGAAGAGATGGGGATACCAGAGGAGGAGGGGAAAAGGAGATCATGTGACAAGAAGCGGTGAAATTGCCTCATGTGACCGAGTCTTACAGCCCCCCATGTACTGTGCAAAGGGCCTGTACTCCCTTCCTCAGCCTCCTCCAGGGAGGAGGCTGTGCCGAGAATTGGAGGATACAGAGCCCCCCTAGGTGTTCCTCAGCTTGGTCTTGTCGCCTTTACCTGCTTCTGATCAGCCAAGTGGCAAAGCGGGAGGGGAGTGGAATTGATGTCCTGCTCCCCAAGTCCTGGACTCACACTCAGCAGCTGTTCCTCATGTTGCAGTGGTAGAGTCAAAGTGTGATCTGGGGGCAGTCTTTAGTATCCTAAATCTCTATCAGTCCTTTGGCCAAAGCCACTCCAAATAAATATTCAATGCAATTAAAGACCATGTATTCACTATACAACCACAGCCTTAAGATTGACACCCCTGGACCAGCAGATGGCGTGGTGGTTAAAGCTCTGGCTGGCTGTGATTCCAGTGCTGGACCTGGTGGTTTGCTTTCTCACTTTCCCTTTTTCTCGCTCTCTCTGGTGAGCGCATGTGCTTTGTAGCAAATTTAAAAATAATAATAAGAAGAAATAAATAAATCTTAAAAAAAAATTAGATACCCCTAGGGGCCAGGCTCTGCAATGCTGGACCCACATGGCAGAGTCCCGAGTTTGCGTGCCAATCTTTGTGTGCATGACTGGCATGCATGCAGTCAGTTCCTGTGACCGAGGCTGGCCGAGACTGAGGTGGATCACAGCGGGAAGACTCTGTTTGGGATGTTCTCTCTCACGGAATAAATACAGAAGACACTCCTAACTTCTAACCCTCTCAGCTCTCTGCACCGCCCCCCCCCACCAACTGCTTCTCATCTAACCTAATTGCTGCCCCTGGGCCCCTGACAGAGGAATTCCAGTTCTAGCACTCTCTCATTCTTGTGTGACTCTCCATCAGTCTTGTACTCTCCCCTTAGTTAAAGGATGTTTGTACTTTTCTAGACCTGCACTGAGTAACTTCAAGGACTCTTAATAGTGAAATTTTAGGTGACTGGTAGGTCTGGAGTAGGGGTGATATAGAAATATCACTTATTTAATGCTCCAGCTTTTTTTCTTTAATTGCCCAAGGGCTCATGAGTTTGCCAGAGAGAGAGAGAGAGAGAGAGAGAGAGAGAGAGAGAGAGAGAGAGAGGGTGAGAGAGAGAGAGAACACCCCTGAACGAGCTGTGGTCACATCACAATTTTTTTTCCTCCATTTCTTCCTCCTATCAGGAAGGCTGGAATGTTTTCCAATTCACTGGGGTTTGGATTCAAATTGCAGTTGGTCATTCGTGACCCAGATGCCTTAACTGTCATGCCGCTGGCTGGTTCTGATAGATTATTATATTTCAAACCCTTACTGTAGTTTATCATCTCTTTTTCATTCCTAGTATCACTTATTTAATGCTCCAACCTTTTTTTTAAATCAGTTTTGTTAGTAGTCTGCCTTTTCTTTATCTAAGAACCAGCTTTTGTTTTATCATCTCTATTGTTTATCTTCTATTTCATTAACTTCTATTTAAAAACTCATTTTATGATTAAAACAAAGACAAAGGGTTAATTTATCTTAAACCATTATAAAAAGACCAACAACCCAAAAGAATGAGTAAAAGATTACAAAAAGGAAATCTACCTGGCTTATAAACACAGGAAAGACTTTACTACCAAGGGAAATAATACATCTTACGCAAAATGTTTCTTTCATATGAAGGAGAGAAACAGGCACCCTCAACAGAGTGATTTCTTACCATGGGGCCAGCCAGAATCACCCTGGGATCCTAACCCTGGGTCTTCCTGTGGTTCCAACACTGCTGCATGGCATTCCACTGCCAGTGGCATCCCACTGCATGGCCATGCCACCACTTACACCTGTGGGGTAGGTCAAATAATGCATCTCATCAAGCTAGCCTTCTGTGCTTGAGTGAAGAAGAGAGGCATCTTATGCAAGTGCCCAGGGGTGGGAACCCTGCCCTGCAGTCAGGAGGCTGGCCTCCTCCATGCTCTTTTTTAAAAAAATAATTATTCATTTATTTATTTATTCCATTTGTTACAATTTTTAAATTCTACCAGAGAGAGCCAGAGAGAGCTTCTACCAGAGAGAGCCAGAGAGAGAGAAAGGGAAAGAGAGAAAGCAAGCCACCAGATCTGGGACTCTAACCGCAGTCAGCCATGTGGGAATCCAGCGCCTTTAACCACCACACCACCCTCTGGCCCCTTGCCATGCTCTTTTATTTACTGGTATTAGACAAGGCGCAGACCTCGTTTCCTTTCCCTGTAAATCATGACTAATAAAAAAATGACCCTGCCTGCCTTACCCCATGGGCTGTCATATCACATCAGGCACTGAGTGTGACAAAGATAAGACACACCTGCACTCCTACTCAGGCCCTCACCCCCGTCTTCCTTCTCCCGCAGGTGGTAGAAGGGAGGGGTTGTGGAGGAACCCAGTTTAGCCTGTCAGAGCCACTTACCAGGCTCTGCCTTTAAAGGAAAATTATTTTGAAGGAAAAGAGAGGGTCTAACTCTCATCATGCCTGTTGCCTTATCTTTTCTTCAGCTAAATTCCGTTTTGGGGATTTTATAATTCTGCATTCTGTAGAGAAGTGAGTGGGAAGGGTACATGTGCTTGGAAATGGCTTAACTGAGAGACAGGAATGGATGGTCTGCATCAGCAGTTCTCAAAATATTTTGCTCTCAGGACTCTTAAACCTTTCCCCCTTCTTTTTAAACTTTATTGAGATATAGTTGATATACAAAAAAAGGAACTCTGTGTGTGTGTGTGTGTGTGTGTGTGTGTATAAATTTATTTCTTCCATGAATGAGAGAGACAGAAATCCCCAACACAGGATCGCTCCACCCTGGTGACATGATCCGCCCCTAGCCTCAGCCAGCCTAGCCCACAGGCATGCACATTATACTGTGTGCAGGGAAGTCCTGGAACACAAACCAAGGACCCTCTTATGTAGGTCCAGTTGTGCCACTGCAGCGCTACCATCTGTCTTACAATGTATTCATTTTCTCTAGATCCAAGGTACTAAACCTCCAACCCTTTCCTTGTGTATGTGTGTGTTTGTGTGTGTCTGTGGGTTTTTTTTTTTTTTTTTTTTTTTTTTGTTAAAAAACTAAATAAATTTATTTTTATTTGAAATCCCCAACACAGGATCGCTCCACCCTGGTGACATGATCCGCCCCTAGCCTCAGCCAGCCTAGCCCACAGGCATGCACATTATACTGTGTGCAGGGAAGTCCTGGAACACAAACCAAGGACCCTCTTATGTAGGTCCAGTTGTGCCACTGCAGCGCTACCATCTGTCTTACAATGTATTCATTTTCTCTAGATCCAAGGTACTAAACCTCCAACCCTTTCCTTGTGTATGTGTGTGTTTGTGTGTGTCTGTGGGTTTTTTTTTTTTTTTTGGTAAAAACTTAAGATGACATTATATCCTTTTAACATATTCTTAAAGTGTATAAAATATTATTCACTATAGGTATTATGTTGTATAGCAGATCTCGAGAGCTTTTTCATCTTGCATACAGAAGAATGGATGAAGAAAATGTGTATATATACAGTGCAAAAACATACAAGCTTAAAAAGAAGGAAATCTTGCTCTCTCCAACAACATGGATGAAGCTGGAGGACACCATGCCAAACGAAACAAGTCAGTCACAGAAGGAAGAACGCGGCCTGATCCTACCTATGTGAGGCATCTCTCACATATATAAGAATAGAATGGTGGCTACCGGATGCCAGGGGAGGGGGAAATGGGGAATCATTTCTCAATGGACATTTTTAAAAATTTAAATTGTAATAAAATGCATATAAAATTTGCCATCTGAACTTCGTATGGACATTTTAACAATATTAATTCTCCCAGTCCATGGACATGAGGTAGCTTCCCCTTTATTTATGTCTTCTTCAATTTCTTTCATTAATGTTTCATAGTTTCAGTGTACATGAATATCCTTGGTTACTTGAATATCCTTGGTTAAATTTATTCCTCAATTTTTTTTGGTAGGTATCATAAATGGGATTGTATTTCTTATTTCTTTTTCAAATAGTTTATCGTTAGTACATAGAAATCCTACAGATTTTTTGTATGTTGACTTTGTATCCTGCAACTTAACTGAATTCATTTAATGGTGTTAACAGTTCCCTCTCTTTGGATGGAGTCTTTAGGGTTTTCTTTGTATAAAATAATGTCATCGGCAGAGATAACTTAACTCCTTTCTTACCAGTTTGGATGCCTTTTACTTTTTTCTTTTGCCTAATAGCTCTTTCTAGGATTTCCAGCAGTATGTCTATTAGAAATGATGAAAGTTGGGACTAGCACGTGGTGTGGTGGTTGAGGTACTGACTCCCACATGGTGAACAATGATTTGGGTCCTTCATCTGGTGGCTTGCTTTCTCATTTTCCCTCTCTCTATCTCTATGTGTCTCTCTGGTCAAATTAAAATAATAATAAATAAAATTAAGTGAATGATTCTTCAAAAGAAAAAAAAAGAAATTGGAGGAAAAAAGTGAAAGAGAAGTGATGAAAATGGAAACCCTTGTCTTTCTTTATCTTAGAGGAAAAACTTTCAACTTTTCATCATGAGTATGATATTAGTTACAGGTTTATTGTATATGGCCCTTATGTGTTGAGATGCATTTATTTTTTTCTGTTCTTTGTTGAGAATTTTAT
Source organism: Tupaia belangeri chinensis (assembly GCF_000334495.1). NCBI lineage: Eukaryota > Metazoa > Chordata > Mammalia > Scandentia > Tupaiidae > Tupaia > Tupaia belangeri. The sequence goes on from NW_006159809.1 coordinate 8,151,856, forward strand.
CAGGAAAAGATATTGATTTTGCCCAATTGTCTTTTCTGTACCTATAAAGATGATCATATGATTTTTGTCCTTCATTCTGCTAATATGATGTTTTGTGTGTATTTGTGTATAATGAACCATATTTGCATTCAAAGATAAATACCACTTAGTCATAGTGAATCATATTTTTTAAAAAGACTTATTTATTATTCTTATTACTTTTCAGTTTCACCAGAGAGAGACAGAGAGAGGGAGAGAGAGAGGGAGAGTGAGAAAGCAAGTTGTGAGGTCTGGGACTTGAATTGTGTCCAACTATGTGGGAGTTCAGCACTTGGACCACCATGCCAACTGCCAGCCCTGTGAATCATACAAAAAATATTAATATTTTTGAATTTGGTTTGCTAGTTTTTTTTTAATAATTTCTTTTATTTTTAATTAATTAATTAATTTACATTCATTCACTGACAGTTGTCCCAGCTTACAAAATGTGATTTTCCCATTCAGAATATACTGCATAGTGGCTTAATCATACTTGTTATCGGCAATAATTTTCCATTTCTAGTCTCATATAAATATATGTATATGTATATATTTTCCCCCTATTTCTCACCCTCTGCCATTTTCCACCCTCTTTCCATACTATCTCAGGTATCCACAGTTGTTTTCCATTCCTTCCCCCCTGCCACATTTTATTGATTCACAAAATTTCTTAAATAATCTAACCACTTTCAATAGCAAGTTCAGCTGGTATATACATATCTGTGAACACATGTCTGACTTTAGGCGTGAAACTGAGTAGAATGAATGAGGCAGCACCTAGCTGATGCTGTATAGCTTACTGCGGTCATTAAATGGGTATTTTTTACTATATTTTTTAATTTCAAGAAAAGCAATTTTAGCTTTAATAAATCAAAGAAATGCTAAGGAACTTTGCTTAAAACTTACAGCCAGGAAACAGGTTGGGATTCTGTTCAAATAGTAGGTACATAAACCTATTGGCAGCTCAAGATAGGACAAAAGTTCTTAAAACCGGAAAACAAAGCTTAGAAGAAAATCAGCAATGTGTTAGTAAAAAGTCATAAAATTCTATTTCACCAGTTCAGTCTCATGTACTTAATCTATTTCCTGTTGGGGTTTGATCTTCCCGATTAAATTCTGGGATATAATATTCAACTCCAGACTGCTCCCTACAATTAAGTTGGCCATTTTCTTAGTTTTCGAACTCTTATTTCTGTGTGTCTGTATTTAATTTTCCTGGTATAACACTCCCTTCAGAACTTCTTGGAGATCTGGTCTGGTGCTGGTAAATTTTTTCAGGTTTTGTTTATTTGAGAATGCTCTTGTCTTTTCTTCCCATATGAAGGATAATCTTGCTAGGTACAATATTCTTCATTGAAATTGCTTTTTCCTTAACACTTTGAATATATTTTCCTATTTTTTCCTCACTTACATTGTTTCTGATGAGAGGTCCACTGTCAACTTGATAGGATGTCCTTTGTATGCAATTTGACGTTTCTCTCTAGCCAATCTTCGTATCTTGTCTTTGTGGTTTTGGTCAATCTGGCTATAATATGTCTTGGAGGAGATCTTCTTGGGTTGATTCTATCTGAGATCCTTTGTATTTCTTGGGACTGGATCTTTGAACGCCTCTCTAGGTTTGGAAAGTTTTCTTGCAGGATTTCATGGAATAGATTATCAATGTCCTTATGAGTCTCTTCCCCTTCTGGGATACCTATTATCCAGATGTTTGGATGTTTGATGCTATCTAGTATTTCTTGTATATTATTCTCATGTTTTTAGGCAATTTTCTCAGTCTTTGTGGTGGATTTTTTCTAGGCCAGTGATTCTATCTTCTACATCTGAGGTTCCATTTTCTGTATGATCTAGTCTGCTTTTAATACTTTGAAGGGAGGTTTTGACTTCCTATATCATAGCCTCCATCTCTAACAGGTCCATTTGATTCTTTTTTATATTATGTATTTCCTCTTTTAGATCTTGCAATAATTTCCTCACCTCCTGGAACTTGTCAGCTCCTTTCTCCTGCCTCTTCTGCTGTTCATTGTCTCTCTTCTCTTCGCTCTCTATTAGCTTTGTCACTATGAAAATTCAAAATTCTTTATCAGACATTTCCATGAGTTTCATTGTACTGTCTGAGGATGAAGAGGAGTTATTCTTTTCCCTTGGAGGAGAGGTATTTTCTTGCTTTCCCATATTTCTTGTAATCCTGCGATAATTTCTAGTCATTTGATGGATGGTACGTTTCTTCCTAATTCTTGAAGTTCAATCTGAGTATTCAGAGGCGTGCAGGAGGAGGTGATCTGCAATCTCTCTCCCATTCCGTTTTCACTCTTGGTGTATCAGATTCAGTAGGAATAGAGGAATATTCTGACCCTAATCATATTCAGATGTTTGGATCTGTTCACTTGGACCTGTTAGAAATGAGGAGGGAGGGAACCAACAGTCGGCGTAATGGCTATGTCGCTGGACTCTCACGTAGTCAACCGGGGTTTGCGTCCTGGACCCGGTGGCTTAAAACTTACGCCGGGCGCATGTGCGTGCGTGCCCAAGATCCTGAGAGGAGAATGGAGGAGAAGGGATTGCGCGTGACCATCCCCCTGGGGGGTGATTTCTCGCTTTCTGTCTCTATGTCTCTCTCTGTCTGTCTGGTGAGCGCACGAGCCCTGTAGTGAAAAACCTCTCACAAAAAAAAAAAAAAAAAAAAAAGAAAAGAAAAAAAAAAAAAAAGAAAAGAAAAAAAAGAAATGAGGAGGGAGAAATCTCAGCAGAAAATCTTCATTTTTAGTCCCTGAAATCAGTATTTCACAGCTGAAGTTCGGGATCCATCTTGCTAGTATTTTTTTTAAAGAATTATTTTATTTAACTTTATTTGCTTATTTATTTTAATTTGATGAGAGAGAGCACGAATGAGTAAGCGGCCAGGTCTGGCACTTAAACCTTGGTCAGCCATGTGGGAGTCCAGTCCCCCTAACCACCACTCCACCTGCCAGCCCCCTGGTTTGCTATTATTTTAATGAGGATTTTTGCATATGCTTATCAGGGATATTGGTCTGTAGTTTGTCTTTTTTTTTTTGGAGAGGTTTTTGTTACAGGGTGCATGCTCTTGCTAGAAAGACAGAGAGACAGAAAACAAGAAATCACCCCCCGGGAGGATGGCCACATTGCAATCCCTTCTCCATTCTCCTCTCAGGACCTTGGGCATGCATGCATATGCACTTGTACCCGGTGTGAGTTTAAGCCACCAGGTCCAGGACTCGAACTGTGGTTGACTACATGGGAGTCTAGAGACGTAGCCATTATGCCAACTGCTGGTCCCTGCAGTTTGTCTTTCTTGTAGTGTCCTTATCTGGCTTTGGTATCAGGATAACGCTGGACTTGTAAAGTGAATTTGACGTTTTTTGGAAGAGTTTGAGGACATTTAGGATTAATTAATTAATTAATTATTTTTTAATGTTTAGTAGAATTCGGCAATGAAGCATCAAATCCTGGGCTTCTTGGTCTTCTTCTTTTTTTTTTTTTTTTTCTTTTTTTTGAGGAAGATTTTCTTTCTCTTTTTTTTTGAGAGGTTTGTGCTAGGGTGCGTGTGCTTAGCAGAAAGACAGAGAGACAGAAAGTGAGAAGTCACCTCCTCAGGGGGTATGGCCACACCGCAATCCCTTCTCCTCCATTCTCCTCTCAGGATCCTGGGCACGCATACACACACTCCTAGTGCTAGTTTAAGCCACCAGGTCCGGGACTTGAACTGCGGTCGACTACATGGGAGTCCAGTGACATAGCCATTACGCTAACTGCTGATCCCAGGACGATTTTACTTCTGATTCAGTTTTTTCACTTGTTACTAGTTTGTTCAATTTTTCTATTTTTTCATGAGTTAGTCTTGGTGGGTTATATTTGTCTAGGAATTTATCCAATTTGCTGGCATATAATTGTTCATAGTAATCTCTAATGATGTATTTCTGTGCTATCAGTAGTAATGATTCCTCTTTCTTTTTTTGTCTGAGTCTTCTTTTTTTCTTAGTCTAGTTAAAGGTTTGTCAATTTTTTTTCTGTGTTTTTTTTTTTTTTGGAGAGGTTTTCGCTATAGGGTGCGTGCGCTCGCCAGACAGACAGAGACATAGAGACAGAAAGCAAGAAATCACCCCCCAGGGGGAATGGTCATGCCGCAATCCCTTCTCCATTCTCCTCTTGGGATCTTGGGCACACACACACACGCGCCCGGCGTGAGTTTTAAGCCACCGGGTCCAGGACGTGAACCGCGGTCGACTACGTGGGAGTCCAGTGACATAGCCATTATGCCAACTGCTGGTTCCCAGGGTTTGTCAATTTTTTTTAATCCTTAAAAAAACAGCTTGTAGTGTTGTTGATATTTTGCTAGTCTCTGTTTCATTTAGTTCTGCTGTGGTCTTTATTATTTCCTTCCTTCCTTCTTCTAGCTTTGAGTTTTTCCTATAGTTCCTTGAGGTATAACATTATGTTGCTTATTTGGGATCTAATTCTTCATTTATTTTTCTATTTTATTTTATTTTATTTTATTTTATTTTATTGAAGAGGTTTATTTTGCTATAGGGCGTGTGTGCTCGCCAGACAGACAGAGAGAGACAGAGAGACAGAAAGCGAGAAATCACCCCCCAGGGGGGATGGCCACACCACAATCCCTTCTCCTCCATTCTCCTCTTGGGATCTTGGGCACGCACGCACACGCGCCCGGCATGAGTTTTAAGCCACCGGGTCCGGGACATGAACCGTGGTTGACTACGTGGGAGTCCAGCGACATAGCCATTACGCTAACTGCTGGTCCCTTCATTTATTTTTTAAAGTTTGTTTAAGAAAGAGGAAGAGACAGAAAGGGAGTGTCCTTGATTTTTCACAGGGTCACGTCATTTTGGTCCAGCCTGCTAGGACCATAGGAGCCACTGCAGCTGCCTGTTTAGGATGGAGGATTAATCCCAGGTTGCCACGCGGCTTCAGCCTCTGAGTAGAAGTGCCTTAGCAATGTGCACCGCCATAGCTGAGCTGCTGCCGTCTTCTTTTTGATGTAGGCATTTATGGCTATGAACTTCTCACTCTCTCTTTTAATTAAAAAACAAATTTTTTGGAGAGATTTTTTGCTATAGGGCATGTGCGCTCACCAGAGAGACAGACAGAAAGCAAAAAATCACCACCCGGGGGAATGGCCACACCGCAATCCCTTCTCGTTCATTTTCCTCTTGGGACCTCGGGCATGCACACACAGGTACCTGGCGTGAGTTTTAAGCTGCCAAGTCTGGAATTCAAACCGCAGTAGGCTACATGGAAGTTCAGTGATGCAACCATTATGCCATCTGCTTGTCCCTGAATTTTGCTCTTAGAAATCCTTTTGTTGGATCCAATATGTTTTTTTTTTTTAATAAATCATTTTTATTATTCTAACTTTATTTATTTATCTATTTAAATTTGACTAGAGAGGGACAGAGTGTGAGAGAGAGAGAGAAAGTGAGAAAGTAAGCCACCAGATCCGGGGCTCAAACCACAGTTGGCCATATGGGAGTCCAGTGCCCTTAACCACCATGCCACTTGCCGGCCCCGGATCCCATATGTTTTGATAAGTTATATGTCCATCAATATTGTCCCAATATATATATTTCTAATTTTAATTTTGCCAGAGGGTACATGCACTGCTGGAGAGAATGAGAGAGAGGGAGAGGGAGAGGAAGAAGAGGAGGGAGAGAGAGAGAGAGAGAGAAATAGATAGTGAGAAAGCACTCTACATAGGGCTTGGTCGTGCTACAATTCCTTCTCCTCCACTTCTCCTGATGGGATTTTGTGCTGCACGCACATGTGCCCTGCCTGTTTCTCAAGCCTCCAGATTCAGGACTTGAACCACATAGTTGGCCATGTGGGAGCACCAGCCTTAACCATCATACTACAGGCTGGCCCTGTCCTAAGATAGTTAACATTTTCTCTTTTAATCTCTTTGACCCATTGACTATTCAGGAGCATGTTGTTTAATTTCCATGTATTTGTGAATTTTCAAAAGTTCCTTCTATTATCAATTTCTAGTTTCATACCATATGGTCAGAAAAGATACTTGATATAATTTCAGTCTCCTTAAATTTGTTAAGACTTGTTTTGTATCCTAACATATGATCTATTTCGGAGGATGTTCCATGTGCAGTTGAGAAGAATGCGTATTCTGCTGCTTTTGTGTGGATGTTCTGCGTACGTCTTTTAGGTTCATTGGGTCTAAACTATACTTCAAGTCCGATGTTTCCTTCTATTCAAGTCCCCTACTATCATTGTGTTTTAATCTTTCTCTTCAGATCTATTAATATTTGCTTTATATATATAGGTGCTCCAGTGTTGGGTGCATTTATAATGATTACATCATCTCGATGAATCAATACCTTTATCATTTGTAATGACTTCTTTGTTTCATTTTACAGTTGTTGACTTAAAGTCTCTTTTATTTGATATAAGTAGAGTTGCATTTGCTCTTTTGGTTTTTATTTCCATGGAATATCTCTCTTCCATCCTTCTGTTTTTTTTTTTCTTAGGTTTTTGCCATAGGGTGTGTGTGCTTACTGAAGAGAGATAGATAGAGAGAGAGAGATAGAGAGAGACACTGAGGAGAAAAGTGAGAAATTACCACCCCCCTAGGTAGAATGGTCATGCAGCAATCCCTTCTCCTCCACTCTCCTCTCAGGATTTTGGGTATGCATACATATTCACTTGGCATAAGCTTCAAGCCACTGTGTCCGGGTCTCAAACTGTGGTTAGCCATGTGGGAGTCCTGCACCTTAGCCACTGTGCCACTAGCTGGCCCCCATCCTTCCACTTTCTATGTATGTATATCTTTAAAGACGAAGTGGGTCTCTTGTCGGCAGCATATATTTGGTTCTGTTTTTCAAATGTTTGATAGTGTCTAACCTAATGGGTGTGAATCGATATCTCTTATGGTTTTGACTTGAACGTCTTTAATGATTAACGTTGAGCATCTTTCAGTATGTTCGTTGGCCATTTGCATATCTCCTTTGGAGAAATATTTATGAAAAACCCTTTGCTCATTTTGAAAATCAGGTTATTTGCCTTTTGTTATTGTTGAATTGTAAACAAATTCAAATGTTTTCAATATTAACCCTTTATAAGAAATATAATTTGCAATCTTTTTGCCTTTTCTTTTAAAAATTATTTAATGTTATTTATTATCATTATTATCTTTAAATTTGCAGTAGGGCCCACACAGTGACCAGAGAGAGAGAGACAGAGAGAGAGGGAAAGCGAGAAAGCAGGATGCCAGGTTTGGGGCTCAAACTGCAGTTGGCCATGTGGGAGTCCCACACCTTACCCACACTCCATGCGCTGGCCCCTTTTTCCCATTTCTGAGGTTGCTTTTTTCTGTTGATCGAGTCCTATGTATACAGAAAATTTTAAATTTTACATAGTCCATTTGTCTATTTTTTATTTTTTTTGCCTGTGCTTTTGGTTATTTCAAGTACTTTTTCGTGAGCTTATTGTCTCTTTGTGTATCTTCTTCAGAGAAAGTTCAAGTTCTTTGCCCTTTTTGAGTGGAATGTATTTTTGTTGTTATTTTTGGATTTTTCTGTTTTTTGAATGTTAAACCCTTATCAGATATGCTTTACAAATATTTTTCTCCATTCCATGCATCGCCTTTTTACTTTGCCAAAGTGTCCTTTGACTGGAAAAGCTTTTACTTTCCATGAGGTTCATTATGTCTGCTTTTTTCTTTGCTGCCTGTGCCGTAGGTGTCATATCTAGGACATCTTTGACAAGTCCAATGTCATGACTTTTTATCATCTTAAAAATGATTGAGGACGGGACCAGAAGATGGCATAATGGTTACGTTTGCTAGACTCCCATGTAGTCAACCACAGTTCAAGTCCCGGACCTGGTGACTTAAAATTCATGTCAGGGTGCGTGTGCATGCATGCCCAGAAGCCCAAGAGGAGAATATAGGAGAAGGGATTGCAGTGTGGCTATTTCCCCTGGGAGGTGATTTCTTGCTTTCTGTTTCTCTGTCTCTCTGTCTCTCCAGTGAGAACACATGCCTTATTGGAAAAATCTCTCTTTAAAAAAATTATTGAGGACATCAAATAAGTTTTAGTTACAGGGTTTCAACTATAGATATTTACTATATTAAAAATATAATAAACAGGGAAGCAGCAGTTAGCGTAATGGCTTGTCGCTGGATTCCCACGTAGTCGACCGCGGTTCGCGTCCTGGACCCGGTGGCTTAGAACTCACCCTGGGCACGTTTGTGTGCATGCCCAAGATCCCAAGAGGAGAATGGAGGAGAAGGGATTGCGGCGTGACCATCCCCCCCTTGGGGGTGATTTCTCGCTTTCTGTCTCTATGTCTCTTTCTGTCTGTCTGGCGAGCGCACACGCCCTATAGCGAAAACCTCTCAAAAAAAAAATAAACAGTAAGATTATCTAAAAAATATGCCATATTAGAAAGATAGTAAATACTAGAAACTGAGAATTTACAAATAACAATAAAAATATATTGCAAAATAGCACACTTTTTATTTAAAAAATGTATTTTCTAAAAAAAATTTAAAGGAAGAGTAATATTGTTTTATAGTTTTGCAAATCTCTTTAATATCTGGCTTAATGGAAGATAGCTGGATTCTCGTATCTGCTTCTATGTTCAGTCTGTTGTATATGTTGTTTTGATCAAGTGATGAAGGAAATCCATCTTCATGTTAATCCGTAGCTGGAAAAAGTAGTATTTTAATAACCTCTTCAGATAATTGTAGGTATCTTCTATGGTTTGTCACCAAAATTGGACAAATGGCAGTTTCTGAAAGATTAGTTGCAATGTACAATAGAATCCGAACACTGTATCACAATGAACTTACACTCTGCTGTATTAAACTCCATTGATCTTTCTTGCACTTTGAATAGATATTTTATTCATACCTGATTTTGTAACATCATGAATTGGTCATTGTGAAAATAAGGGTTCAGTGAGTTATATAGATCTCCTGCAACATAAAAAACACGTTTCTCAGTGTAACCACTGGTTTCATAGAAAAGTTATTAGGTATGGGGAAGTCTTTAGGTTTCTACCAGGGTGGATCCAGGTTTTCCAAAATCCTAAATCTTCATTTGATAGTTCATATTTTACCAATGGCCTTGAGATAACAGGTTCAAATAATCCATTTCAAGAAAATGTTTACCAAATACTCAAGTCTGAATAATCATAGTTTGTCAGTCATTCTTTCTAATAAAAATAGTATTCCATTAAAAAAAGCAAGTCGGTCAACTTGCAATACAAACAATGCTTCTAGCACTTTGGTATTCAGCAAAGGTGCTTTATGTAGACTGTTCTTTCTTTCTTTCTCTTTCTTTTTCTTTCTTTCTTTCTTTCTTTCTTTCTTTCTTTCTTTCTTTCCTTCCTTCCTTCCTTCCTTCCTTCCTTCCTTCCTTCCTTCCTTGGTGCCGTCCTTTTGAGCGAGGCCCCAGGATCTGTCTGAGTCCCCCCGACCTTTGAGCTCCCCTTTCGGTCAGCTC
>NW_006159809.1:8162212-8202678 GCF_000334495.1 Tupaia belangeri chinensis
TTTCCTTCCTTCCTTCCTTCCTTCCTTCCTTCCTTCCTTCCTTCCTTCCTTCCTTCCTTCCTTCCTTCCTTCTTTCTTTTTCTTTCTTTCTTTTGAGAGGTTTTTTACTATAGGGCACGTGCACTCGCCAGACAGAGAGAGACAGAGAGACAGAAAGCGAGAAATCACCCCCCCAGAGGGGATGGCCATGCCGCAATCTCTTCTCCTCCATTCTCCTCTCGGGATCTTGGGCACGCATGCACACATGCCCGGCGTGGGTTTTAAGCCACCGGGTCCGGGACACGAACCATGGTCCACTATGTGGGAGTCCAGTGACATAGCCATTACGCTAACTACTGGTTCCCTAGACTGTTCTTAAGACATGTACTCAAGGGTCAAGTTTAATAAAATTAATCATTTTGACTCCATCATGAGCATCGTTATATGAAGCTGGCCTTTTGGTAAATTATGAATAAGGAGAGGTGAAGAATATGACTCCTGGTACGGTTTGGTGCCACTTTGTTGATTTGTGCTAAGGCCCTAAAAGTTTTATCCACCTTTGCTTATTTTTGTTTTTTTGAATTTGAATATTTTATTTTTAAATCAACAGTTTTTTTAAATTGACAGTTTATAATTGGACATGTTTGTGGGGCACATTATGATGGCTTGATACATGTATATATAGATTGTATAATGGTCAAACTGGTATTTAGCTTTATTTATTTACTTTTTATTTTCAGTTAAGAGAAATAAGCTTTAGTGATAGATTTCACAGAATGGTGATTTTAACAAATAATAGTGCATTGCACTAAGCTTCCTCCCTGCCTTTCCAAGCATCTTTTGAGCAAATTTTTTTTTGTCTGAAAGGGAGAGAGTGAGAGAGGGCGAGAGAGAATGAGTAAGAAGGCAGCCCTCCCAGGGGCCCAGCCACACCACAGTCCCTTCTCTATTCTCTCAAGATTTCAGGCACACACACACATGTGCCTGCATGTTTTCCAAGCTATTGGGTCCAGAACTTGAACCACACAGTCGGCCATGGAGGATCCAGCCACCTTAACCCACATGCCACAGGCTGATCCTCACTCCCTGGTCTTTAACCGTCACCTGCAGGCTGGCAGCTCCTGAATCTCTGTCTTCAATCCAGACTACGGTCTGTCCTGGACTCCAGTTCCATGGTTCCACCTGGGACCTCTCCGCCTGTGCACCCTGCAGGCACGTCAGAGTCAGCTCGTCAAACCTGATTTCATCTTCTTCCCCCACAGGTTGCCTCCTCTTCCAGAGTAGCCAGTCTTGGTTAGTCCATCACTCACTCGACTTCTTAAGCCAGAGCCCAGAAATTCTCGTCTTATCTGACTCTGTGAGTTCCTCACCTCATCACCCAGGCCTGTCAGCTCTGCCTCCCAAATGTTTCCCAATCTCTCCCTGATCCAGCTCTGCCACCATACCTCAGATCAGGCCCTCCTCACTTTCCACCTAAACCATCACAGGAGGCTTTTCCCTGGTCGCACTGCCACCAACCTATACTCCATAGCTGAGGTCAGGAACCACAGAATTGTCTTGTCATACATCTGTTTTTCATTAAATAACTGCATATTGAGTACTTACCATGCCGGGCACTGTGCAGGGTGTGGGGACGCGATATAGGACACAGACATCATCTCTAACCTCCGCACTTGTACGCAGAGGTGGGAAGAGTACAGGACTCGGGTCATGGGGCTATGGGGAAAGATGGTGGAGGTGCTTAGGAACTTGAGAGCTAGCTGAGTCCGAGTGATCAGGGAACACTTCCTGTAGGAAGCATCTCTACACCCTGGGCGGGTGTTGACAGGCAGGACTGTGGTGGTGAAAAGCTTTTCTGATAAATTCGATCATCTCATTTCCAGGCTTATAGTCCTCTTCTGAGCCTTACCACAGGTTGAAATCCAAATTCCCTTCCCTGAACACAACCTGGGTGACCTCATCTTCCATCTCTCTGCTGTAGTTACTGTCCTCAGCCTGAGCGGCTTTCAGTTCCTCTAAAGCCTACTTCTTCCTGCCAACTCCAGGCCTGGCACGTGCGGTTCCTCATGCCCTCCACCCTACCCACCCAACACCCATTGCCTGTCTATCAAACACTGAATCACCCACAGCAGCTGGTTCAGGAGACCTTCCCTGACCCCTCCCCTCTAGACTTTATGGCTCCTGCCCTTGTGTTCCCCACCTGTGCACACACCTGGACCCTTGTGCACGTATGACATCATTATGCCTGTGTCCGTCTTGCTCCTACCTGCCAGCGCAGGGGCCCAGTGCCTGCCTAGCTCCCAATGCCCTACCTGGTGAGCATATTGGGTGCCCCCAGGATATGTGTCTCCTGTATGTGAGCGCACAAGACAATTACCTCTACCCCCACCCATTGCTTCCCCTCCTCCAGCTCTGCAGTCTGTTGCCCTGCCACACCCTATGGAGCTAGCTGTTCTGCTGGACTTTGCCACTCCTGCTGGCAGTCGCTGACATTCCAGCTGGGCTCTCTGCAGGACAGTGCCGTGGACTCTGCTCTCCTATTACCATGCAGAGCCATGGAACTTGGTCCCACAGATGGCATCTAAATCCCAAATACCAGTCTTGCTCAGAATCTTGCTTCGTGTCTGGGTCAGCTTATTGCGTGCCTGCTTTCTTCTTCCCTTGGAAGAAGGCCTCTTTCAGCAGACCTCTCAGTCCCTCATATAAATAGGCTGCCGAGCTCTGCCCACCAGCAGGCCAGACAGGAGTGACCTGCATTAGCCTCCATCACCAGCCTGGAAGCAAAAGGCCTATGGGTGTTTATTTATTTAAAATAATAAAATACATATGCAATGCTAAATACAGCTTCATCATTTAAAAATCCAGTTTAGACTTATATAGGATAAAAACTTAACACTCTCCTCCTACCCCTTCCCTGACCCCAAAGCCTACCGCACAGGGCAGGTGCTGTTAATTATTTGGTGGAAGTGTTCAGACCTTTTGCTGTGCATTTACATATACGAGGGAACTTCAACAAATTCACTGGAAAATGGAGTGAAAGTGTAAGTTTATTTTGGTGCAAAAGAATTTTGAAGTTCATGAATCGTTTTTTTTCCCAATACTCATCTTCTATCAACTTTTGAAAGACCTCTCATGTTTGTGGTAACAGCAGGTGGGAGCCAGTGACATCGATTCAGCCAAGACTCAAGGTTATCCCAAGTGCCTGGATCCCAAAAGGTTTGCTGAATGAATAAGAGCATGTGGAGGCTTAGGTGAGGTTGTGGAGCAGGAGATAAAAAGAGGTTTAACTTTTTTCCAGAAAGTCTAGATCCAGAGGGAAGAATAGACTTTATCGTAATGAAGACAATGAGTCTTTCTTTCTTTTTTGTTTTTCTTGAGAGGTTTTCGCTATAGGGCGCGTGTGCTCACCAGAAAGACAGAGAGAGACAGAGAGACAGAAAGCGAGAAATCACCCCCCAGCGGGAATGCCATGCTGCAATCCCTTCTCCTCCATTCTCCTCTTGGGATCTTGGGCACGCACGCACATGCACCTGGCGTGAGTTTAAACTGCCGGGTCCGGGATTCAAATCGCAGTCGACTACATGGGAGTCCAGCGACATAGCCATTACGCTAACTGCTGGTCCCCGCAATGAGTCTTTCTTAATGACCCAGGGAGCCTGTCTTCTCACCAAAGACTGATGAGTCTGGACTGGTGTCCTGCCATTAGACCAATAAGTAGCACCCTGTTACCCCATCTTTTAAAAGTAAGGGCTCCATGTGGAGTTGGTACCCCCTCCCCTCACGCCTTGCTGTCCCAGATCCCCAGTCTTTGTAGGAAATTAAGTCTTTGCTCCAGACATTGGAGCCATTGCCAGCTCCTGGCTCTTGGAGACTCTGGTGGCATGGTCCGCCCAGAGGCCACTGTGGGATCATACTCAACACCTTGACATTGTCCACTTCGTGCTGCTATAATAGAAAACCACCAACCGGACGATTTATAATGAGCAGAAATGTATTTGTCACAGTTCCACAGGCTAGGAAGTTCAAGATCAAGGATCAGGCATCTTGTTAGAAACTTCTTGATGCATCACCCCACAGTGGGAGGTGAAAAGATAAAGAGATGGGGAGTGGGCCAGGAAGGGGCTAAGGAACACTCCTGCAATAACAGCATTAGCCCATTCGTGGCCAAACCACCTCCCAGTAGGCCCCACCTGCCGACACTGTTGTACTGGGGATTTAAGTCTCTAACACTTGCTTCTGGGAGGCCCATTGAAACTACAGCATGCCCCCATTTGAGACCTGTGGCTGCCGCCATGATTGCTGGCCCTCCAACACCCGAGGCCCTTGGTGGGCTGCTCAGAGAAGAGTTTCCACGGAATGTTCTGTGATCAATAGCTGTCACCCAAGTCAGCTGTGGCCACTTCCAAAGCACCTGGGAAGAGAGCTTGCCCTGTACCTGGCTGTGTGGATTTGTCTTCATAGAAAGGAGTAATAGGAGCCAGCAGGTGCCATGGTGGTTAAGGCGCCAGACTCCCACATGACTGGACCCGGTGACTTGCTTTCTCACTCTCTCTCTCTCTCTCTCTCTCTGGTGAGTGCATGTGCCCTGTAACAATTCAAAATAATAATAATTATAAATAAAATAAAATAAATCTTAAAAAAAAAAAGAAAGGAGTGGGGTCACCAGGTGGTGTGGTGAAGGGCGTTGGACTCCCACATGCTCAACCGTGGTTTGAGTCCTGGACCTAGCAGCTTGCTTTCTCTCTCTCTCTCTCTCTTTCTCCTTCTCTTCCTCTCTCTCTCTCTCTTTCTCCTTCTTTTCCTCTCTCTCTCTCTCTCCCTATCTCCCTATCTTGCTCTGTCCCTCTCTGGTTAAATTAAAAAATAAATAAATGAAGTTAAATAAAACAATTCATTTTCTTAAAAAAAGAAAGAAGCAAGGGGGACCAGCGGGTGGCGTGGTGGTTAAGGTGCTGGACATTCCCACATAACCAACCACAGTTTGAGTCCCCAAACTGGTGATTTGCTTTCTCACCTTTTCTCTCTCTCTCTCTCTCTCCCTGTCTCTTGTCAAATTAAAAATGAATGAATGAATGAATATTAAAAAAAAAAGAAAGAAAGTAAAAGAATGCTCAGGGGACTTACAAGAAGACATTTTAAAAATGCTTTTGGTTTATTGGCGCTCTGAGCTTTGAAGCTACAGATGATAGTTTAAGAGAGCATTCTGAGAAATGGGGCATACTCAGAGACTGTGTGGTAGTGAGACCCCAAACCGAATGTTCCAGGGGCTTTGGTTTCGTGACTTAGTCTCGTGTTGAAGAGGGGAGGCAGCCATGTGTGCTGGGCCACACAAAGTTGATGGGTGTGTAGTGCCACCATAGAGCTGTTTCTAGAGAGGGCTCTGTAAAGCCTGGTGCTCGTCTACCAGTGAAGAGAATTTCTGTTGGTGGTATTAAACAAGATACAGAAGAATGTAATCTGAGAGCTACTTTAAAAAGTTTGGTGAGATTGAAACCATAGAAGTTATGGAAGATCGACAGAGTGGGAAAAAGAGAGGATTTGCTTTGGTAACACTTGATGGTCATGATACAATTGAAAAAAATTGTTCAGAAATACCACACTATTAATGGGCATAATTGTGAAGTGAAAAAGGCCCTTTCTAAACAAGAGATGTGGTCCGCTGGATCAGAAAGAGGTCATGGAAGTGGATCTGGCAACTTTATGGGTCGTGGAGGAAACATTGGAGATGGTGGAGGTAATTTTGGTTGTGGTGGAAACTTTGGTGGAAGAGGAGGCTGCGGTGGTGGAGGTGGTGGCGGCAGAGGAGGTGATGGTGGAGATAATGGATTTGGAGGTGATGGTGACAACTATGGCGGTGGTCCTGGTTATAGTAGTAGAGGTGGCTATGGTGGTGGTGGACCAGGATATGGAAACCAAGGTGGTGGACATGGTGGCGGTGGTGGAGGGTGTGATGGTTACAATGAAGGAGGAAATTTGGGCGGTGGTGACTACAGTGGTGGTGGGAACTATACTAATTTGGGAAGTTACAGTGGACACCAGCCATCAAATTATGGACCCATGAAAGGGGGCAGTCCCTATGGTGGTGGTAATGGATCTGGTGGTAGAAGTGGTGGATATGGTAGCAGGAGGGTCTAAAAACAGCAGAAAAGGGCTACAGTTCTTAGCAGGAGAGAAAGTGAGGAGTTGTCAGGAGAGCTGCAGGTTACTTTGAGACAGTCGTCCCAAATGCATTAGAGGAGGAACGATGATCCATAGTCAGAAAAGTTACTGCAGCTTAAACAGGAAACCCTTCTTGTTCAGGACTGTCAGAGCCACAGTTTGCAAAAAGTGCAGCTATTGATTAATGCAATGTAGTGTCAATTAGATGTACATTCCTGAGGTCTTTTATCTGTTGTAGCTTTATCTTTTCCTTTTTCTTTCATTACATCAGGTATATTGCCCTGTAAATTGTGGTAGTGGTACCAGGAATAAAAAATTAAGGAATTTTTAACTTTTCAAAAAAAAAAAAGTTTTTGTTCACAGTGGCCAATACCAATGTCCTGTTCACCTTGTACTTGGCACTCTGAAGTATTTGGCGTCCATTAACTCATTTAATCCCCACAACCACTCCACGACGCAGATTCCACTATCATCCCGTTTTACAGAAGGGAAGGTCAGGTGTGGAGCTGTGAAGTACCCTCCAGATGGCAGGTAGGGTGTGGTCTCTGAAAAGCCTCTCACCAGCTCACGGCTACTGCTCGAGGGCTTCTCTCCTCTCTGCTCCTTCTAGAATCTTGGGAGCACTAGGGCATGTTCACATCTATACAAGGAGAAAAGAAGCAGCTGTGTCTGGACTTCCCTCCCTGAGTCTTACTCTCCATTTCTGACGGTCTTTGTATTTTTTTTTCTACAGAGAGCTTAACTGAAGTGAGCGCTGATTGCAGAGATGATGTGCAACTGTGAACATGTTCTTGCCGAATTTGAATGAAAGAAGCCTGTCACTCCTGTAAGATCTCAAGGGCCCTGTTGGTCTCTGGGCTGAGCTGCGTGGCTAGTAGATCTTCTTAGACTTGAGAGCAGACTATCCTCAGGAGGACAAGGAGGAGTTGGTGAGTCTGGCTTGGGACACAGGGACATAGGCTGTTCTGACAAGGCCCACAGTTTGGATAGAGGGCCCTTCTCTGGAGAAGGCCTCCAATAATCACTTGTGAAGTTATAGATGGGCTGAGGAATACAGAGGAGTGGGAAGGCTCTGTTGGATCAAAGTCAACTTTGCAGTAGAGGCTAGGACAACACCTATTGGCTCATTCATTATAAGATGCTATAGGATTGGCTTTAAACAAACAGCCCCATCACTCGGCAACCAATAGCAGCACTAATAGACATCTTAATAGAACTAGATTGACAGGTGGCCCCCACACAGGCTCGAGTCTGGCCTAGAACTGAGCCTAGATGCCACACCTGTGACCAAGCTGCCTGTGCTTAGCAGCCCACAGAGCCTGGGCATGGAAGGGACATCCTGCTGGGTCAGCAGGTGGCATGGAAGTTAAGGTCTGGATTCCACATGGGTGACTGTATGGTATGAATCCTGGACTCGGCGACTGGAAAATCACACCAGACGTGTGTGTTCTCAAAATCTTGGGCAGGAGGTGGGGGGGGAGTGGG
The DNA here is from genome assembly GCF_000334495.1 of Tupaia belangeri chinensis. NCBI lineage: Eukaryota > Metazoa > Chordata > Mammalia > Scandentia > Tupaiidae > Tupaia > Tupaia belangeri. The sequence continues at coordinate 8,169,836 of NW_006159809.1, forward strand.
GGAACTGGAGGAGAAGGGATTGTGACGTGGCCATCTCCCCTGAGGAGTGATTTCTCACTTTTCCCCTCTCTGTTTCTCTCTGGTGACTGCACACCCTATACCAGAAAAAAAAAAAAAATAGATACATTCTTTCTTGGGCTATTTGCTGAGAACTCACTATGTACTGAGAGGAACACAAACGAAATGTGAAACTGACCCACAGTCTAGTGAACTGAGGAGACAAGATTAAACTTGGAAGTTACACAGCAGCACAAGAAATACATGTCATGTATGAAAAGTGTGACTCCCCAGAGACCAGCAGTTAGCGTAATGGCTATGTCCCTGGACTCCCATTCCTTTATTTTAATTTGACCAGAGAGAGACACACACAGAGAGAGGAAAGCGAGAAAGCAAGCTGCCAGGTCCGGGACATGAACTGTGGTCAGCCATGTGGGAATGTCCAGCGCCTTAACCACCATGCCGCCTGCTGGGCCCCATATTTTTCTTTTTTATTACTGTATTAGCTGGACTCTTAAAACCAATCAGTGATTGACAGTTCTTTTTTGATTAATTATCTGGTTATATGCTTTATCTAGCTTTCCACTGGCATATTCTTCTCCCCCACTTAATTTGTGAAGATCTAAAAAGTGATTAGTGTGATTTATTCTTTTGTCTTATTAATTTTTTTAGAGGTTTTTGCTATAGGGTGTGTGTGCTCACCAGAAGGAGAGAAACAGAGAGACAGAAAGCGAGAAATCACCCCCCAGGGGAAATGGCCATGCTGCAATCTCTTCTCCGTTTTCCTCTTGGGATCTTGGGCATGCACACACACGTGCCCAGCCTGAATTTAAGCCACTGGGTCTGGTACTCGAACTGCGGTTGACTACATGGGAGTCCAGCGACATAGCCATTACACCAACTGCTGGTCCCTGTCTTATTAATTTATGAGCACTCGATATGTATTCAGGCTATTAACTTCGTCTTTTATATTTTGCAAATGTTTTGTCCTAGATTATTTGTCACTTAGTTTTGTTTATTTTTAAGACATTCATCAATCTAAAAAGTCTGCAGTTAGGGTCATCTATAAAGGGTTTCAAACCACTGAGCTGGAGGTGGAAGCAGGGCGGCCAGCCAGCAGCCCCTGTCATAGTAGAGGCGTGGCAGGACAGGCTGCAGTTAGGGCGGGGAGGATACCAGTGGCCGAGATGTGGTGACCTTGGGCAGGGGTGGGGGGAATGGGCGGGGCCTGAATGACTCACATGGTGCTGACCTGGGCAGGTATGAGCAGGTGGAGGATGAGCTAAAATCGGGACTGCAGGAAGAGGAGCAGTGGGAGTGGTGGGAGGGTCAGAGAGCGTGGTGATTCCTTCTGGCTTGTTAAGTGGAGGCTTCTGGTAGGACTGGGCTGGTTTCTGTCTTTGTCTTTGTGTCAGGCTCAGAAAAGCTTTTTCTGCTATAAAATTATATATTCACTCAAACTATTGATATCTCTTAGTACTTCAGTGAGTTTTTTAAAACCTTAATTTAGACAGAATATGTGGTATTTTGGTGAACTATGAGAGTTATGGAGTTAACTTTTTTTTTTTTTTTTTTTGTGCAGAGAACATGTGCGCTATCAGAGAGAGAGAGAGAGAGAGAGAGGAGGAAGCACCCTCGAATGGGGTGTGATCACACTGCAACTGTTTTTCCTCCATTCCACCTTCCATCTGAATTTTGGCACACTTGAACAATGCACATGGCGTGGTTTTCAGGCTCCTGGGCTGAGACTCAAACCACCGTCGACCATGTGGAAGCCCCTCCCAGTGCACAGCACTTAACCACTGCGCTACTGGGCTGGCTCTGACTTTTCCCTGAGTCACTCCTTGCCCTTCTGATTTGCATTTCCACCGATCTCCTACATTCCCATGTCTGCCTGGTCTGCTCTTGGACTTTCTGGTCTGTTCTGCTGAATGGTCCAACACCATCACCACCTGTTTTGGTTACAGTTTCTTTAAATCTATGTTACTAGGTACTTTGCCCCTGAGCGTTCTCGCTCTTTTAGATGGACTTCGAAGTTACTTTGCCATGTCCTGCGCCCTGGGCAGGGACTCCCTGGCTGGGAAAGTGGGTGTACCAGGGGCCTTTGTATCTGTGGGACTGAATGCAGCAGGAGCTGATGATGGCAGCACCGCACGTCCTGGGGCCGAAGTCACACAGCCTCTTTAGAAGGAAGTCCCTGTCATTGACCCCCTGGGGCAGTCCCCAGCCTCTGGCTCAGAAACAGTCCTGTGGACTCTCCAGAGCCCCTGCTTCTGCTACTACAGCACCGGCCGAGGGTCCTGGCTGCAGTCGAGCTCAGCGGGGCCGGGCTTTCCCAGTCATTTGTGTGTGTGACCCTGACTCCCGCTGAGCCCTCCCCATGCCTGGTCTCTTCTGAGGCTTTCCTGTGGGGTCAGCTCTGGGGATCGTAACCTGTTCTTAACTGTGGTTGTCAGAAGGATTTGGCATAATGGCTGTGTCGCTAGACTCCCGTGTGGTCTACTGTGGTTCAAGTCGCGGACCTGGTGGCTTAAACTCATCTTGGGCGTGTGTGCATGTGTACCCAAGATCCTGAGAGGAGAATGGAGGAGAAGGGATTGCGGCATGGCCCTCCCCCCTGGGGGGTGATTTCTCACTTTCTGTCTCTCTGTCTCTCTGTCTTTCTGGTGAGCGCACGCGCCCTATAGCAAAAACCTCTCAAAAAAAGAGAGAAGGATTTCTTCTTCACTATTACTGGCATTTGATGGCTTTTTTTTTTTTTTTTCTAGTTTCTTCAGCGAATGCATGCTTCTCCCTAGTTCACATTTGTCTTTTTAAAAGGAACTTTCACAGAGTCATTTTTACTGAGGAATAGTGAACATAAAATCACAGATCCTAAGCATGCAGCTCAGTGAATTTTTAAATAGGTGCTCACTCTATAATCTATCTAGGGTTTTGAACCACCAGGCTGGAGGTGGCCGTGACCGGAAGCAGGGTGGCCAGCACGCAGCCCTGTCAGTGCAGGTGTGGCAGGAAGCAGCAACAGTTAGGGCAGGGCGGGAGGATAGAGTGACAGAGATATTTCTTTCAGAGTTTAGAAACTATTTGTGGGGGGGCGGGGCAGGTGGCGTCAAAGCCACAGAGCCGGCATGGCAGAGGTCCAGGGTTCATGTCCCGGGAAGAGCGCCTGCCCGTGATCTGAGATGGCTGAGGCCAGGGCCGTGGTGACCCTGGGCGAGCCGTTTATCTGCCTCTCTCTCATGGAAGAAATAAAGAAAAAAAGAAGCTATCGGTGGAAGGTTGGGTGGAGAGGGAAATCCCGATGTGTCCCCACACTGCCATCTTTTTTCTACAGCTGTCACTAGCTGTGTTAGGAGGGAGCCACGGGTCGTGCTTCGTTTCAGAAGAGGGATATGGAGAGCAGAGTTAGGGGAGGGGGCCCCTTCTTGTCCGGCCCCCTAACTAGCCACAAGCCGTTCCGTGCTTCCGTTTCAGCAGCTGTGGAACGGGAGGAGATGATAGTTCCCGCCTCAGGACTGTCACAAAGATTACGTGAGGTCATGTATAAAAGGTGACAAAAATGTTAATTGTTGTTTTTGCTGTTATTAATAACAAGGAGGCGGAGGCTGCTGGGTTCTTCACTAAGACTACACATCAGAATCACCTGAGGCACTTTCGCAAACGATACGTGCTCCAGCCGGTCAGATCTACTGAGTCAGGACCGAGACTAGAACCGCCTCCCCGTCGATCTGTTGCTCACCGTGATTAAGAACCACTGGGCTAAAGGTGGCCGTGACTAGAAGCAGGGAGGCCAGCAGGTGGCCCCTGTCATAGCGCAGGTGTGGCAGGATGAGGCTGCAGGTAGGGCAGCGCTGGAGAGGATGCCAAGGGGTGGCCAAGACGTGGTGACCTCGGGCAGGGGAGGGAGGAGGGAGGCGGAGCCTGGGGTGACTCACAGGGTGCTGACCTGGAAGAGGGCTGGCTGAGCTCGGGGAGGATGAGCCAGGACACCACTACAGGCAGAAGGGTGGTGGGGTGGGGTGGCGTGGGGTGGGGCAGAGAGTGTCATAAATCCCCTTGGGCTTGGCTGTCTAGGCCCGGGTCAGCAGTGTGGTTCTAGGGAGCGTCGGTGCAGGCGATGGATCAAGCTGTGAGCCTGGTCACAGCGAACGTAGGGACAGACCGGCCGGTTCACTCACTTCCACCTCTGCCAAGGTCCGAGTGCATGTCCAGCCTGCCCTCTCTGCAGATGGAGGGGGTTGTTTCTCAGGTCGTGGCCCCTGCTGAGGACTGCGGGGAAACGAACTCGGTCTTCTCATCCGAAGATGAGTGATGGTCCTTACCGATGTCTTCCGTACCTCCTGATGGAGGGCCTTAAACCTTGTCCGTCAGCCTCCGAGGGGCACTCAGGGACAGTGTCATACTTTCTGACACCCCTTTCTTCCCTTCCCTGAGGAACTGGACTTTCTCATTTTAATGAATTGAAATTGAAGTGGGAGAAAAGACAAGCAGGCCCTGTTAGGCTGCAGTCACCGGGTTAATGAGAAATAGGGACTCTAGGCCCGACACCCCTCTTGACTGCCCCACAATCATGTGGCCCCCAGAGAGAACTTAAAACACGGGTCTTTTTTTTTTAGGAATTATTTTATTTAACTTTATTTATATGTTTTTGACCATAGAGGGACAGAGCAAGAGAGAGAGAGTGAGCAAGCAAGCCGCCAGGTCCAGGATTCCAACTACGGTCAGCCATGTGAGAGCCCAGCGTCACACCCCTTTCTTCCCTTCCCTGAGGAACTGGACTTTCTCATTTTAATGAATTGAAATTGAAGTGGGAGAAAAGACAAGCAGGCCCTGTTAGGCTGCAGTCACCGGGTTAATGAGAAATAGGGACTCTAGGCCCGACACCCCTCTTGACTGCCCCACAATCATGTGGCCCCCAGAGAGAACTTAAAACACGGGTCTTTTTTTTTTAGGAATTATTTTATTTAACTTTATTTATATGTTTTTGACCATAGAGGGACAGAGCAAGAGAGAGAGAGTGAGCAAGCAAGCCGCCAGGTCCAGGATTCCAACTACGGTCAGCCATGTGAGAGCCCAGCGTCCTTAACCACTATGCCACCTACTGGCCCCAAACGTGGGTCTCAGAGTCAGATGAGCTTTCTTTCTCCCAGCTCTCAGCCCCAGCCCTTCCTCTTGCCTTATATGAGAAGGTGGGTGACCACAGCTGACCCCCACAGACACACGTAGCCTTCCTTCTCCCTGCTCTTCCTCTGGGAGAAACCTTACCCTGGTTTTCCTTTCCGCCGTGCCAGCCCCGCTCCCTACTCCTGCTTGTGCAGCATCAAGCCCAACCTCCTCCAAGAAGGCTTCCCAGACTTCTCTGTCCCTTCTAGGTAAGGCCAGTTTTAGGGCCCTAAGTAAATCCCAGGAAGCATCGCACTTGGGGGTGCAGTGGCAGGCTGAGTCTCAGGAAGATGAAGCTCAGGATGGTGTGTGTTAGGTCGCTGCATCTCACACTTCTCTGGCCACTATTCACAGTGAGAGACACCTCATGTCCCCACCACGACACACACACCTACAGACAGATACGTGACGCCCTCACTAGGTGTGATGCATTTGGGTATTTTCTGCTTCATTCTACTTATTTTTAAAGAAAAAAGATGGTCGTGACCCTTGACGTTGATTTCACAGTAATGGGTCACAGCTCACAGAGTCGAGATGGCGGCTGTGTCTCTCCATTCCAGCCATGATGGCCACCGCCGACCCCACTCAGAGCAGCTCACGCACAGGCCCAGCTCCCCCGGCTGGCCCTGCCGAGGCTGCCTGTCACCGTGCTGTGCAGACGCCACTCTGGTCCCCACAGGGCTAGCAGGTGCTGGGTCCAGGGTGGGCACCTGGTGGGGCGCTGTGCTCTCTGCAGCATGTCCTCTCAGGGCCTCGGTTGGTCATACCATAAATGGCCACGGTTAGAGACACCGTCTTAGGAGACCGAAGCCTGTCAGGCTCTTCAGACGCTGGAGGAAGTGCCAGCTCGGCGTCAGGGCTCACAGGCTGCACATCTCACCCCTCCTGATGAGGCTCTCAGAGCCCAGTGGGACCTCGCGGGCCGAGTGGGCTCACCGGCCCCTCAGCTGGCAGGGCCACGATATGGGACAGCTGCACAGACACAGAGCGTCGGCATGGCTGTGTCCTGCCCGGAGTGTCTCCGAGGTAGAAACGCCTTCCCAGCCAGAGCATGGATGAGCAGTACACGGAGGGGGCTCCCTAGGGGCAAGGGAGTCTTGGAGCCTGATTGAGCCCTGGACTGGAAGTTATGAAAACAGGATCCTTAGGACCAGTAGTTAGTGTAATGGCTATGTCGCTGGACTCCCATGTAGTCAACCGCGGTTCGAGTCCCGGACCCAGTGGCTTAAAACTCATGCCAGGCGCGTGTGCATGAGTGCCGGAGATCCCGAGAGGAGAATGGAGGAGAAGGGATTGCGGCATGGCCATCCCCACTGGGGGTGATTTCTTGCTTTCTGTCTCTCTGTCTCTCTGGCAAGCACATGTGCCCTATAGCAAAACAAAACAAAACAAAACAAAATAAAACAAAACAACCTCTCCAAAAAAAGGAAAGAAACAGGATCCTCAGAAGGAGCTAAACCAAAATCCCAGCATCTAGCCCAGGTGCTCTCTCCCTCTGAGGGGCTCCAGCTCTGCCCACATGGTCCCCCACTCCGATGTAGCGAGAGCAGCTGGCTGACTTCTCAGTGCTCCGCAGTTCGAGCCAGCTGGAAGGGTGGTGGCGGGCACTTTTTAGAGACAGCCTGGGAGTGAGCAGGGATGTGAGGGCTAAAGCGAAGGATAGAGAAATAACGAAATGGAAATACGATCATTTGTTGTCTGGTTCCATAGAAAATGCTTACAGCCATGCCCACTTAGTGAAAAAAGATTTTTAGAGGTGTTTGGGAACTGGGCCCCATCTTAGCAAGATTTCCTTTCCAAATAGTTGAAATAGTGTCTTGGAATTAAAGTTTAATTTTTTAGGAGAAGTCATATCTGGCGGCCTCAGTGATTTTGGATAAAGAAGATGCTGTTGAGCCTCTCCTAGGCAGGACTGCCAAGCTCCTCAGGGGACACTGTGGTCCAGGCGCCCCGCCGCCCTAGTGTGGACGCAGCTGAAAATGCCTCCACTACCGCTGGCCTTCTTCGTTCACTGTGTGAAGTAAATCCTTTCCGATCCCACAGCTCACTGATGCCTGGAGACAGGTGTGGAGCTTGGACTCCCTGGGGATGGCAGGCCCAGGTGGGGTGGCCCATGTGACCAGACGGCAGGTCAAAGTTGCTTCATATTTGGTCTAGGGGAGAAGGTTAGGGGATAGAGAGAGGTGGGCTTGAAGACAGATTCTACCTTCTTCCCTGCTTTGGCCGAGTGGGAGTAGCCCATGCACCGAGACAGGGCCAGGCCCTGTCCCCTCCTGGCTTCCTGGCCACTTGGCCTCCAGATCTGCTTCCGTGAGGCACCCTGGTAACTGCAGGGGCACTCCAGTCGGTAAGGGGACCTCCAGGAGAGCAGGTACTGTAGAGACCAGACAATATACTCCACAGCCCTGAAGTGGGAGCAGTGGGCTGGGGCTCTGTCAGCACAGGCCTCTGTCCTAACAATAGACCCTTGTATTCCGCGTGCGGCACATTACACATCCTGTCCGTGATGTTCGCAGATGCTGTTTGATTGCAAAATGATGAAACAGTTTCTCCTCTCGGGGGAGAATGACAACAACCTGAAATAATGTCATAGGTCTTCGGAAAGATTTCAGAGGTTTACAAAGCCATTCTATGGCATGTTGCCAGGGCCAGAAATAGGGTAGGGCTTGATCAAAGTGGTGACTTCAAGAAGCTGCCTGAAGGAATTCTTATTTCAGTGGGAATATGAAAACCATGAAGGATTGAGGAAATCCTGAAGTGTCCCGACCAGTGGATGAGCTGTTGATAACGAAATCACAAGTGATTCTGATAGGGAGAAGGTCGGGCAGGCGGGCTTGCATTTGCAGCGACCCTCCTGGTTTTCCACGTTCGTGAGACACCTCGGTTGTGATATGCCCACGGGTACGCCAGAGTGCCTGGAGGGACCAAAGCCCAACTTGGCAGCGCCTGCAGAGGAATGTCTACCTGGAGCAACACGATGGACAAGGCAAGATTCCCCTCTGCTCACAGGAGATGTGGTGTTGATGCCAGAGAGAAAGAAAATGCCCAGTTCCTGGGACCAGCAGTTAACGTAATGGCTATGTCACTGGACTCCCATGTGGTCGACCGAGGTTTGCATCCCGGACCCGGTGGCTTAAAACTCACGCCGGACGCGTGTGCGTGCGTGCCCAAGATCCCGAGAGGAGAATGGAGGAGAAGGGATTGCGGCGTGGCCATCCCCCCTGGGGGGTGATTTCTCACTTTCTGTCTCTCTGTCTCTCTCTGTCTGTCTGGGGAGTGCATGTGCCCAAAAGCAAAAAAAAAAAAAAAAATCTCTCCACAAAAAAAAAAAAAGACAAAAATGCCCAGTTCCCATTTTGTTTCCAACTCTCCCACCCTTAAGACTGGTCCTCACACTAGGGGGGGCGGGGAGTCAAATAAAGATCCTTCAAAGTGAAACGAGGCCCCCAACCGAGAGGACCTGTTAGTGGAAGCCCCTCGGCCCTTCCCAGAGCAAGACCCACCTGTCCTGCCTCACTGGCGATCATCCAGGTTGTCCAGAGCCTCCGAGTCAGTGATGCTGGGGACAGGCGGTCAAGCCAGAGACAAACCCGTTTCTGAGTCTTAGATGTGAATAAAGTGAGAGAACCGAAAACGTCCTGCTTGGCAACTGAGTTTTTCAATAAGGACCGCAAAGAGAGGCTTCTCTAGGCTGTAGGTGACCTAGCCTTGGAAGGGACAGCCAATGGCTTTGGGATGACAATCAGCATTTGTAACTGTCTTGTTAGGGTGGAGGGAAGGAAGGAGGACACTTTCTAAAGGAAAATGTAACATTTTATGTTGGGGAATTAGTATTCAAGTATGTGGTGGGGGAGCCTGGGAGCCCAGGGGACCTGGTTTTCCACAGGCTCCATGTGGACCAGGGGTGTGAGGCTCAGAGTCTAGAACTGGGGAGGAGGTGGCCCAGCCCCACAACCTGCTTCTTGGGCCATGTGGATAGCCAGTGTGTGGTGCAGGCTCTAGGACGGACCAAGTAGCAAATGTCTAGGCAGGTCACCAGAAGGGAGGAGGTCTGGGGACAGAGAAAGAGGCAATGAGGCAGGGGCTGTCCGCCTGGAGCAGAGCAGTGAATCCAGACAGCTGAAGAGGGGGCCTGAGGGAGGGGACTGTTCTGAACATGCAGCGGGAAGGCTCTGGGGGCTGCAGGCCGTGGCCTCGGAAACGAGCTTCTGAAACCATGACGTGGCTCAGAGGCATTTTTGGCGTCCCATTGGTTCCTGTTTGATCTGGGGGCAGCTATGCACAGGTGCCCCCTTCATGCTGCGACAGTGCTGGGACTGGCCTGACTGGACGGGCAGGTCGAAGGACGCGGGGCCTTGCCCAGGGCCTCCCAGGCACAGCTGGGCCCACAGTCCCCATTCCTGAGTCCCCACTGTCTCTGCACCGTGCTGGGCGTGCCCTGCAGTGTGGTGCCGCGTCCTGCCCTGGGAGAGGAGTGGCATCGCGGTCATCCCCATTTCACAGCTGAGAAAACAGGCTGGATGTTAAAGTGTCTTATAAAAGATCGAGCCAAGACTTGGAGCCAGGGTTTCTGATGCCAATTCAGGTGCCATTTCCATACCCCACCCTGGGCAAGACCAGCAGTGACTCAGCTGAGAACCCTGCCCTCTGGGAGGAAAGAGAGCCATCCCGATAACTGACCACACTAGCCCCGGGGAGGGGCAGAGGCTCGGCCCTCCTGAGCCCCACCCCGGCCCACTCCGTGGACCCCTCCTGCAGAGGGGGCCCGGCCTGCGCATCTGCAGGGACACTTCTCCAGGTGAGTGGTCATCTTAGAGAAGGGACCTCTCCTGTAGGGGCTGCCTGGAAACATTTCAGGAAAAATGTATTTTTCAGCAGTGGTGGCCTTTTTTCCAACCAAAATTTCATCTAAATGTGGTCAAAATCGAAAGCACATCGAAGGGGAACTGTTCTGGGTGAAGAGAGTGACGGGAGCCTGCGTCCTGACCCTCTCACTGCGCACCCCAGACGGTGCACCCGTGGGGTTTGCAGCCCCTGGTTTGAGTCAGCACTACTTTGGTTAATACGCCCCTCTCCTGGGCAGCCCTGGAGAATGTAAATGTCAGGCAACGGGGTTTCAATTTCTTTTTTTTTTTCTTTCGCTCTCCTACTTGTAGTAAAATCGCACGACATACAATTTTAACCATGTCTGAGTGTACAATTCACTACGTACAGTCACGGTATCACATAATCATCACCACCACCTACTTCCAGAATCTTTTCTTCCCAGCGGAAACTCCGCACCCATTAAACAGTAACGCCCCTTCGCTCCTCCTAGCTCCTGCAGCCGCCACGCTGCCGTCTGTCCCTCTCCCTCGTGTAAGTCGTGCACCGCGTGTCCTGCACGTTTTACTTAGCACGTGCTTATGTGCTGCACGGTTTACCAGGCCCCTCAAGGCTGAATAACACTCCATTGTACACGACGGTTAGCTCGTCTGCCTATCACCCATGGGCTTTGTGGTAGTTTCTGTGTTTCAGCTGTTAGGTATGAATAATGCTGCTGTGAACATGGGTGCTCAAATACCTATTCTAGTCCTTGCTTTCAGTGTTTTGGGGTCTATACCCAAAGAAGTGGAATTATTGGATCGTATGTATTCTAATTCTAGCGTTCACCTTTGTGAGGAAGCACTGTGTTGTTGCAATGCACAGGGATCCTGTTTTTCATGTCCTCACCACTGTGTGGGGCTTTAATCTCTTGTTCATGGCTGCATTCCCAGAGACTAGGACTGTACCTGGCACAAAGCAGGGGCTCAGGAAATATTTGCTGGATCAATGGGAGGCCATGGTCTAAAAGCAGCTGGATCTGGAAGTCCTCCTACCTGAAGCTGGTACCCATAGCTGCCCCCAGCAGAAGCCTGCCCAGATGGGGTCCCAAGACCTTCCCCTTCTAGTACCTGCTTGGCTCAAACAGAACCACCCTGTTGACGGGGCAAATTATGTAGAGGTGCCCATTGGTGTCAAGAGCTGAATGGAAGAGGAAATCATACAAGACAGGATCAGGGAACTAGTAGAACTATGAAAAACCAAAATTTTGGCAAATTGGCTTCCACGGGAATGTTTTTCAAACTCTGGGTCTTGACCCATTTGTGGCTTGTGACACCGATTTTCAAGGCTCAAAATCATTATTTATGGGATCAGCTAGTGTCATGGAGGTAAAGGTGCTAGATTCCACATGGCCAACCATGCAGTTTGAGTCCCAGACCCAGTGACTTGAAAAATATGCTGAGCACATGTGCATGCCTGCCCAAAATCCCAAGAAGAGACTGGAGAAGAGAAGATTGTGGCATGGCACCCACCCCAAGGAGTGCTTTCTCACATTTTCTCTCTTTTTCTCTGTCTCTTTGTCTCTGGTGAGCACATGTACCCTTTGGCAAAACAAACAAACAAACAAACAAAAACCAAACAAAAAAAAATAAATCAGCATTATGAAAAATGGAAATCGAATAAAAATATAAGTTCATACTGCATTAGAACGAAAAGGGTAAGTATCACTTTGTCCAACTTTTGTTTTCAGTGTGCTATTTATGCGCATGTGTACTAGATCGCAAAGAGTTTCAAAATCACTCGTGTAGGATCTAGGGCCTCTGCCTAAGGAATTCCCCAAGGCAGGGAGCTTACTGCCTGCAAGGAAGGACCTGCGTGGGTCCACCATGATGCTGAACAGTCCTCCCATAACTGAGCAGGACTCATTCAGCAAGATCTTTGCTTTGAGTCCCCTACTATGTGCTGGGTCTGGAACAGGCCCTTGGGTGACAGGGATGGGGTGCCTCTAGGAGTACAGTGGAGAAGGGAGGCTGAGAACCAGCAAGAACACAGTCTGCTGTGGGAGGGAGGGACATAGCCGGGGGCAGTCTGGGAGGATTCAGAGAGGGTCTTGACAAATGAATAGGAGTTTGTCATTCTTGGCTGTGAGAAAAACCTACAGGAAATTATGGAGATGAGAAAGAGTAGATTATGTTGGAAGAATTGCACGTGTCCCCGTCTGGCGGGAGTCCAGAGTCCTTAAACAGGTCAAGGGTAGGGGTAGCCAACTTGAAGGATGGGGGGGGGCGGCAGGAGAGCAAAGGTCAGATGGTGAAAGGTCTTTGTCCCAAGAGTTTAGATTTTCACCCTACAGAGTGCTGTCATTTGAAAACTGAAAAGTGAGCACACGGGGCCAGCTCCACGGCAGTTGGTAATGCGCTGCTTAGGGAAAGTCAGATTCCACAAGGCGCCTGTGGTTCGAGTCCCGGTCTAGTCAGCTTGAGATACACTGGGCACACATGTAGGTGCCCACGAGTGGGATGGACTGGAGGAAGGGGATCGAGGCCTGACCACATTCTACCTCGGGTATTCGTGTCTCTGTCTCTCATGCGAGAATGTGTTCTGTCATGAATAAATTTAAGAAAGAAAGAAAGAAAATAAGTAGGCTCTGGGGAATCAGAGTGAACAAAACAGGCCTCACCTCAAGAAGCCGGCAATGGCTTGAAGTAAGAGCTCGCACAAGAAGACATACGGTTAAAGAGGTTGGGGGGAACAATGTGATGGAAATCAACAAGGTTCCCCGAGAGGGCAGAAAGGGGTACCGGTTTAGAGTGAGTGGTAGGCCTCTGAGCAAGCGACGTCAGCTTAAAGTCTGTGGACAGGAGTTACCAGAGAGGAGCTTTCTGGGAAGAGAGGCAGAGGGACAAAGGCCGCCAGGCCCTGAAGCCCTGGGAGCACGCGGCAGGTGAGAGAGGGAGTGGAGGGCTCAGTCGGCCTGGGATGGCCAGGGGCCGAAAGTTAAGCAGGTGTAGTTGTGTGTGTGCGTGTGTGTGTGTGCATGTGTGTCTGTGTGTGTGTGTGAGAGAGAGAGAGAGAGAGGATTTTTTTTTTCACATGGAAGGAAATTTTGTCCAGGGCCAACATAGGATTCGAGAGGCCCAGAGGAGCAGGGGGGCGGTGGGGGAGGAGCTGTGAGGACCGAGGAGAGCCCACCCTTGTTTTCTGTGGATCCTGAAGGTCACCATTCTGGATATGGATGGGCGGTGGAGGAGCCTGGAGGGAGATGCTCTTTTTTTTTTTCTTTTTGAGAGGTTTTTCCTATAGGACATGTATGCTCATCAGAAAGACAGAGAAACAGAAAGTGAGAAATCACCCCACAGAGCGGATGGCCACACCACAGTCCTTTCTCCTCCATTCTCTTCTTGGGATCTTGGGCACACACACATGCGCCCGGCGTGAGTTTAAGCCACCAGGTCCGCGACTCGAACCGTGGACAACTACATGGGAGTCCAGCGACATAGCCATTATACCAACTTCTGGTTCCTCCCTTGTCACCCTTCTGTGCCTAGTGCTGCAGCCAGAGCACTGGGGAGGAATAGACAGTTGGCCCCGGAGGTCTGTTACCCTCCAGAACTGCTCCAGTGGTGTCTCCTCCTCACAGGGCCCAGACCTCCAACCACACCCTGCTACCCTTCCCACCCACCATAGCTCCGACCAGGTGGTCCAGCCTGGCTCACCATTGTGCTCCTAGGCCTTCTTCCTTGCCCAAGGAGGCTCAGCTCTCCAGGCCAGAGATGGGACCCCTGAAGATTAGTCCGGTCTGGGGGCAAGCTTGTCAAGGGGGCAGGGGGTTGTCTAGGGGCCCCCAGATTGTCAAGTGGGACACAGAAGTCCCCTGGAGAGTGCAAACAGGGTGTCTAACACAATTCCCAGTCACCAGACACAGCACTGAAGCTCTGCCTGCAGGTGGCATGGCTGGGCTGGGCTGCTGGCTACACGGGCAGTTTAGCTGTGGGGCAATGGCCCTCCCCAGCAGCCTGCCCAGCATGGGGGAAGGTGGCAGGGCACCCCCCAAAGAAGGGCTTTCCCATGACTCCAGTTCCCCTACCTTGCCAAGGCCAGCCCCATAGTTCACAGTCTGAGGCTGCAGGGCTGAGGCGGAGAGCGTTGCACAGCGTGTGTTGCGCAGACAGGGTCCCTCTCCTGCTCCCTACACAGTGACTTCACACCCCTGCCCACTCTCCTGGCCGACAGCGGAGGCACACGCAGCTGGGCTCAGACGGTGTGTCCCAGTCAGTTGATCAAGGCAAAGCCATGCCTGGCCCAGAAGAGACCAGCAGCAAGGGCCCCAGAGGCAGTCTGATGCCGAGTCCCTCAGCAGCTGCATCAGTTGGTCCCCAGTCCTAGAGAGGGGCTGGAGACTGCTCTCAGAGCACGGGTGCTCCTGGTGGCCTGTGGCATGGAGCAGGGACTGGGAAACTGTCATCCCACTCCAAGGCAGGTTCCCTCGACTTGGCACAGCTGGGCTGGGTGCATAAAGGCCCGAGTTACAAGGAACATTTTCAGGTGTCCCCATACGGACTCGCAAGGGCAGCCCCCCGAACAGCTTTGTTCTGGGTCAGGGGTGGGTGGGTGTGCCCTGCTGCCTTCTCCTCTACCGGGCAGACTGCTGCGTTGTCTCGCAGCCAAACTGCCTGTGCAGTCAGCAGCCCAGCCCAGCCCGGCCCAACACAGCCAGGGCCACCTGCAGGCAGAGCCTCTGTGCTTGTAACTGGTGACTGGGAATTGAGTTAGACACCCTGTTTGCACTCTCCAGGGGACTTCTGTGTCCCACTTGACAATCTGGGGGCCCCTAGACAACCCCCTGCCCCTCACCCCACAGCCCCCAAACCAGCCTATCCTTTTCTGAAACATTCCTGGGGAGTCCCACAGTGGGTTTTATTTTTATTTTTTTTAATTTTAATTTTTAATTTTTTTCTTCAAGAGAGAAGCAGGGAGAGAGACAGAGACACAGGTATTTTTGTCAGGGTCTCCCTGTGTTGCAATCCTCCTGTGCCAGGCTCCCCATTAGCTGGGAGCTAGGCATATGCCACCATGCCCATCATGTTCAGGCTGGCCTGGGAACTGAACCTGGGCTGCATGTGAGAGCGTGACCTCAGGGGCCCATAGTGAGTTTTTTAGATTACTGCATGCCACACCATCTGCATTTGAAGTCTAGTCATTCCCAACGTCCCCTCCAAATGTGGTGAGGAATTTGCCCACCACAATTGCTCGACGCCAAGGCAGATGCGCGGAAGCGATTGTACTTTTACGGGTGTGTGGCTCTTCAGTGACTACTGCGCTGACGTTACCAGTCATGCCACGCCCTGGCCTGGGTTCCGTGTCTGCCCAGCTCTCCTGGACCTCCCCTACCGCAGCCTGCGACACGGGTGGTAATTGCTTTTGTTGTCTTTTCTCCAACCAGGTTCTTAGCTCTCATAGGGCAACAACTGTTGCATTGTCCTTCTAGCCCTGGCCCTGGCACGTGAAGTCAGTCTTCCGTAGGAATTTGCTGAAGAGATGAAATTTTAATCTTCTTGAGGGTGAGAGCCAGGTCTTTCTCTTCTTACTGATTCCGCATCTCAGTCCAGCCCACAGCTGAGCCCATAGCAAGGCTGATGGGGAGGCCAACTGATGGGAGTGCTAGTGAGTCACCTGGAAATGGTGCCCGGGTCAAACCAGATTTTGATCCTCAAAACATAAAGAAACCCAAAGGCCTGGCTCGGTCAGACGCCTCGATGCCTGTCAGGGAAAGGCCCAACCCTGTTACACGCGAATTGTGTTCCAGGGGCCAA
Source organism: Tupaia belangeri chinensis (assembly GCF_000334495.1). Lineage (NCBI taxonomy): Eukaryota > Metazoa > Chordata > Mammalia > Scandentia > Tupaiidae > Tupaia > Tupaia belangeri. The sequence goes on from NW_006159809.1 coordinate 8,185,612, forward strand.
GGGAAGGTGGTGTGGCGAGGTGAAACATCTGGTCATGAAACAAGAGAGGGGCTTTGCATGGGCCAGGGGGGATCAACTGAGGAATGTGTTTAACTCAGCTCTCAGCCCCCGGGATCCAAATCCAACAGAAGGAGAGATAGGGGAGTGAAGGAAAGGAGGGAGGGAGGGAAGGGAGGAAAGTAAAGAAGGAGAAAGGAGAAAAAGTCTTGTCTTGGAAGCCAGATCACGCTGGACCTGAATCCCCTTGCAGTGTCTTTTAATCATGGAACTGTAGACACACTGTTAATCTCTGTCTGGTTTCTGTGTCTCCGGGATGAGGATTAGATGACCGTGTGTGATGTGCCCCACGTGGTAGAGCCACACACAGTAAATAATAGGAACGATCAGGACCGCGGCATCGTGTCTTGGGTGTTGTATCAGCATGGAGTTAGCTATATTAAGCCCAAAACAGGACGTTTTTGTGTGTGTGTGTGTGTGAGAGGTTTTTGCTATAGGGCATGTGCGCTCGCCAGACAGACAGAGAGAGAGGGCCAGAAAGCGAGAAATGACCCCCACGGGGGATGGCCATGCTACAATCCCCTCTCCTCCACTCTCCTCTCGGGATCTTGGGCACGCACACACACATGCACCCAGCGTGAGTTTAAGCCACCGGGTCCGGGACTCGAACCACAGTCGACTACACAGTCGAACCACCAGCGACATAGCCATTACGCTAACTGCTGGTCCCAAAATAGGAAATTTAATAGACAACTTCTAGCTCACAGAGTTGAAGACAGGACTGAATCCTAAGGCTTCAGGAAAGGGGGGCCTGAGGTTTTAGGAACAGGAAAGCCACCCTGGGCAGAGGTAGCACCAACCTCCTTGTGTGACCTCCAGGTTCAAATCCCCAGACAAGAGTCTTACTGGCAGGTTTGGCTCCTGGGCTGCCAGCCCCACCTGGACTATGTGGAATGGGGGAAGAGGTAGCTCCCCCTCAGAAAAGTAAGGTGCTGTATCCAGAACAAGGGAGGTGCCCATGGCTGGACAGGTAGAGCCTCTGACCTCACATGGGAGGATCCCCTCTCTCCTCCCCACCCCGACTCTGGTGCCCATTTGGGCCTTCTGGGTCAGCCTCCGTGAACTATGTATTGTCGCCTTCCCCTCCCCTCCCCACTCCTCCATTCTTCAGATTCCTCACCAGCTGAATTTCAACACCCGTGCTGTCCTGCCCACCTGCCCAGCCCAGCCCTGTCCTGCCAGGCCCTGAGCAGGAGGTGCCATCCTAGCTCCCAGGGCTGCCCTCCTCCTCCCCACCTGTCCCCAGGAGCTTCAGGTCCAAGTTCTCCCCTGTGCCTTCCTGAGTTCTGTGCCCCCAAGTCCCAGAAAGAACGCAGGCCTGCAGTTCACTCTCCGTCTGCTTCTTCCTGCTTGTACTTTTCCAAAACCGGCTCTTCGTTTTCACTTTAGTCTGAGCCAAATCCTACAGAAAACATGTCCTTAGGGAGGCTACTGGGAGACCTCGGGCATCCAGAGGAACAAGAGGTTCAACGGAGAACAATTAAAAACACATGCTGAGGGAGATCAGCGGATGGCGTAATGGTTACGTCACTGGACTCCCACAGGTATGACCACAGTTTGAGTCTCGGACCTGGCAGCTTCAAACTCACGCCAGGAGCATGTGTGTGCATGCCCACAATCCTGAGGAGAATGGAGAAAGGATTGAGGCATGGCCATCCCTCCTAGGGGGTGATTTCTTGCTTTCTGTCTCTCTGTCTCTTCAAAAATGCATGTCCTTATAGCAAAAATGTCTCTTAAAAGAAGAGAAGAAAGCATGTACTGAGGATTCCCGGGCGTCCTCAGGGTAATGGCGGGAAAGGCTCCGAGGAAGGACCCCTGCTGGCTGGGCCGGCCTTTCTGCTCCCGGAGATTCTTCACAGCAATATCATTTACTTGCGGTATTTCTAAACGGCCTCCAGGCCTGAAGGCCCACATGCCACCTGCTGGCCCCACCCAGGGTGTTTTTCAAGCCAGTGGGGTCAGAATTCAAAATGTGGCCAGTCACATGAGAGCTGGCTCCCTTAGCCACCTAGGCCATGGAGTCATTCTTTCTAAAAAGTTTTTTCATTGACACAAAATAATTACATATATTTATGGGGTACAGTTTGATATTTTCTTTTTTTAAAAAAATTTTATTCTATTTAACTTTATTTATTTATTCATTTTGGAGAGGTTTTCGCTATAGGGCACATGCGCTCACCAGAAAGACAGACAGAGACAGAGAGACAGAAAGTGAGAAATCACCCCCCAGGGGGGATGGCCATGCCTCAATCCCTTCTCCTTCATTCTCCTCTCAGGATCTTGGGCACGCATGCACAAGCGCGTGCGTTTAAGCCACTGGGTTCGGGACTTGAACCACGGTCAACTACATGGGAATCCAGCGACATAACCATTGCGCTAACGGCTGGTCCCTATTTATTTTAATTTGACCAGAGTGAGAGAGAGAGAGAGAGAGAGAGAGAGAGAGAGAAAGGGAAAGTGAGAAACCAAGCTGCTAGGTCTGGGACTTGAACTGCTGTCAACCCTGTGGGAGTCCAGCACCCTTAAACACCACGCCACCTCCTGGCCGATATTTTCATATGTATATACGTATGTCATGATAAAATTAGAGTAATTAGCAGTTATCATTTCTTCGTGTTGAGAACATTTAAAATCCTCTCTTTGGGAGCACTAAAATGAGGAGCTCTATAAGGCCGACCCATATAGGAAGGTTCTGGTTTATGTCCAGAGACCTCCCGAGAATGCTGGGCATGCACGCGCCCACAACCCAGGACTGGCTGAGGCTGGGAATGGATCACAGCATCAAGCTCCTGTCAGGTGCCCGCTCTCTCTCCCTCTCTCAGGGAAACAAAACAAAACAAAACAAAACAAAAAACCAACATCAGAACACTCTCTCTTTTTGGGCTGGCCCCATAGCCCAGTGGTGAAGGAAGGCAGATCCCATATGGCAAACAATGGTTTGGATCTTGGCCCTGGGGGCTTGAAAAACGTGCCAGGAGTGTGTACGTGCAGACCCCAAATCGCGGCAGGATGGAGAAATGGAGGACAAGGGATTGAGGCACGACCCTTTCTCCCTTTCCTTCTCTCTGTTTCTCTCTGGCAGGCACACATGCCATTTGGCAATTAATAAACAAAAAGGAGTAATAGACAATAAAGTATTGTTAACCATAGTCACCCTCCTGTGCAACAGAATATTAGAACTTATCCCTCTGTGTTTGTTTGGTTGTGTGTGCTATAGGATGCATGTGCTCACCAGGGAGAGAGATGGAGAAAGGGACCAGAGAGATAGAGAGAGAAGGAAGTGAAAAACCACTCAGCTGTGCTGCAATCCCTTCTCCATTCTCCTCTTAGGATTTTAGGCATGCACACACATGTGCCTGGTGTGATTTTTCAAGCCACCAGGTCTGGGACTCGAACTGCTTAGTTGTCCATCTAGCTGCATCAACCTTTGCGCTACCTGCTGGCTCTCCATCTATGTTGTTGTACCCATTAAGCAACCCTCTCTATCCCTCTTCTTCCCCTCCTGAGCTTCCGGAAACCACTACCTTACTTTCTATTTCTATTAGATAAACAAGAAAAAAACTTAATTAAATTAATTATTTGTAATTGCCAAAGGGAACATGCCCCCACCAGATAAAAAGAAAGCACCCCTCAGTGGGGCACAGTCATGTCACGGTCCCCTTTCCTCCATTTCTCCCTGTTAGACACGCATGTGCCTGATGTGTCCCTCAAGCTGCGAGGGCCGGGCTCAAACCGACCACGTCACCAGTGGGAGAGCCGGCTCCCTCTGTCACTGTGCCATGAGGGCTTCGATCGGTTCTCTTCCAGCTTTGGCATGGGAGCGTGGCCGTGCAGCATTTGACTCTCCACGCCTTGCTTTCTTCACTTTGTTAACATAATGTCCTCAGGCTCGTCCACGTTGCTGCAAATGATAGGGTTTCCTTCTTTTCTACGGCCTTCCGTCGTGTGTAGACACATTTTCCTCCCCACTCACCTGTCGGACCCGTGGTTGACTTCATATCTTGGCTGTTGTGAGTAGTGCTGCAATAAACCCAGGAGGGAGACGTCTCTAACGTACTGGTAGTGACATTGCTGGCTCACGTGGTCATTCTATTTTTGTTTTTATTTATTTTTCTTTTTTACTATTGGGCATATGTGCTCACTGCAGAGAGACAGAGACACACAGAGAGAGAAAGTGAGAAATCACTATCTTCCCCCCTCAGGAGAGGGCTGGCCATGCCACAATCTTTTTCTTCCACTCTTGTTTTTTTTTTTTTTTTTTTTTTTTGGGGGGTTTTTTTTTTTTTTTTTTTTTTTTTTTTTTGAGAGGTTTTTGCTATAGGGCGTGTGTGCTCATCAGAAAGACAGAGGGAGACAGAGAGACAGAAAGTGGGAATCACCCCCCAAGGGGGATGGCCACGCCGCAATCCCTTCTCCTCCATTCTCCTCTTGGGATCTTGGGCACGCACGCACATGCGCCCAGCAAGTTTAAGCCGCCAGGTCCGACACATGGGAGTTCAGCGACATAGCCATTACGCTAACTGCTGGTCCCTCTTCTCTTCCATTCTCCTTTCAGGATTGCGGGTGCACACATATGCATCTGGTTTGTTTTTCAAGCTGCTGGGTCTGGACTTGAACTCTGGCGTTGGCCATGTGGGATTCTGCCACCTTAAGCACCATGCCACCTGGCTGGCCCCCTGTTTTCAGTTTCTTGGAGAATCTCCACACTGCTTTATAGAAAGGCTGTAGTAATTTACATTCTGGTCAGCCTTTCTTTGTGTGTGTGTTTTTTTTTTTTTTAATTTTTTATTCTTAATTGCCACAGGGCTTGTGCACTGGCCAGAGAGAGAAAGAAATCACCCCACACAGGGTGTTCATGCCACAATCCTTTTTTCTGTGTTTCTTCATTTTGTCAGGATTTGGGGCACACACACACGCATGTTTTTCAAGCAACCAGAGCTGGGACTCCAACTCCAGTCAGCCTGTGGGATCTGGCTCCCTCTGCACGGGGCTTAACCTCTGCACTGTGGGGCCAGCCTAAGTGGGCATTTCTTAATGCTAGTGAGTCCGTAGATTTTTGTGTGTGTGTGTGGTTGATGTCTGGTTGTATTTCTTAGTTGTTGACTCTCCAATCTCCTGTGTTGTTTTTTTTTTTTTCCCCCCTGTGTCCAGGTCTTCAACTTCCATTCAGGGTGACACAGTGTCTGTAAGCCCTGACTGCATCCTGCCGTGTCACCCAGGCAGGGGTCACAGGGAAGAGCAGACCTGCCCACATGCTCCCTGCTGACCTGCACAGGGCCCTGAACCCCAGGTATCGGCAAAGTGCGATCCAAGAGAGCGAGCTGAGCCGAGTCTGCAGGGGGAGGCCAGCGTGTCAGAGGAATGCTGCTGGCAGGGGGAGGAGTACTAGGAGTCCTAGTTCTCATGTGTGAACTTGCGCAAGTCAGGACCATTTGCTGAGCTCTAGTTTCTTCTGTTAAACGGGCATATGCTTAGGGCTGTCGGCAGGGCTGAATGGACACTCGTGAAGCCACTTTGACAGCGCCGTGCAGTGGGCGACCCCTGTGGGTAGGATGCGGTGGAGGGGGCGGGGCGGTGTCTGTGTGGGGACCCTGAGTCTCAGGCCGCCAGCCCAGGGGGGAGAAATGCTCCTGCCATTCTCAGCTCCAGCTCTGAGCTCCTGGGAGGTGGGTCTGTCTTGGTCCTGATTAGGTCCCCTCCCAGTCCGGGTTGCCCCAGAATCCAGAGGCTGATGATAGCACCTAGAAAATGTAGGAAGGATGGCCTAGGAGCGGGGGCGGGGTGGGGGGGTCAGGGCTGTTTACTCTCATGGGTCTGGGGAGGCTCGGACTCTGCCTCAGGCCACTTGGGGGCCTCTGTGCCCACCCGAGGCTCCGTGCCCACGGCCCAGCCTCCCCCAGTCTGAAGCCTGGGCTTTTCTTCCCACTGCCCAGCTTCCCTGCCCTCCCCCTCACTGCCTTCCTCCCACCTTCCTCTTACGGTCACCAAGCCCAGACTCAGGGAAACAGAGGCAGAGGGGACAAGGGCCTGGGGGTGTCTTCTGTCTGGTCCTGACTCAGACATCTCTGAGGCTGGAGAGTCCCAAAGAGGACAGACTCAAGACCTCTTGGGATGGGAGGGGAAAGGAAAGACGCAACCCTTTGAACACAGGGAAATCCCTGGGTAAACAATCCAGTCACAGGGAGAAGAAAGGGAAAATAGGCCTTCCCGTCCACACTGTCAAACCTACCTGACCCCCTGACTGGTCACTGTACCTTGGAGCTCAGGTTTCTCCAGCTGTGCAATGAGGGGAGGGTCATGACCTCTAGAACAACCTGGGCACCCAGAATCCCAGTCTTCAGCTTCCTGGGAGGGTCCAGGGCTTATTACGCTGGCCTCCCTGGTCGCTGCCAGCACAGGACACTGGGGCATCACTGACAGGTTTCCACCGCGGCTCCTGCTGGCCTCACCTGCGAGGGTTGGCACCTCTGTGTAATCCCTATGGGAAGTGTGCGCTGGCGGGGCTCGGCCTGAGTGCTCGCTCATTATCTCATTTAATCCCCGTAAGTGCTTGTGGGGCTGGGCCTGTTGTTTTTGTTTTATGAAAGAGAAAAGGGAGGCTCAGAGAGGCCAAGGTGCTTCCCACAGTGACATGGTGGGGAGGTGAGCCGCTGGTCCAGCTCTCACCCCGAGCCCTCCAGCTGTGGGTTCTGTCCCCTCAGTGGAGCAGGGAGAGCTGGGAGGCAGCTGTCCTGGGATGAGTGATGGTCCTCAGAACCAACCTGGGAAAATCCTCCTTGAGAGGACTGCCAGGTTTTCTAGTGTCCCCCTTGCCCTGTAGGGATGGAGACAGGGTGTTGGGGGAGCAGGGAGCCCCTCAGAGAAGAGGCTTCTCCGGGGTTAGAGCAAGCATTCCTCAGAGCGCTGGGGTCCTTGCCTGGCCATAAGCTCTAAGACCCTGTAAAGGGCTGAGGCTAGGGACAGTTACTCCACAGGTTATGTTCATGCACAGGGAGCCCCAAAGCTCCCAGCCTGTTTCCTCCTCAGGCTGGGGTGGGCTGTTTCTGGGTTTGGATCTAGTCTCTGGGAGAATACATGGCCACATGTGTCATGCCTCAGCAATGACAGGGACCTCGCTCTAAAGGCCAAAACAGCTTGGAATGTCACAGCTCAGACTGACACCAACAAGACCCCCAGGTGATCTGTCACATTCTTCCCTCCACTCTCCACCCGAGTTACCCTGCCTCTAATCTTCACCTTTCTTCTCCACCTGTGAGCTAAAAATGGATGACATGAGGTCTAGCTCAAGGCCTTGTTACTCTTCAAAGATAGACTCCATGGGACCAGCAGTTAGCATAATGGCTATGTCACTGGACTCCCATGTAGTCGACCACGGTTCAAGTCCTTGAAGATAGACTCCATGTAACTTTCCTGGTGACCTTGTGGGAAAATGGCACCTTATTTATCTAAATCTTAGCTTACACCAGGCTTGGGGTCCTATTGACTTGTCAACCAAGAAAGAAGACTACAGCACAATAACTGAAATAAACATGACTTATTTGAGCCAGGGCTTAGAACAAATTTATCCGGTGAACAGACTCTGATTACCGAAGGATGTGCTCATTGAAACGACAGCCAAGAAAGCTGGTTTATAAAACAAAGGGTAAGAAGAGGGGAGGTTAGAAGATTGTCCAAAGTTCACACTGGTCTGTTTAAAATAATGCAGACAACTGATGGGTATATCTTATTCTTCACATCGGAAACTAAAGAACATAGGGAAGAAGAAAGGTTGGGGCCCCACTGTGAGGTCTATACTCCTTTGTGGCATTACAGTCCACTTACTGCAATTAAACATGCTTTTTGGACAATAACTCTGTAGGATGTGGGGCATAACCAACGTCTTAGGCCCATGTTTACTCTGGCCTTTAAATGGTAAATGGACTTGAATTCTACAGGCTGCTCCAGATTGCTTTTCTTTCATAGACTTGAAAATCATGTTAGTGCCTGCCTGTAGCCTAGCAGTTAAGGGAGCCGGATACCACATGGCTGACCGTAGTTAGAATCCCGGCCCCAGTAACTTGAGAAACACTGGTTGAATATGTGTGCGTACCCCAAATCCCAACAGGACGGAGAAATGGAGAAGGGATTGTGGTGTAAACACACCCCATTGAGGGGTGCTTGTCCCCTCACCTCCAATCTGGCATGCACTTTCTTAGCAATTAAAACAAAAAACTGGGCCATAGAGAGACAGAGAGAGGAAGAGAGCACCCGAATGGGGCGAGGTCATGCCGCAATCCCTCCTCAGTTTCCCCAGCCTGTCAGGATCTGGGGCATGCTGGCACAGGCACGCAGGGTGTATTTCAAGTCATTAGTGTGGGGATTTGAACATAGTGCACCATGGGAGACCCAGCTCTCACCACTAGGCTACCGGGCTGGCCCTCCCATAGTACTTGATCAGCCCTTCGTGCTGGCCGGGCCCTGTGAGAATGCGACAGAAACTCAAGACCCGGGAGTCAGGAAGGCCATCCTTTAATAGGTGGAAGCACGAGGACCGAGAGACGCGAGGGGCCTCACCCAAGGTCACGCAGTTACTCAGGGGCAGTGCTAGGTCTGGAACTTGAGCTTCCTGCCGTTCAGCCCCGTGTTCTTTCGACAGCATCTTGCACAACTTGCAGTGTGGTCGGAGAAGCAGGAATCACACCTCTGAGACAATTACAGAACCCCGGGGGGAGCAGTTCCCCTTGCTGGTGGTTTCCCACCCACCGGTGGGCTTGCTGCCAGATCTCTATGTTGTTCACTGACATCCTTGCCAGTCTGAGGCTTGTCATTTTCTTTTGAGACACTGGGAATTTCCATAATTAAAAAAATTTAAGTAACTTTCAATTTCTACGGATTTTCTTATTTCTTATTTCTTTTTTTTTTTGCCCAATTTGTGTTTCTTCTGTGTGTGTGTGTGTGTGTGTGTGCTCGCGCGCATGCATGCATGCAGTGGGATATTCTAGCACCTTCTGTGCTCAGTTTCACATACTTTGATCTGAGTTGGGACTCTGTACATTTATTTTATTTATTTATTTATTTGCCGTAGAGTGCGTGTACTCGCTGGAAAGAGACAGAGAGAGGAAAGCGAGAAATCAATCCCACCATCTCCAGGGGAAGGGCCATGCCACAATCCCTTCTCCATTCTCTTCTGGGATTTTGGGCACACATGCACACACACCCAGTGTGATTTTCGAGCCGACGGGTCCAGGACTCAAACCGTGGTTGGCCATGTGGGATCTGGCGCCATAACCACCATGCCACCACTGTCCCCTCTGTATGTACTTTGGGTGTGGATGCCCCCACAGACCAGGATGGAAAAAGTGCAGGAAAGAAGGACCTGTGCCCGCACAGAGGCCGCAACGCGCCTCCTTACTGACCGGGACACTCCACGGCTGGAGGGAAGAGGGTCTGTCCTGCCTGTGCGCTGAAGGGGTGGGTGAGCCTCTGAGAGAGAGGAAGGAGGCTGGAAAAGGGCTTTCTTAACCCACAGGTGTACAGGCTTTTGAAGGCTCCTGACTTCCGATCACTGTCATCCATTCACTCACTCAAATTATTTTGGAGAGCATTCAAAATATGGTCCTCATTGTTATTTAAACTGATTACTCTTTGTTATTTGTTTGTTTAATTGCCAGAGGGTGTGTGCACTTGCCAGAGAGAGACAAAGAGACGGAGAGGGCGAGGAAGCATCCCACAATGAAGTGGTCAGCAATCCCTCTTCTTGCTCTACGCTGTAGGGACCTAGGGCACACCCTCACGTAGACCAGGTATGTTTTTTTGAGCTGCGGGACCAACACCTGAACCATGGCTGGCCATGTGGGATCTGGCTCCCGAGCCACCAGGTCATGAGCCAAGAAATCATTACTTAAAATCTCCTCCAGGCAAAGAAAAAATAAAAATCACCTCTGGGTAAAGGTCCTGTGTCAGGCTCCAGAAAGAATGTGTTTTGGATGTTGTGGCATGGTGGCTGGGGTGTTGGACTCCCACATGAACAACTGCAGTTCAAGTCCCAGACCTGGAGACTTGCTTTCTCACTTTCCCAATCTCTCTGGTTTAAAAAAAAAAAAAAATCGGGACCAGCAGTTAGCATAATGGTTATGTCGCTGGGCTCCCATGTTGTCGACCATGGTTCAAATCCTGGACCTGGGGGCTTAAACTCATGCTGGGTGCATGTACATGCGTGCCCAAGATCCCGAGAGGAGAATGGAGGAGAAGGGATTGCGATATGGCTATCCCCCCTGGGGGATGATTTCTCACTTTCTATCTCTCTGTCTCTGTCTTTCTGGCGAGCGCACGTGTAGCATAGCAAAAACCTCTCCAAAAAAAACCCAAAAACCAAAATAAACAAATCAAATGATGATAAATAAAATAAAATAAATAAATCTTTTTAAAAATGTGTTTTCTATCCAGGACTGAGTCTCCGTTATCTTCTCTCCTGCACAGGAGGCCATGTGTCTCCTCCAGGTGCTTCAGCCCTGCCCAAGGGCTCCCACTCAGCCTCAAGGGCCTCAAAGCCTCTGAGTGGCCTCTTGGAAGTGGCCCCGGGGGCTGCTGCAGTTGGGGTGGGTTAGGGTGAGGCCCGCCCATCCACATTGCTGCCTGCCAAGGTGCCGGGTGGAGGTGCAATGAATGACGGGACCTGGCTCCCAGGGAAAACCACACCAGCATCTCTGAGAAGGCAGTGAGCTCACGGCAGCGCTGGGGGGCCTGGAGGTGTCGATCCCTCCCTACACAGCTGCCTTTTTGTCAGAGAAGACAACCAGGCCCACTCTCCAGAGACAAGCCAGAGCTGGACCTCACAGATCAGCCCAATTCTGAACGGATGGAAGCCCGGGAGCCGCAGAGGATTGGAGCCTCCTGGGGCTATCAGCTGTGAGAGACGGCTGGGCGGGGTGGAGCTGCGGTGGGGCACATGTTTCTTGGGCACTATGAGTGGGGTTGATGTTATCTTGCCTCTTTTGACCCCCCATGATGCAACAGCTGGGGGTGGGAGAGTGAGCAGGAAGCGTGCTGGTTCTTCTTTTGGTCTGTGGAGCAATTTCCCGTGACTGTGAGCAAGGACAGGTGTAAGTAACCCTTGCACCCTGAGTCGTGCAGTGTTCCACGTGTGCTGGGGGCCTCAAGGCCGTGAAGAAATCAGGCCTGGCTAAGGTCAAGGCAAATTTAAAATCAAAGGTAAATACACTGACCACCGGGAAAGGGTGGGGGTACCGAACTGGCAGCTTCTGGTAGGGCCCTTCATTCTGCACAAGATCTGGCACCGCAGGAGGGCTGTGCATGGTCAGGGCCCTCCTGGCTCAGGTCTCCTTCCCCCTGGGTGCCTCTGCAAGGCCCACATTTTACCACCAAAGCCACAGGGCCACAGGGAGGAAACCACCAATGCAGTCTCTGTCTCTGAGTAGCTGGCAATGAAGTCTTGTGAATTTGAATGTACCTGCTACAAACAGGCTTTTCCTCAAGTAATTCTGGGTGCTTTCCACACTTGCCAGTCCCCTGGAGTAGGAGGGAGAAGGTGGGGAGCTGGAGGCCGAGGAATGGCGTGAGCCAAGGCCCTGTGGTGAGGCCAGGGGAGGGCAGAATGGCTGGGTGCTGACAGCTGGAAGGGGGGAAAGGTGGTTTGTAGGTTGGGGTTTTGCAGGGCAAGTGCGGTGTCTCCATGAGCTCTTTCCACAACCCCCACTTCACCCAGGACATCCCTCTCCTTCCTTAGGTCTCCATCTAGGCCCTGGCTCCTCTGCAAAGCTTGGGTCCAGTCAAGTTCTCCACTGAGTGCACTCCCTCCCCCCAAGTCCCTCATGGCCCCTGGGAGCTCTGCTGTTAGAGAAGGGCCAGGCGCTCTTCAGCGTTTCGTGCCTCAGGCTGAGACCGCCTCTCCTCCTACCTGACAACTGGCCTGGAACCATCCACGGGGTGCTGCTCCACGCCTGGAGGACCAGCCCTACCCATGGGAGCTCTGGGGAATGTCAGACACGAGTTGTCTGGTGGCCAGGTCATAGGCCACATGGCCAGAATGTGAGCGTGCCGTGAGCTCAGGACCCGACCTCCCTGGAGCCTCCTGGCTTCATGGCTCTGTGCCCTGCTCAGCCTAAAATGACCGTGGATGCCCTGCCCTCTGGTCCTAGCCTTCTCCCCATCCCACATTTTCACCCACAGCTCCCACCACCCCTGTCCCTACCTCCCCAGCCTGGGCTTCCCATGGCCTCCTCTTCCTCAACCTTCGACCTTTGCTCCTCTTTCCTTCACTGCCCTGGTCTGGCTAGGACTCCCTGGCTTGGTGGGCGGATCCCCCGCCTGCTGCCCTATCTCCCCCTGAGGGGATCGAACTACTGCACATGCCAGCCTCAATCTCAGCCAGCATTGCCCCTCCTCACCCCTCTCCTGGGAGCTGCCCCAGTCCTTCTGCCCCTTGGCCTCTCCGCAGATGCCCAGCAAGTGTCACTGAGAAGTCAGAGGTCACCAGATGAACCACCTCCCCTTGGCAGTCGTCAGGGGCACTCCTCAGGCCTCCCTGCTGCCTCCTCTGTCCCCCTCCTTCTTTCACAGGCACTACCCTGGCCCCCACCCCCTGTAAATCTCTTCCCCCGACTCCGTTAACGCCCGCTGCCCGTGTGGTTGTCTGGCAGCACCTGCGGCTCACCCACCCGTCTCGTGGCACCCTGGCGCTCTCTTGCACACCTCTGCCAGAGTCGTCTGGCCTGCCCAAGGCTGGCTCCCAGCCGTCCCCTCTCCTCACCCAGTGTCCCTGGATCCAGGGCCCAGCTCCTGCCTTCTCCCGCCCTGCCCTCTCTGCCCCTCACCAGCCACTCTTCCTTCTCCCTCTGCCACCAGAGCCATCGGGGACCCCTGAGCTCCCAGGTTCCTTGAGAACACTTCCATCTTTGCCATACTGGGCCTCTGAGCACCCTCTCCTCCTGGCTCTGTGCTCCCCTCACCTCCTGGGGGCCCATTCAGCAGGTTCCGCCTTCCTCCCCGCTGCTGGCCTCCTCGTCCGGCCGCTCTTACATGCCGATGGGTGCCATAGGGCTGCTGTAGGGCTGCGTCTCGCCTCTTCTCCACGCAGCCTGTCCCTTCCTCCAGAGGGGAGGATTCCCCAGTGCCATCATGCCCACGGTGCCATCTCTCCTCAGGGCTTCCCGTATCCAGTTGGTGAGGGGACTGTCTGCTTGGCTGTGCCATGTGTCCCTTGAACCAAGCGTGTCCCAAGATGGACTCGTCATCACCCACAAAGCTGCTCTTCCAAGGTCCCCCCTTCAGAGAGTGCCACTGCCTCCTCCGTGTCACCCAGACCAGACTGGGACAGCCCCGTCAGTCTTCCCCTCAGGTGGCCCCCAGGTGCTGCCAGGCCCACCTGCTCGACCCTTCCATCTGGCTGCTCCTCCCCTCAGCCACTGCCTGGCCCGGTCCTCCAGCGTTCTTCCCTGCACGGGCGCTGCCATCTCGTCATCCAGTGTCTGAGTCTCGCCTTGTTTCTCTCTGGAATATTCCTCAAATCCACCTTTCTGAAAGGCCCAGAATTCTGTACCAGGAAACCTTCATGGCTCCTGTTGCCCTCACCGCTGTCAGGGCTGTTGAGCGTTCTCCACGTGCCAGTACAACCCTTCGGTCCTAGTCTTGCCTCCCCCGAGGACTTCTTTTGACCCCCTAGGGCTCGCCAAACGAGTAGCTCCCGACTCGTCCAGCCCGCTCATGCCTTAGGGCCTTTGCACCAGCCTCTCGGCCTGGAGCGTCCTCCCCTACTCTCCACCTGCTAACTCCCACCCACCCAGCAAAGCTCGGATCAGGGTTGCCATGCCCAGGAGCCAGAGCGAGGGTGCCCCTGTTCTGCTCTGCCCCAGGACAGCTGTCTCCGTCTGGGCATCGCCTTCTCGGGAAAGCCTGGCTACAGTCAAGCTCTCCACTAAGTCCCCTTCCCCCGACCCGTTTCTCTCCAGACCCTTATCGCTCCTGGGGACCCGGCACTTGCAGAGAGCGAGGTTCACCTCTACATCCAGCACCCGCTACAGAATCTGGCACATGTGGGCACCGACGATGTTAGAACGCAGGGATGAATAAATGAATGGCTTCTGCTTGCGACAGGGATGCTCACTGGGGAGAAAAAGAAGGGGCAGGACAGGGAGAGACGCTGTGGTCTCTGACTCAAGTGCTTGGGCGGACGGCGAAGCCCTTCGTCAACGTGGCAGCTCGGAGAGGAGTAGGTTTGAGGAAGACCGTGAGCTCAGTTCTGCTTACCAGACCTAAAAAGTAGACTCTGGAAGGGGTCATCAGGTGTTCTGAGAGCTTTTCAAGAGCCCCATTCAAGGCAGAGCTGGGCTGAGGGAATCAGATCTGGGTGTACTCAGATCGTACCAGCTGCTGAGAGCTGACTGTTTCATTATTAGGAATTTGGTGAGATAGTGGTTAAACCCAGCTACTATTGAAAATTAAATTATATTCACTTATAAATAGATAGGTTATATTAAAACAAAGATAATAAATATTCAAAATTCATCATTACCTAATTAATTTATTAATTTATCTGGAGAGGTTTTTGCTATAGGGTATGTACTCTTGCCAAAAAGATAGAGAGAGACAGAAAGCAAGAAATCACCCCCCAGGGGGGATGGCCACGCCACAATCCCTTCTCCTCCATTCTCCTCTCGGGATCTTGGGCACGCACGTACGCGCACCTGGCATGAGTTTAAGCCACCAGGTCCGGGACTCGAACTGTGGTCAACTACATGAGAGTCCAGCGACATAGCCATTACACCAACTGATGGTCCCCCTAATAATTTTATGAGATTTTGTTTTTGTTTATGTTTTTGAGAGCAATTACATCTCTTATTCTGTAGAAATATAATGTGTTATTGAGCTTCTCCCCCCAGTGCATTTAATGACATCAGATTGCTAGCTTGAAGTTGGCCATGGTAAGAGTATTTACACCATGGAAATTGGCAGACACCACAAATCAAGGCTTAACTTACTGTGTTTTTTGACCATCTAGACTTAAACTTATGGAGAAAATGTTAGCAACATCCATTAAGCTCAAATCTAGGTTCTGTCTATATAGCTAAACAATGGGAATGACAGGAAAATTAGCAAATGTTCTTCTAGTATTCAAAAACTATTACCTGCTTCAGTAACAAAGCTGTTCACAGCTTTGACAAGCAAGTGAAGTTTCAACATTTGTCTTCATTGTTTCACTTTTTTTCTTACCAGTTGATGCAAGTAAAAGTATCAACCAAACATCTGTGTTGGAACTATACGAATTTGTCAAGATTCAGGAGGCTGGAAAAAAAAATCAATGAGTGCATTCTGCAAGACTGAATTGGCTATATGCAATTTATCACAAAGAGTACTCTATATTAAATTACTATTTGTAAATTGATAACAATAGTTTATGTCAATAAAATGTATCATAAACGAACGTGTATGTATATATATATATGCATAGGGTTTCCCCCAGTGAGCCCAGTGTAAAACGTTGACCAGCACGTCACCGGGTAGATTGCCTTCGGCTGAGCGGTGACTAGAAATTTGACTGAAAGGATTCCCAGAAGAGGGAGGGGATCGCTGATGGAAAGAAGCACCAGAGGAGAGAGGAGGGGCAGGTAGGTGGGGCTCAGGCGGCAGGATTAGCCTGGATAGGCGAGGAGGCCCCAAGAAAGGATGCAGGGGTGACAACAGCTGGGAGTGGGGTGGATGGGGTGGCAGGAGGCTGACGCTCGCCATTTCCTCTTCCAGGTGGACGCACACCATCTTCTGTGAGCAAGAGGCAGAGTTGAGGAAGGGTGAAGGCTTGGCAAAGTCGTCAGTGTGGGGCAGGAAGAAGGGGTCCTTGGGGCCAGCGTTTGGTGTAGTGGTTAAGGCGCTGGGCTCTCACATATCTGACTGTGGTTTGAGACCTAGACTTGGCGGCTTGAAACTCAGGCCAGGCGCAGGTGTGCATGCATGCCCAAAATTCTGAGAGAAGACTGGAGGAGAAGGGATCGTGGTGCGGCCATCCTCCCGGAGGGTGATTTCTCATTTTCTCTCTCTTTCTCTCCAGCAAACACATGTGCCTTATGGCAAAGTCTTAAAAGAGAGAGAGAGGGCGGGGGAGAGAGAGGGGGAGAGAGACAGAAGAAGAGAGAGAGGGAGAGAGAAGGGACCCGGAGGATGAGGAAGATTTCCAAGCCTTGTGAACACGTGAGCACCCAGGCGACGGCGGAATCTTTGCCAGGAGAGCTGCGGGCAGAGTGTGAAGCAGGGTCCTGCTCTGGCTAAGCACCCTGCGGATTGTTTTATTAACCCCCAGGACAATGCAAGGAGGAAACTGAGGCTTGCAAGAATCAGGTGGTCTGTCCACAGCACCGTGGGTGTGCGGCTGAGTCCGGCTTTGGGCAGCCTCTGGGCTCTGTTGACAAGGCAGGGCTGCACAGAGGCGCCTTTGTTCTCAGCAAAGTCCCCCCAGACCACGGAAGTCCCAACTGCTCCAGGACTGAGACCAGCAGGGCAGGTGTTGCCGAGTGTCAGGGGCTAGAGGGCATCAGAGGGCTGGCAAAGTCAACTCATCTCTGGCCCCAAACTGGCCTCTGCCTGCCAGCATGGTTCTGACACCCAGTGCTCTGCGACGTCTGTCCAATCTAATGACAGTAAGTCAAACATTTAAAAACGATGTCATTTCATAATGATTCATTCTTGTTGCATTTTTTTAAAAGAAAGTATGTGACAGATTGGAAAGTTACAAACCGGCCCTGCACTTAGACCATCTGAGGAGCCCTGTCCCGACCCACCGTCTGACAGGCCGCTCTCCTGCCGGAAACCCACAGTGTTCTTCTAGGGTGGGTGGGGACCTCTGCAGGGGTTGGGAGGTGAAATTAGTGTGTCACTAGCAGCATTAAAAAATAGAAAAGAAAAAGGAGTGGAGTCCCATAGAAACGATCAGAGTATGTTCCATGAAGCAAACGCGGCTCCTTCCCGCCCGAGTGTATTTCACAGAACGACTGCGAGTGTCCGGGCTAACCTGGTCTTTCCTGC
>NW_006159809.1:8202700-8220605 GCF_000334495.1 Tupaia belangeri chinensis
GCCTAGTCAGGCGTACAGTCGACGCCATCGAGGCGGAAATGGTTGCTGAGGAAGATGGGGCAGCACTGTGGGGAAGGGTGAAGGTGAGCTGGAGGGCGTCCCAGGGATGGACCGGCGGAGGGGCCACAGAAGCAAAGGCCCAGAAACCCCAGGACCCTCTCGCCTCGGTTATGCTCAGGCGGCCTGTCCCGGGGGCTTGCAGGTGGCCTGAGGATCGCAGGCCCATGTGGTGAGGGAGTCCCTGAATTTGCTGTGGAAATCAAGGCAGATTTCCTGGAGGTGGCAATGCCCTAGCTGATGTCTGAGAAGTATTTGCCAGAACAGGGGCGCGGGCAGGGTTCGCCTGCCTGAGTGAGCCACTGGAGTTAGGGGCGAGACAGCCCGTCCTGTTTGGAGACCTCCACGCCATTTAGTGTAGGTGGAGCAGACACCAGGGAGGGGGCCTTCACGTTGAGAGTCAAGATATTATTCTGAGACGAGGAGCCAGGGAGAAACTTGGAGTAGAAGGAGGACATGCAGACGTCACAGCTTTGGAAGAGGACTCCAGCGCCGGGGAGGGCCGGGCAGCGGGGAGGAGATGGAGTCGGGGAGGACAGCGGAGGACGGCCGTGCAGGAGCGCGGCCTGAACCAGGCAGGGCGGTGGGGAGGGTGCGGGCGGGCGAGGACTCAGGAGGAGGAGCCGGCAGCCCGTGGCCCCCCATCAGTCTATCAGATGAGGCCGTGGGAGGAGGGGGAGGTGAGAAGCCCCACACAGGGCAAGCAGGTGGTGCCCTTTGCCCAGATGAGGAACGGGAGGCAGCGGTGTCTGTGAGAAGATTCCCACCCCCCCCCACTTTTTTTTTTTTTTTTTTTGGAGAGGTTTTTGCTATAGGGCGCGTGGGCTCGCCAGACAGAGAGAGACAGAGAGACAGAAAAGCGAGAAATCACCCGAGGCGGGATGTCCATGCTGCAATCCCTTCTCCTCCATTCTTCTCTTGGGATCTTGGGCATGGGATCTTGGGCATGCACGCTCGTCCGGTGTGAGTTTAAGCCACTGGGTCCGGGACGTGAATCATGGTCGACTACATGAGAATCCAGCGACATAGCCATTACACTAACTGCTGGTCCTGGTGAGACGATCTCCTTTTAATGTTGAAAGTGGCACTTCTAGGTGAGCAGGCCAGGTGGGCAGAGGAGAAGGGGTGGAGAAGAGATGGAGAGGGTGTCATTGGCTGGGAGGCTGTAGGGACTGAGAGGGAGGGCTCTAGACGAGCCTCAGCCGGCCATGTGCAAGAAGGTCCAGGGAGAGAAGAGCCCAAGGAGGATGGCGGGCAGGGGTCCGAGAGGCAGACCCAGAAACTGGGCCATAGGAATCCCGCTGTGGAGAAGACCTGGCGGAAAAGCAATGGTGCGAACGCTTCCGAAGGCGAGCCCCAAGGGCGGAGAGGGGCCTGTGAAGGCGCCTGCTGATGCCCCTGGCAAAGGTGACGGTGGAGAGTGGGGGGAACAGGTGCCCCTGAGGCAGAGTAAGCAGGTGCCCCCAGATCCTGAAGTGCCTTTGTACGGATTAGAAAGAGGCACCCTTTCCCCAGCAGATCCAGTCCCCAGGAGCCCCATAGCAGGCAGCCGGCAGCCATGCGCAGTGGCCCTGTGAGGGTGGATCGGCCTTTCTGGACGCTGCCTGGGGTGGAGAGTAGTAGTCCCTGCCCAAGGGACACAGGATCATGTGAGGATATGAGGGCTTTTTTATTTTGTTTATTTTTTTAATTTATTTTTTTTTAAGATGTAAGAGATGAGAGAGTGGAATCCAGAGAGAGTGAGAATTTGGAGATTTAGGGTAAGAGGTTGAGGATGGGGGAGACCTGCAGCCAAGGCTGGTGAGGTCCAGACGGGAGAGGCGAGGCTGGCATGGGGGCCATGGACCGGGTGCGAAGCCAGAGGCTGGGCCAGGGCCCGGGCTGTCCCCTGAGCCCAGCTGGTGTGCGGGCAGGTGCTGCAGGGACTCCCAGCTCAGACCAGGGACACCGAGACACAGCTGAGGGCACGGTCCCCAGTGAGTAGCAGTTTTAGTGCCCCAAACTGGGTGACACCCAGATTGCCCTGGGCAGCCAGGCTGGGAGGGTTTCGGCCCAGAAGCTTTGTATACTTAGGATTTCACTTTTCACTGGAAAGATTTCAAACAGCCCCAAGTCGTGGGAATGCCAACGAATCCTCTTAAAGCTCTCACGTAGCTCCGATATGGTTTACACTGGCATCCTTATTTCGTGCATAGTCCTCTTGCGGACCTGTTTAAAAACTTTTCAAAAAAATTATTTATTAAATTTTATTTATTCATTCCTTTATTTTTAATTTGACAGAGAGAGACACAGAGACAGAGAGAAAGAGGGAAAGTGAGAAAGCAAGGCACCAGGTCCAGGACTTGAACCATGGTCAGCCATGTGGGAGCGTCCAGTACCTTAACCACTATACCACCTGCTGGTCCCAAAACTTTAAACATTATACCAAAGACTTTATTTTTCAGAGCAGTTTTAGGTTCATGGCAAAACTGAGTGAAAGGGACAGAGAGCTATATCCTCCCTGTTGAAAGCTTTTTTACTTGGAGAGAATTTTAAGCTTACAGAAAATTGCAAGAACAAGTGTCTTTATTTTAAAAAAATTTTTTTTATTAAAGGATATATTTGCAGAATGTATATGTATGCAGAAAAAAATTAAGATTGTCCATGGAACCAGCAGTTAGTGTAATGGCTATGTCGCTGGACTCCCATGTAGCCGACCGCAGTTTGAGTCCCGGACCCGGTGGCTTTAAACTCAGGCTGGGCGTGTGCACGTATGTGCCCAAGATCCCAAGAGAATGGAGGAAAAGGGATTGCGGCGTGGCCATCCCCCCCCCCCCAAGGGGGGGTGATTTCTCGCTTTCTGTCTCTCTGTCTCTCTTTCTGGCAAGCACACGTGCCCTATAGTGAAAACCTCTCAAAAAAAAAAATTATTCATGATTCCATCACCCCAAAATAAACCTGGCATTTCTTCGGTGTATTTCTTTTTATGTTTTTGTACATATTTCCCACTGGACTCTCTTAGCCAGAGTCTAACCCCAACCCAAAGTCTCCCTGTGTCTGCGTCCACAGCACTGGCTTGGCCCAGGATCCTCACGTGGCAAATCCCTCTTCCTCCTGCTGTGAACAATAAAAAAGAATACGTTTTGGTTTGTGGGTGTCTTTGTTCTCTGGGTTCTGTGCAGGTTTTCCCCTCGACATTCCTCGCATTTTTGTTCTTCTTTGGTCATGTTGGTTGATTTCTGGTAGGAGGAGTTGCCCAACGCTCCTCGGGCCACCGTCTCGCCCAGAAGTCTGTGTGCTGCGCTCCTCCCACACCCGTCTCTGGATTCTGGGTGTCTGGGTTGGAGTCCGACTCCCCCACTCATCTGTGGGCTCTGTGAGGGAAGGGCTCAGGGCTGACTCATCTCTCAAAGCGAGGCAGAGCCGGCCTCAGTAAGTGCGTGTGGAATTGAACCTACCCACTTACTTGGCACCGTCCATCTCTGTCTATGCCACCGACTCTCTGAGTGCCTTATGCTAATTCACAGCCACCAGCATGACGCCTGGCACATAGTAGGTGCTCACTAAGGCTTTGGAAATGCTGCTACCAACAACCTGGAGGTTTCCAAACATGTGAGGGCTCTCCTTTTTTTTCCTTTCTTTTCTTTTTTTTCTTTCCTTTCCTACCTCTCCCACTTCCGGATGGTAAAGAAGAGACACCACTTTGAGGTGCCAGAGGGAAGGTCTCCCTCTCTGCCTACCCCCACCTTCTGTACTTTAGGAGAGAAGCTAAGTTGGCGATTAATTCAAAAGCAGCAGTTCCCTGCGCTGAGGCTATTTTATATGTTTTCATTGCTCACAATGCTAGTTGTCATTAGCAGCAATTAAAACTATTTCAGGATCAGTTCAAAGCTGCCTTTGAGGTATTTTAAGTTGGACAAAAGTCCTCCGTGTGCCTAGCTCTAAGCCAAGTTTTCTGATGTTGTTAGAAGCCCACTCGTATTTGGAGATGGCCCAATCTGTGTATTTTTGTTGCCTGAATATTTTATAAATTGCAGGGGCATTTGTTAAAAGTGGTATAACATCCTCAAAGCTGTCTGGATCTGTCTTAAGCGTCCCACTCCCAACCTCAGTTAAGTGAGGGGACCTTGGAGGTAGGAGGGGAGGGGGCCGTCTGCGTGGGGTCTTTCCCCTCAGCAGCCAGAGCCCCTGGGCCTCTGGGGCCCAAGACAGGGCGGTAGCATCTGGGGCAGGAAGGGCCGAGGGCTGGGTCTGGGGTGGGAGCATCGGGAATTGGGGAAGAGTCAGGCCCGATTCAGAGGACTGGGCCCGAGGAGGGGACTGGGAGGCTTTCGGGACGCCTCGTAATATCCCTAGGGAGAGAGCTGGTGTGGCAAACTGGACTCGGAGGAGTTAGTCAGCAACTTGCTCCAGCCAGCTCGTGACTGGCCCTGACCCTGGGCTGGGCCTCCTGATGGACAACACTGGGGCCTGGGGTCACTGCTCCCTGGACACCTCTGGGACCTTCCAGGCCCCAGCTCACGCCAGGTGTCCTGCTGCCACCCGACTTTCTGGCTCTGGCCATGGGCTCTGTGAGGCCACTTCTGGGAGCGAGGCTTCCTCTGCCTGGTGGAAAGGAGCAGGAGAGGGCGCCCAAATGGGAAGAGGTCCTGGGACGGTGGGGCAGGGCAGGGGCAGGGCAGGAGCAAGACGGGGACCAGAGAAGGACACGCTGTCCCCACACGCTGTCCCGCCCACATGCCTGTGGCTGTGACTGGCTGTGAGAGCTGGGGTGTCCCAGTGGCAGCAGGCGGCACCGACTGAGGGTTTATGGTCTGGGAAGAAGGACCTGCCGCTTTGGGTTTCCCTGAACACCTGCCGGCTCCACGCACCAGGCTCTGACCTGACTCAGCCAGATTTCTGCACCAAACCTCCTCCTTCTCCTCCTCCTTCTCCTCCTCCTCCTTCTCTCTTTTCAGCTTGAAGACCTTTAAGCCTACAGAAGCAGAAGGCTGGAGACAGAATGCAGCCACAGGCCACACTCCTGGGGGCCAGGCCGCCAATCCCTGCCCACTCTGACATGCCTGGCAGCCCCGGGGCGGGGGCCCAGGCAGGAGTGGTGCTGGGCAGAGGTGGGGCAGACAGATAGGGGACCTCGCTCTTGGTGGCCAGTGCCTGGAGGTGGGAAGAGTGGAGTCCTTGGGCTCCCAGGGCAGGAGGGAGCAGAGGCAGCATGACCCACTTAAAAACCGGCTCCTTCAAAGCAGCGTGGCGCGACTAGGGGCTGCTTTAAGTGGGTCAGCCCGCACATAGACGTGGGTCTTAAACTCTTCACACCCTGGCTGTTAAACTCCCTGTTCAGTTTTCATTGGCTTGTAAGCTGTGCTGATGGGGTACGGCCTGTCTTCTGAAGCAGCAAGTGTGCCTAGAGGCTAACGAACAGCAGGTGCCTCCAATAAATGATTTTAATACTTGGCACGAATGTGGGTGCAAATAAATCTGTGAAGAGAAAGGTGGGGACTGAATCTACATGCAAATGACACACGTCCTTAGCCTTTCAAACTGAGCCCTGCAGCGTGACTGCGCGTGGACGGCGCGTGTTTTCCATGTACGGGATGTGCACCCAGTGGGTGGGGACCGTCTTTCTGTGGACAGTGCATGTATGTGTGGTAAGTGGCAAGGACTGAGTGTGTGTGCCCGTGCGCGTCCATATCTGTGTGTCTAGACAGATGGCAGGTGCGAATAAGAGAAGGCTTCACCACTAGATTAGTTGAAAACAAAAACCAATGACATAATTTGTAGGGCCTTGTACTAAACGGAAATGCAGGGCTCTGTTTTCAAAATTATTAGGAATTTCGGGGCCAGCAGGTGGAATGGTAGTTATGGCGCTGGACTCCCACATGGTTGACCATGGTTTGAGTCCCGGACCTCGCAGCTTGCTTTTTCGCTTTCTGTCCCTCTCTCTGTCTCTCTCTGGTGTGCATACATGCCCTATAGCAAGTAAAAAAAAATGGTAAATAAAATTAAAGAAACAATTATTTTTTAAATATCAGGAATTTTAAGACAGCAGCAGTAGAACATTAAAACAAGCTCAGGGCCTTTCTGAACCCTGGACAAGCTGCCCTCCCGCGAAGCCGGTCCTGGTCAGAGGACGTGCACTGCCTGTCTCCCTTCAACCTTCCAACACTGCCTTGAAAAGAGCCTGGTTGCGGGACCAGCAGTTAGCGTAATGGCTATGTTGCTGGACTCCCACGTAGTCGACCGCCGTTTGTGTCTCGGACCCGGTGGCTTAAACTCACGCCGGGCACGTGTGCGTGCGTGCCCAAGATCCTGAGAGGAGAATGGAGGAGGAGGGATTGCGGCGTGGTCATCCCCCCTGGGGGATGATTTCTTGCTTTCTGTCTCTCTGTCTCTCTCTGTTTGTCTGGCGAGCGCATGCGCCCTATAGCAAAAAACTCTAAAAAAAAAAAAATTAAAAAAAAAAAAAGAAAAAGAGCCTGGTTGCCCCCTTGCTGCCCGCCAGCTACCCAGGGTGACCCTGACCTCAGCCCGGGGAAGTGACAGGGGAGCTGCAATGGCACCTGAGCATTGAAGGGCTTGTTCTGACCTCTCCTGACCCTCCTGCTCCAATCTGGGCCTCTCTCGGGACACCACAATCCACAGGTGTCTGTCCCTTGCCTCCTTGCTTAAAAATAACCTCTTTAGAAGGACAAGTCCCTTCCCAGCCCTCCCCCCAACCACCACTGCATGTGGTGTTCAGCCCTCCACCCCTCAGAACTTCAGTCTCCGGGTTCTTGGAGTCCCCACTGTGTCCTTAGAAGCCATCAGGCAGCAGGAACTATCCGAGGAGTGTGGGTGGCCCCTCTGCCCACGAGCGCTTCAATTCACAGCAGGCCTGATGGGCCCTACCCTGGGCTTGTGCCGACTTGTACATCTCTCCTGGGAGAGAAGAAATAGTGAAGGAGGGCCAGGGAGCTGGGGCAGAATTGGGGCAGCAGGGCTCACAGCCCAGAAACCTCAGTGAGGGGGTGTGGAGGGTGGGGATTCCCTGAGGCCTTCCTGTTTATGGTTCTGCTTTGCCCTTTGCTTAAGTCCTGTGTGCCTGCTTCAGAGCAGACTCAGGGAGGCTAATCCGTGATAATGAGGGTGTTCCACCCAATACCTATACTTATCAATAATTAGCTGCGATTTCCTCTGCTCTGGAAAGAGGCGGTGGCATGTGGCCTGCTCCAGCCAGCTGGTTGCTCAGCAGTGCACCATTAGTACAGCCATTCCAAGGGTCCTGAGTACTTCTGGGGTGCATCGGGGTCAAGGGCACTCTTCACCATGGTCCTGATCCTAGCCAGAGATGGCCCCGAACTTTGCAAAAGGCTGACCCCTGGCCTCTTCTAGCTCTCCTGGGCACCATGAGCCCTGTGTGCTTCCATTGTGAAAACCTCAAATGGAACCATGTGAAGAGTTGCAGCCTGGAGGGCTTCCCTGTGGAGGGCCACCTCCCTCAAGCCACAGCCACGCAAGAAGTACAGATTGTGGGGAGGGGCAGGGGCAAAGTGGGCTTTGGCTCCCTGGTTGGAGAGGTGATTGGGCTCAAGTGGTAGAACAAGGGTGGAGATTGCTATAAGCGTGTTTGTTCCTGGCCTGCAGCTTTCCCTGCAGCAGAGAGGGTCAGAGTGACCAAGCCCCCAGGCATGGGTGTGATGATCAACCAGTGTTCCAAAAAAATGGAAGTCCTGATCTAGCGTTTGCCAGTTTTCGTGGTGTAAACGTTCTCACCAAATGTAATTTTAAGCATTTGCCGGCTACCAGTTGGTTCCCAAATATTAATCAGTCAGCTCTTGCTTCACCGTCATTGAGACCCAGCCTTCATCAGAGGACCTCTCAGCCAAGCCCTCCAGACCTAGGGGTACCTCCCTGAGCCCAGCACCCCACCTCCCTGTCTTTACAAAATGCCCTTGTCCAGCCACTACAGAGCTGGGGACCTGCGGTAGGCAGGCCACAGAAGAACTTGCCCTTCAGTGTCCTGGTTGCCTTGTAGGTTGTGATGAGGCTCACAGAGTGGTGGATGTGAAGGGACTTTGTGAGTGAACCCCAAACTCAACCCAATGGCATCTCAAGGGATCACCTACTTCTGGTCTAAGCCCAAGGCCTATCACTATGGTTTGAACAGCCACTTTGGGTCATCCGGCCATCCTAACTTGTCAGCTGACAAACCACCTTGCCTCTCCTCTTCCTCAGTCACATGCTAGAGGCCTCACCCATTCTCACTCCCAGGGGACTAGGTGTTCAAGGTGACAAATACCTGGGGGCCACAGGAAACCACCGGGTCCATTCTCTAGGTCATGAACAATGCCCATCCCAGGGCCTGGAGTCTGTCCGCAGAAGTCCACTTGCAGAAGGGGCTTCCAGGTCTTGCGTGTGGCTGGGCCATTTCTCCAGATGCTGGTTTTTCATTGTGCAACCTTCTCAGAGACCTACCCATTCCTGACACCTTTCCGGTGACTCCATTTCCCCCTTCTCTGGTCTCCTGGAATGCCACAATAGCCCCACCTTCACCAAGCAGCTGTGATGAGGGGTGTTGACCCAGCTGCCTCTTTGCTGGCTCACCATGTCAGGTGGAAGGGGCTGGAGACAGCAGCAGGGATGGAGAGTCATGCGGCATGGTTGGGGACCGTGGGGCTGTCTAGAGACCGGACAGGGGCCAGGGTACCTCTGGGACTCAGTCAGGCATGGTGATGAACAGCACAGGTGGGGACAGGCTTGAGGCCAGAAAAACAGCCCAGAGCCACAGGTGTGCCACTGGATCATTCTCTCCTGTCCTTAATCTCCTATCCGGTGACAGCACATGGCCAGGTCTGGGGTCCAGCAGAGAGTACCTCCTGGGCCCCAGGTGAATTCTATAAGGTTGGAGACCACCAGGATGCCAGGTTTGTAAGCCCAGCCTGGCTCCTGGCAGGCTGTAAGCATCAGGGTGCGTTGTAGCTGCACGTTCAACCAGAGTGGGTATGCATGCTGCGACAGGTGGAAGGCTCCATGGAGGAGGTGACATAAACAGGTTATCAAAGTGGGTCTCAAGTGTAAATACCAGAGACCTCATGGGAGAGGGTACAGAGTAAAGGGTGGGAGGGGCTAGGCAACAAAACACACAGCAGACTGAAGAATGCAAAGATCTCCATTGAAAATGACGTGGGTGCTCACGTACTACATGAGTACTTCGAAAACCCATATTGTGGTCTACAGAGACATACAACAACTAAATGTGAATAAGAAAACATAAAAAAAAAAAGTGGGTCCCTTCAACAGCCTCACGTTCCCTGCACAGGCCAAAGTCAGCCCTCCAGCCCTCAGACTCACAGACCTGCTGGGGGTGGTGGTGAATCTGGGGGATGCCCAGGGGGCTGCCTTCACCCCCAGTAGCAGAGGCTCCTCCAGCCCGAGCCTTCCAGGCCTCACCCTTGGCATCTCCCAAAAAACAAACAGGGAGTGACAGTCCCTCCTTGCTCATGTTGGGGAGTTCCTGGAACTCGAGGGGGGCTGGGCAGGGGGAGTTCAACACCTGCGGAGTTGAGGGTCGGGTGGAGAGCTGGAGCTGGAGCTTGGATTCCCGCGTCTGCTCCCAGGAGGTCAAGATCATTGCAGCAATTGAGTTTGTGTTATAGAAGGGGTGTGTGTGCGTGTGCATGTGTGTGCGTGTGTGTGCATGTGTGTGTGTGCGTGTGTGTTCACTCATCTAAAAAGCCACCTCTGTGCATTCGTGATATAGGGAGTCTCATGGAATCCCATATTTGGTTCAGAAGGTACGAGAAACATCTACCCAGGCACACAGGAGTTCAATGGATGCTCCTTCCCTTTGGCCCCTCCGAGTGGTCACTGAAGGTGAAGCCAGGGGCTTTCACAACCTAAAAGCTGCTGGCCCTGGTCCTTGCCTCCCCATTCTTCCTCCTCCAGGTGATGTCAAACACCCGAGTGTCATAGCGTCCTTCGTGTCCTCGCCTGTTATTCTGGGACAGGCTGGGAGTCGGGGGTTCCTGGGTAGGACCCCTCTGACTGAGGCTGGGCCTGCGACGTGGGCTGGCCTGTCAGTCCCGAGAAGGGATGCAGGAGGGTGAGGCACCCATCCTGCTAGTCTGGTCGGATGCTGGCAGGAGGGCGGGACCAGGAGGGGTGGAGCTTCCAGAACAAAGGAGAATGGGGAGCCCTGGGGGCCCAGGCTAGGCATCAAAAAGGCTCTGCAGAGCCAGCAGGCCACAGCCGCAGCCAGCCTCTGTGCCCAGCAGCCACCACACAGCCCTCGCCTGCTCCCTCTGCTTGCCCCCCGTGGCAAGTCTGCAGCGCTCAGCTCAGAGGCCTGGCTCTCCAGCGAATTGCGCCCACACTGCTCTGCGGCTTGCTCTACTTGGCGTGGGTCACTGCTGAAGTTCCTGAGGAGAGCAGAGGGATGGCCGGGAGCGGAGCCAGGAGCCAGGCAGGCCGCCGGGAGCACGCCTTCGTCCCGGAGCCTTTCGATGGAGCCAATGTAGCCCCAAGTCTCTGGGTGCACCGCTTTGAGGTCATCGATGACCTCAACCACTGGGACCAGGTCACCAAACTGAGGTTCCTGAAAGAGTCCCTCCGGGGAGATGCCTTGGAGGTCTACCGGGCACTCAGTGCTGAGGACCAGGGAGACTATGGGGCGGTGAAGGAGGCCCTCCTGAAGGCTTTTGGGTGCACTGGGGCCGCCCACAGCCACCTGCCTAAAGAGATCGTCTTTGCCAACAGCATGGGTAAGGGCTACTACCTCAAGGGGAAGATTGGCAAGGTCCCCGTGAGGTTCCTGGTGGACTCGGGGGCCCAGGTCTCCGTGGTGCACCCCAGCTTGTGGGAGGAGGTCACCGATGGCGACTTGGACACCCTGCGGCCCTTTGAGAATGTGGTAAAAGTGGCCAACGGAGCTGAGATGAAGATCCTGGGCGTCTGGAACACAGTGGTGTCCCTGGGCAAGCTGAAGCTGAAGGCCGAGTTTCTGGTGGCCAACGCCAGTGCTGAAGAAGCCATCATCGGCACCGACGTGCTGCAGGACCACAACGCGGTCCTGGACTTCGAGCATCGCACGTGCACCCTGAAAGGAAAGAAATTCCGCCTTCTGCCCGTGGGAGGGTCCCTGGAGGAGGAGTTTGACCTGGAGCTCATAGAGGAAGAGCCCTCCTCAGAGGAGGGGCGGCAAGAGTTTTCCTACTGAGAAGCCCCCTTTGCCATGCCTCCCACCCCCACACTGGTGGAGATGCTCACCATTGGTGGCCACGTCCTCAGGGGAGTCGCTGGGCTCGGTCAGCCTTCTAAAAGCAGCGCCCGCCCTCCCTCGAGTCTCCCTCTTCTCCTGCCCCTGGTCAGTGAGGCTTCTGCTGGAAAGCACGGTGAGGGAGGGCAGGCCGGCTGCTTAGGGGGACAGCATCTCCGGTGGTCACACTGCTATGGGTGGCAAAGATTTGAAGACTGGAAAAAGCTCCCAAGGATACTAGCAAATGCTTGTCTTTGAGAGAGGACTGGGGACCCCTGAGGATCTCCTGAGGGGTGACTCCATCACCTTCAGATCCATAAAGCCTATCTGGGCTGGGCCGAGTCCTGGC
Source organism: Tupaia belangeri chinensis (assembly GCF_000334495.1). Classification (NCBI taxonomy): domain Eukaryota; kingdom Metazoa; phylum Chordata; class Mammalia; order Scandentia; family Tupaiidae; genus Tupaia; species Tupaia belangeri. Next base: position 8,214,319 of record NW_006159809.1, read on the forward strand.
CATGGGGTCCTCGTGAGCCAGACCCAGCTGGTGGCCAAGGGTCACAGTCACCCTGGGATGTGTCCCTGGGGAACCTCTCTGCCTGCACGCAATGGTATGTTTCCTTCTGTCTTTTGCTTTGAAGCCCACAGAGCCTTGTGCCAATAATTCAATTACTTCGAAAACCAATAAAGATTGATTCATGGGGAAACCATGTGACGTGTTGATTGGGGGTGAGTGGAACGGAGGGGGAGGGGGAGGGGGAGGGAGTAAATGGCAGTGACGAGGATGCGGCACGTGCGGGCTGAGTGCTTGGCTTGGTGATAAAAGGGAGCAGATACAGTGACTGTGTAGCGTGAGGTTTCTCAGGCAGCTTCCATTTCAATATTTGGACTGAACTCCCTCCATGATTCCTCTCCGTATTTCTAATCCAGTCAGAATTCCTCTAATTATTTAACTCTACAGCAGTTCAGCATCCACATTGCTCCTTATACCTAAAAGGGACCCTAAAGGTATTCGGGAGATGTCTTGGTTGGGGGTTGGAAGGTTACGGCTGTTACAGACAAACAGGACGTGCCTGCCTGGTGAGGAGGTGCTCTTGTCGCCCCAGGGGCTGGCCCTTGGAGGCAGGAGCAAGGCTAGAGACCAGTGCTGCTCTGCACAGGCAGCAAGGGCCTTCCGGGGGGCAGGGGAGGAGGTGGGGGCTCCAGTTGGGGGTGCAGGGTGCTTGGCAGCTTGGGGAGGCTCTACAGGGGGAAAACAGCTTCTTTTTGGATGGAGGGGAGGACATTCCCAGATCCGGGAATAGGGTGTTCCCATTTTAGGGGACCACCTCACACTTGCTTTCAAGTTCCTGCCTCTTCCTCTGGTGCGCAGCAGGGCCAGGGATCTGAAAGCCCCAACGCGAAGGGAGAAGCGAGTGACTGAAAGCTCTGTGGAGAGGCAGGTTGTCTTCCAAATGTCCCCAGCAACCACGCCGGGAACCGGTGCTCAGAGCAAGATGCCCTGCACCCACCAAGGTGGCCTTGGGCCCCGGAAGATTGGCCTGAGGCCAGAGACGGGCAAGGGACTGAGGACCTGCAGGGAGGCCGGGGACCCCAAACTCCAAGGGCCTCTTGCATCATTTTCCCTTCTCGAGAGCGGCATGAGCCTTTCTGGAGGTTTCCAACTGGACAACTTCTAAGAGAGACAAGCAGCCTGGGCAGGAGCCAGAGGCGGGCGAGTCTCCTTCCTCCTGGCTTCTGGGCACTTGTCCCTGGGCCCCCATGAAGCTGATCTGAGCAGAGAGCAGCCCCTGCTGGCCCCCTCTTCCTCCAGCTGCGGTTCTCCTGGGAACCAGGGCAGGCTCAGCCCTCTAGCCCGGGGCTTATTGAACCCCGTCTGTCCCTGCTCCGCAGCCAGCATCAGTTGGAATGAGCTCTGTCAGCTGGGGAGGCGGGTGGAGGGGGCAGGGAAGGTCTGGGATCAGGACGAAGCACCTTCCCAGGAGAGCCAGGCTGGAGGACAAGGTAGGAGAACTGGAGAAGGAGGTGGTCTGCTCGGGCCTCCAGGTCCTGCGGCCCCCTCTAAAATGCTTCAGCTCCCTCTGTGGCCTAACAGACGCAAGGCTGCTGTCCTAGGCCGGGCCCTCTCCTCAGGGAACAACCCATATGGCACCTCCCTGTGACCTATTTTCCTCCAGGTTCCTCGGATCCTAGCCACATGCTAGGCTGAAGGAGGGAGGGAAGAGTGGGTGGGGGGAGGGGACAGAGGATTGGGTGGCCAGGCCCGGATTCCAGGGCAACACCCAGCCATCGAGCCCTCCCCTGCACACACACGGAGCTGAGCCCCGGCCCGGTGACCCAAGTGGAGAGCCTGTGTCACCGCAGCATACTCTCCTCTTTTCCCTCTGAGGCTCCCCACTGTCAGCCAGTGCCTCTCCTAGAGGACTGCAAGCACCCCAAAAGAGTCCAGCAGGAGGAGGGGTCCGCAGCGGCCATGGTCTTCCATGGAGCAAGGATGCATGTGTTGCTTCTCGCCTGGAGACCAGATGAGACTCAGGCGCATGTGGTGAGAGGCCACGGTGCGGGTGTGCAGGTAGGACCCGGGCCGCAGTGTCGGAGTCGTGCTCTCCTGGGAGCCGAGAACCAGAGGGGGACCCGGAGAGAAGGCAGGACTGGTGGGAGCGGCTGCATCACAGAGGGCTTGCTCCTGGTGGGGCGTTCTTGCTTGCCACACAGATACGCCTTTGAGTTGCAGGGGGGCGGGGGGCTGGTCTGGCATCCTAGTGTTGGATATAGCGAAGCAGCAGCAAAACCCCCAGCTAGGATGCTGAGGCTCGGGTCTGAGTTGGAGATGATGAAAGGAGGAGCAGGCATTGAAGTCCAAGGTTTAATCCTGGGAAGACTAATAGACGTCAGATCCTCTGGGCCCTAATGCAGCCAGGCTTGGGAGGCCACAGCCTGAATTCCGGTGCCACCCACAGGGCAGCCCACAGACCAGCATCACCTGGGAACTCAGGCAGACTCCCAGGGCTAGCAGGTCCATGGTGGTTAAGGGGCTGGATTCCCACATGGTGGACCACGGTTTGAGTCCCAGACCTGACAGCTTGCTTTCTCACTTTCCTTCTCTCTCTTTTTCTGGTGAGCACACGTGCTCTATAGCAAATAATAATAATAATAATGAAAATTAAATCATTGGAAGAAAAAAGAAAAGCAGAATCCCAGGCTTGCCCCATAGCCTAGTGGGTAAGAGAACCAGATTTCACATGGCTGATCATAGCTATAGCATGGCTGACCACAGTTCGAATCTCAGCCCTGGGAGTTTGACAAACACATCAGGTGCATGTGCATACATGTCCACAATTCTGACAAGATGGAGAAATGGAGGAAAAGGGATTGTGGCAAGACCATGTCCCATTCAGGGTGGGGGGGGTGTTTTCTCTCTCTCTGGTGAGTGCATGCTTCCCCCAGCAATTAAAAAAAGAGAAAGGAAAGAAGAAAGAAAGAAAGAAAGGAGAGAGAGAGAGAAAGAAAGAAAGAGAAAGAAAGAAAAAAAAAGGCAAGAGTTTCAATCCTTACCCAGACCTGCACGGAACAAGATCCCTAGGTGATTCTCACAAACACAAGTTTGCAAGCCCTGGCCTAGAACATCCTGATGTCTCTAGTTAGAGAGCAACACATGGCCCACACAAGACACCCCTTCTCTAATAATGACCACGCCCAGGCTGTGTGCAAATTCCCAGACTATGCTAGATCACCCCTGTGCTTTTATACAGCACATTTCTTTTATATTTAAAACTTTGCTTTGAAATCATTTATATTTCTAGAGAAGTTGTTAGGGTCATACAAAGAATTCTGTATGCGTCACTCAATTTCCTTAAATAGTAACATTTTACCAATTACTAACAACGATCACTCTCTCCCTTCTTTTTCTCTGTATCTAAACTGTTTAAAAATTGCAAACACAATGCACATTTACTTCAAAATACATCACTGCTTATTTCCAAAAAAAACCCCTTGAGGACAAGGGCCAGCAGGTGGCATGGTGGTTGAAGCACTGGACCAACCACAGTTCGAGTCCCAGACAGGGTGGCTTACTTTCTCACTTTCTCTCTCTCTCTCTCTCTCTGTGGTGAGAACACATGCCCTATAGTAAATTTAAAACAGTTGTAGTAATAGGGGCCAGCAGATGGTGTGGTGGTTAAGACACTGGACTACCACATGGCTGACCACGGTTCAAGTCCGAGACACAGAAGCTTGCTTTCTCGCTTTCCCTCTCTCTCTCTCTATGGACAAATAAAAAAAGATAATAATAATTAATAAATAAAATAAATAATTCTAAAATAACAATAAATAAAATGTTAAATAAATAACAAAAAAAAAATCCCTAAGGACTTTCTCATACAACAATGTAGTTACCAAAATCAGGGAATTAACATGAATATAATAGTACTATTACTTAATCTGCAGACATTTGAATTTTTCCAATTATCCTAAAGGGGGGAGAGCCATTTTCTAGTCCAGGATCCTATTTGGCCCCACAGTGCCTTTAGTTGTCTTGGCTTTTTAGTCTCCTTTAATCTGACCAGTTCCTCAGTCCTTTTTTTTTTTTTACTTTATTTTTTATTATTTAATATGCTACAGTGTACACTTGCTCACCAGAGAGTGACAGAGAGAAAGAGAGAGATAGAAGAAAAGTGAGAAAGCCAGGTCCAGGTCTTGAACCGTGGTCAGCCATGTGGGAGTCAGCACCTAAACCACCATGTCACCTGTCAGCCCCAGTGTGTCTTTATTTCTATAATCTTGACAATTTTTTTATTTTCCTTTTGAAAAGAATTATTTATTTAATTTTATTTATTCATTCATTTATTTTAATTTGACTAGAGAGAGACAGAGAAATAGAGAGAAAGCGAGAAAGCAGCCCACCAGGCCCTGGACTTGAACTGTGGTCAGCCATGTGGGAGTGTCCAGTGCCTTATCCACCATGCCACCTGCTGGTCCCTAGACATTTTTAAAAAATTATTTATTATTTTTTAATTTGACCAGAGAGAGGGAAAGTGAGAAAGTAAGGCACTCGAACTGCGGTTGGCCATGTAGGAGTCCAGTGTCAACCACCACACCACCTGCCAGCCCCAACCTTGACTTTTCTTTTTTTTTTGAGAGTTTTTTGCTATAGGGCGCGTGTGCTTGCCAGACAAGAGACAGAAAGACAGAAAGCGAGAAATCACCCCCCAGGGGGGCTGGCCACCCCACAATCCCTTCTCCTCCATTCTCCTCTCGGGATCTTGGGCACGCATGCACACGCGCCCGGCGTGAGTTCTAAGCCACTGGGTCTGGGACACGAACCACGGTCGACTACTTGGGAATCCAGAGACATAGCCATTACGCTATCTGCTGGTTCCCAACCTTGATATTTTTTAAGAGACCTGGCTGGTTCTTTTGCAGAATATCCCTCACTGTGGGTGACTCTGAGGCTTTCTCATAACTGGATTCCAGTTAGGGGCTTGGGGCAAGAAAGCCTAACAGTGATGGTGCCTCTCAGCCCCTCAGGGCATGAGGCCGGGATGCTGCCTTGTCTCACGGCTGGGGATGCTCCCTGCACTCGCCTGGTCACAGTGCTGTCTGCCAGGTCTCTCCACTGCAGGGACTCTGTAAGTGTCCCGAGGGAGACACCCTGAGACCGTTTCACACTAGACCAGCGTCCATCGTTGATCCTGGCCTCAACTATAACCATCATGGTTACCAAATGGAGCTTTTCTGTCTCTCTCTCTCTCAGTTTATTGTTGGGCATGTGCACTTGCCAGAAGGAGACACACACACACCGAGAAAGAGGGGGAAAGTGAGAAATCACCCCCTGGGGGGATGGCCACACTACAATCCCTTCTCCATTCTCCCCTCAGGACTTTTGGGCACCCATGTACTCATGCCTGGTTAGATTTTCAAGATCTGGGACTCCAACCGCGTAGCTGGCCGCCTGAACCTCCTTGCCACCTGCTGGCCCCTAAATGGTGATTTTCTAATTTTCCTTCTACATTTATTAGTGGGCACTCAGTCTAAGGAAGCGCTTTCTCTGTTTATTGATTAGTTGATATTATTGGGGACACATAGATTCTCGTTTTATGCGATGAATTATCCTGGGTTACCACCATAATTTATTTTGATGCTCAAATTGTTTTAGATTTGGCCATAGGAGTCTCTTCAAATTGGCTCCAGTCTTCCTGGGACATTCCCTAGCATAACCAGAGCTCTTCTTTCATTTCAGACATAGTTTCATCTTGCCCCTGCCCTGCACCAGCTCTTGAATCAGTCATTTTTCCAAGTAGCTCTGGCTTCTCTCAGTGGGACGTGGTAATCAGAAACCAGGAGCTGAGTGTGAGGTGTGCTTATAGCTGCTGGGGTGTCGTTATTTCTAGGACTTCTCAGTGATCAGAGCTAAGAAAAAAGTCTCTACCCTGCCCCCAATTTTTAGATACATAAAAATCTCTAATATATATAGGTATAAAATAAGAGGCCCGACAGCATAGTGGTTAAGCTCTGTGCATTGGGAGCCAGATCCCACATGGCCAATTGCAGTTCAAGTCCTAGCCCTGGCAGCTTGAAAAACATGCCAGGTGCTTGTGTGTGCATGCCCAAAATCCTGGCAAGGAACAGAAATGGAAGAAAAATAATAGCAGTGTGATCATGCCTCATTGAGGGGTGTTCTCTCTTGAGCACTCGTGCCTCAGCCATAATTTTTTTCATATGAGCTAATACTGATAGCACTAATTCAAACCCAAAACTCTAGGTTCATTCTAACCTCCCCTTTTTCGTATTTGTCACTTCTTTCCC
>NW_006159809.1:8220847-8263855 GCF_000334495.1 Tupaia belangeri chinensis
TCACTGTCTCTCGGTCAAATTTAAATAAATAAATAAATTTAAATAAAATAATTGTTTTTTTTAAATTGAGAGGTTTTTTTGTTTGTTTGTTTGTTTGTTTTTGCTATAGGGCGCGTGCACTCGCCAGAAAGACAGAGAGAGAAAGAGAGAGAAACAGAAAGCGAGAAATCACCCCACAAGTGGGCTGGCCACGCCACAATCCCTTCTCTTCCGTTCTTCTCTCAGGATCTTGGGCGCGCTCACATGCGCCAGCCTGAGTTTAAGCCACCGGGTCCGAGACTTGAACCGTTGTCGACTACATGGGAGTTCAGCGACATAGCCATTATGCTAACTGCTGGTCCCAAAGTTAAATAAAATAATTCTAAAAATAAAAAAAAAAATCACCTACTCAGTGCCAGGTGTGAGTGGTCCTTGATAACAAGAGAGAAAGACAAGTGGGGAAATGGAATGCAGCCACCTGAGGGGCAGCTAAGGCCTCCCAGGTGTGCAGGGCTTGCCTCAGGGACCAGCCTGAAGGTATGACATTATCTGAGGACACGTGCCCTTGGAGAGCAGCTGCAGTCAGAGACTGAAGGCCACCTGTTCTTCCCTCGTGGTGACAGAGGGTGAGGCTCCCTACATACTCCAGAGAGGTGACCTGGCCTGCCCACCTGGTCCTCAGCCACTGAGGAGCCACTAAGGCAGCTGACAGAGCTAACGTCACCCACGTTCAAGTCCCATTAGTCATTGCTCCTGTCCCAAGTCCGCCATTGCCAAGCAACTTCAGGCAGCTTCCTGGCTGGGCTGCAGAGAGAGCTAGCTTGGTCAGGTTGCCGTGCCAACCCGCCCCACCTGGCCCTTCTCTGTATCTCTATATCTCTGTGGGTTAGTAAAGGGTCTCGAGTTCTGACTGCTCAGGTATTGGGATGAGCTCTCCCCACGCCTGAATTCTGCACCTCCCTGAGGCTGGACCCTGGTAAATTCTCCAAGGTGCACATGGCCTGGGACTTGCCCTGTCCCTCTGGGCTCCTGTGAGGGCTTTTCCCTGTGCCAAGGGGTGTGTGGAGTGAGCCCTGCCCGCTGGAGACTGAGGGAGGAGCGAGGGCTTGGAGTGCCCAAAGCTTTGTTCCTCCACACTGCTGCCTGGCCCATGGCGTGAGGGTACTGCTCTCCCGAGGACTGTCCAGCGCCACCCCATCAAGAGGATCTGCTTCATAACTATTGTACCCCAAAGCCGCCCAACAGCTCCCCACCTAGGGCATTCGGTCATACCTACTCCTCCGGGTCTGAGAAGGTACAAAAGGTGGGGAGGAAAAGCGTCAAGTGTTTTTCAGTCGACGCTGGCATTGACCCAGCAACACGAAAGAGCCCTGTGAGGCCTGGCTACTTGCCGGAGACGGAACAGTTGGAAGAAATAGAGGCACGGATGCACGCATTCCTATTTCAATGTCTTGTTCTGCTGTGCAGGATCGCGGCCCCACCAGCCACAGGGGACAGGGGACTCGCTCCAGAGATAACACCAAGGAGGAACCAACAGGACTTGGGGCATTTGTCCTGGAGGTGAGAGGGACAAGTCTAAGCCAACTTGAGCAATGTTGGGAAACATTTTTAGTTGTCACAATTTTCGGGGTGCTCTTGGCATCTAGTGAGTGAAAGTCAATGCTCTGAACATCCCACAGCCACAAAACAGCCCCCATAACAGAGACTTACTTTGCTCCAGATGAGGTAGTTCACAATTTCTCTGATTTGGTCATTTCTTTCTCTCACAAACCACCTACAGTGTAGGTTTTATCCCCATTTAACAGACATGGCAATTGAAATTGAGTGAGGTTAGGGCCAGCAGTTGGCCTGATGGTTAAGGTGCTGGACTCTCACGTGGCTGCCCATGGTTTGAGTATTGGACCTAGAGGCTTGATTTTCTTACTTTCCTTCTCTCTCCCTGTCTCTTTCTGGTGAGCACACATGCCCTATAGCAAATTAAAAAGAAAATAATAATAATAAATGAAATGCAATAATTCTTAATAAGGGAGAAAAATAAGCTTTTTATTTATTTATTTATTTTAGTGTTTCTTTAAAAAAAAAAAAATAGGTGCTGGATCCCACATGGCCAACTCCATGGTTCAAGTCCCGAGCCTGGCGGCTTGAAGAAATGGAGAGAGGTTCATTTGCTCATTGTTGCTCAAAGTGTAAGTGGCTGAACTCAGATGAGACTTTGAGGCTGCCCGACTGGGAAACATCTGATCTAGTCAACTGGAGCAGTGGGGACAAAGGTGTGTGCAAGATGAATTCAGGTTGTTTTTGTCTGTTTGAAACAGAGCAAGGCAAGACAGAGTGGCTGGAAATGGATTTGTGGATCTAAAGCATCCCACAGATACTTCTCGGTTCATTAAATAGCGTGTAAGGTATTTGCAGTACTCAGACGCTCATTAGCTGTGGTTGAAAACATTCATTTGGAATCATATTATGAAAATTAAAAACACCAAAAAAAAAAAAAAAAAAAAAACCCGCCAAACAAGTAGAGAAGACATGATTGGCTGAAAATAGGGTAGGAGGCAAAACCCCTAACATCTCCCAGCACACCAACCCTTTCCCTGGGCTGTTACTTAGTATTTCCTTGTTGATTCCCTCATGGTTTAAATTTCCTTCAATGTTTCATTTTGCTTTTTTTAATTGCTAAAGCAATGAGGGCTCATTGCAGAAAAACTCGAAATTTAGGTCAATCAGAAAATATATACACAGATAGTGCTCTCAGCTGGGTGGTCTGAGACGTACTTCATGTTGGGTAAGTTCTTTTTACAAGCCAAATGATCTATAGTGATCAAATGTTAATATATAGATAGATAGATAGATATAGATACACACACACACACACACACACACACAAAGAAACTTCATAAAGAACCTTGTACTCCTTCGCCTATTGAGGCCAATGTATGTTTTGCAGACCTTTCTCTGTAGACACTCACATTAAGTGTATTTTCCTTCTTTCTGTCTTTCTTTCTCACTCATTCTTCCTTGACTTTTCTTTCTTACTTTTTAAAAAACAAACAAACAAACAAACAAAATTATAAGCTCAGCCTCTGTGGTGAATAGACAGTGTAAGGGAGGGGGCAGGGGGGGCAGCAGGTGGCCTGGTGGTTAAGGCGCTGGACACTCCCACATGGCTGCCATGTTTCGAGTCCCGGATCTGATGGCTTGCTTTCTCTCTCTCTCTGTATCTCTCTCTGGTCAAATTAAAACGAATGAATAAATAAAATTAAATAAAATAATTCTTTAAAAAAAAAAAAAGACAGTGACCGTACAGCGGTATTGGAAGCCACCCGCTGACTGCAGTTAGAGTCCTTGGCCCGACAGCCCAAAAACACACCCAGTGCTCGCATGTGCACATGCCAGGACCTTGGCGGGCTGGAGGAAGCATCGTGGTGCGACCAAGTCCTGTGATAGGCACTTCTCTCTCTCTCTTGGTTTCTTTCATGTGCGCACGTGCTTTAACATGAATGGAAAAACATATTTTAAATAAATTATGTGATACTTTCTGCCTTGTAAATTCCCATACTTCAGCCAATCCCGATTGTAGACGTTTACAATAGATTGGTTCTGACATTTTGCTGTGACGTACTTCACACTGCAGTGATAAGGGACGTACGGCCGCCCCACGACATGGAGGTAAGGAAGCCAGACGCCAAGTGACACAGGATGGCTCCATTCACATAACGTCCTAGACAAAGACGAAACTAACCACAGTGCCTAGAGGTGCAGCGTCAGGAGGCACCAGTACGAAGGACCCCTACGCGGGCAGCAAGCACCTGTCAACCACCGAGCTATGTCCAGGGGACACTCAGGGGCACCTGGGATGCGGTCCTGGATCTTGGGGGGCGGTGTTTGTGGGCGTTTACTTTATGCTAATCCGGTAAGCCGCGCTTTCCTGTCTATGTCCTTTTATTTATGTATGTGGCATTGCACCATAAAACATATTTAAATGAACAGAATTAAAATAGTTGACTAAGAAAAAAATGAAGCAAACATTTAAAGTGGGGCCAGCTTGTGGCCTGGCAGTTAAGACACTGAGTCCCACATGGCCAAGTGGGACTGGTTCCCAACCAAGACCGCATGGTTCAAGTCCTGCCTTGGGAAACACGCCAGGCACGCTCACATTTGTGCCCAAAGTCTTGAAGAAAGGGAGCAGTAAAGGAGAAGGGGTGGCGGCATGACCAGCCCTGCGGGGGTGCTTTCTCACTTTCTCTCTGTCTCTCTTTAGTGAGCACATACGCACTCTGGCAAAAAAAAAAAAAAGAAAAAAGAAAGCACAGAGTAAAACTAAATATTCTGAAATTTTAGCAAAATAAAATGTTTATTTAGTTCTTGAGAGAGAGATGGTGCCCCAACAAGGTCCCTGTGTCACAGTCCATCGCAGTCCCCGGCAGCTCCGTCAGGGTACGTGTGTGCTTAGCAGGCCTAGGAGGTCTCCAGATAGGAGCGGAGCCACTGGCGTTGCAGTGCAGCGTTAAGGTGGATGGCATCTTTTTGTGCCTTTTCGAGAATTTTGCTTAAATTTCAGAATATTTAGCTCTACCCTGTGCTTGAATTTTTAAACTTTTTTTTGCCAGAGGGTGTAAGTGCCTCACTGGAGACAGACAGAGGGAAAGTGGAAAAGCACCCCCTAGGCTGGTCACACCCCATCCCTTCTCTTTTATTTCTCCCTCCTTCCCTTGGGTCCGCCTCACCAAGTATCGTGGTCCACAGCTCGCCGTCTGCCCCTCCTTACTTTTAGTAAACACCTCAGTCGCCCTGTTTCCCCATCTGTGCCAGGGGCCATGAGGCATTGAAGACTCTTATCCTGCCTCTGACTGAGCCTGAAGTTCGCCTCTTTCTGTCTTAGAGAGCGTCCATCCATCCATCCATCCACCCACCAGCGGTACCGTGAGCACCCTGTGGGCACTGTCCTGGGGGCAGGGACCCACCATGGAGAAGTCGGCCTCTGCTCTGAAGAGCTCCATCTGAACATCAAACAGAGGAAAACATGTGAAGTCGCGTGAGAGGAGAAAGCAAAGTGAATCAGAGAGGGGGACAACGGGTGGAAGGGGACAGAGGATGTGCGATTTCCGACAGGCGGAGTCAGGGAGTTCTGGGTGAGACCTGAGTGATGACGACCCAGAGAGAAGCTGTCAGAGGGGGCATCCCCGGCAGAGGAGCAGCCAAGCTGAGGACCGAGCTGGGCACACCAGTGTTCCAGGAAGAATGAGGAGGGGAGGAAAGAGGTGAGGTGGGGAGGGGAAGAGGTGAAGCTGGTGAGTGGCGAGTGGCCAGGGCTTGATCGGGTGGGGACTTGCTACTGGGTGTTCAGCAGAGCAGAGCGAGTGTCATCCCCAGAGAGGGCTGGGGTCTGATGCCTGGTTCAAAGGGTCACAGGGGCCGGGCAGAGCCTCCACAGGGAGACCAGCTCAGAGGCCTTGGTGGGGTCTAGCCGGCCCTGATCACCGAGCCTGCTCTGGTGGCCCCCAGTGTGGCGGCCTCCTCCCTCACTCTAGCTTGGTGCCACCAGCCTGTTCCTACAATCAAGGGCTACGCTCTGGGGGCTCCTTTCACTCTGGAAACTCAGATGGAGCCCGCAGCCCTGTTGTCCCCCCACTCCCAACGCCGGCACGCAGCTCCCCCTGCTGCCCTGTGGCCTGGGACAGGAGCGCCCGTCATCTCTCCTGAACGCCCCTTGCCGGAGACACGACCTCACGTGAGCCTGCCAAGAACTTTCTGGACCCTGATTCTGTCAGGACATCCAGTGCTCTGCCCCTGCTCGGGGTCCTCTCCAGCTGAAGAGACGATGCCATCCACATTGACTTGGAATTATCGCCGTGATGCTAAAGGGACAAGGCTGAGAAGAACATCCCCATCATGCCACTGGACCCCCCTCGTGCAGGGAGGTCCTGTGTCCACTAATCTATGACGGTGGGGCACAGTAACGTGTACATAAAATACTGAAATTTGCCACTGATTCCCTCCTTTTTTTGAGAGAGATTTTTTACTATAAACCACTTGTACTCGCCAGAGACAGAAAGTGAGAAATCATCATCCCCAGGGGGAATGGCCACTCCACAATCCCTTCTCCTTCATTCTCCTCTCAGGACTTCGGGCGCACGTGCATACATGTCTGGCCTGAGTTTCAAGTCGCCAGATCTGGGACTTGAACTGTGCTCGACTATATGGGAGTCCAGCAACCTAACCATTACGCCCTCCGCTGATCCTGTCACTGATCCACTTTTTAAAAGTACATAACAGAGCAGAGTCGAGGCTAGTCCTGGAAAAACATGATTCTCATTTATTTACAAGCCAGTGAACTTTCTTGAGTTGGGGAGAAAGGGTGGTGTTCCTTCTGGCTTCTGATAAGTGACTCAGCCCCAGCCCCAGGTGCCTGCAGAAACACAGAGGAGCCTCAGTTCTCCTAGGCAGGCAGCAGTCTCCGTCAGCCCCGTTCTATTCCTTGGTGAGTTTGTTTCCACCGAAGGACAAAAGAAAAAAAAAATCAAGAACCACACTCACCTTCCCTCTCCACACGCCTGACCCCAGCAACCTTAACCCCTGCGTAGTCAACCTCACTTCCCTCTGCTTGCAAAAGAAGCCGTCAGAGCATTCCGCATTTCACGGTGACCCTACACAGCACTGTCCTCCTTGTTCTCTATGAAGGTGGATCTGTAGTGACTTCCAAAGTTACATACATTGAAAGAGTTGAGGGGCTAACAGGCAGCATAGTAGTTAAGAAGCTGGATTTCCACATGGTCAACCATGGTTCGAGTTCTGGACCTGGCAGCTTGAAAATCACGCCGGGCACATATGTGTGTGTGTGCCTGAAATCCCAGGAGGAGTACAGCGAAGAAGGAATCGCAGTGTGGCCATCCCTCCTCGGGGATGACTTCTCACTTTTCCTGTCACTGTCTTTTTCTGGTGAATGTGCATGCCTTATGGCAAAACCAAAAAAAAAAAAAAAAGAAAGAAAAGAAAAAAATAGTTGAATAAAAATCAAAGTCAAGGGGCCAGCAGCAGGTGGTGTGGTGGTTAAGGGTGCTGGATTCCCATGTGACCAACCATGATTCAAGTCCCAGACCTGGTGGCTTGCTTTCTCTCTCTCTTTCTCTCTCTCACTCTGTCCCTCTCTGGTCAAATTAAAATAAAACGAAATAAATACATAAAATAAATAAAGTTAAAATTAAAAATAATTCTTTAAAAAAAAATCAAAGTCAGGCCCAGTCTCTGAGGTACCGTGGCAAGGCAAGTGCCTTCCAAGATTGGAAGCCACATGGCCAGTCATGGCTCCGATCCCCAGGTTGGCCTGAAAACACACTTGTCATGTGGGTACCCAGGATCTTGAGGAGCTGGAGGGCTGGGAAAAGGGACTCATGGTATGACAAGACCCTGTTGGGGGTGCTCTCCGTTGTGTGTGTGTGCATGTGCAGTCTCTAACATAAAAAGAAAACAAAGGTGGGGACCAGCAGGTGGCGTGGTGGTTAAGGTGCTGGACATACCCACATGGCAGACCATGGTTTGAGTCCCGGACCTGGTGACTTGCTTTCTCACTTTCCCACTCTCTCTCTCTGTGTCTCTCTCTGGTCAAATTAAAATAAAAGAATGAATGAATAAAGTTAAATAAGTAATTCTTTAAAATAAAAATAACTTTAAAAAAAGAAAACAAATCGAAGTCAGAGAAAAGACTAGAGGGACATGAGGACACACACATGCAAATCACAGGGTCTCATGTCACTCCTAGAAGTGAGGTATGAATTTGGCTCTGAGCTTCCTGGTAGCCAAAGCAAAAAAGAGAACTATGATGCATTTCATGATTCACTGTTTCCCTGAGGTAGCAGTGAAGAACAAGCACCTCGTCTTCATGTGGGGGTAGCAGGGAGCAATGTGGTAAGTTCCAAAAAAATAGTTTTGCCCAACATTAAGGGATTGAAATGTGGTGAAGAGAAAGTGGGGGTTTCATCCAGGTCCTATCCTGGTCATCTACGTATTTCCACTGGGCTCCATGTTATTCCAGCCCCGGTACCAGTCTGCCCTGGGTTGGCAACTTTTTTGGCCAAAATTTTTTTTTTGAGTTTTTTTTTTTCGCTATAGGGCGCGTGTACTCGCCAGACAGAGAGAGACAGAGAGACAGAAAGCGAGAAATCACCCCCAGGGGGGATGGTCACACCGCAATCCCTTCTCCTCCATTCTCCTCTCGGGATCTTGGATCTTGGGCACGCACGCAAACGCGCCCGGCGTGAGTTCTAAGCCACCAGGTGTGGGACGCAAACTGTGGTCGACTACATGGGAATCCAGCGACATAGCCATTATGCTAACTGCTAGTGCCCTTCAGACCAAAAATTTTAACTGCAAAATCTCAGGGAGTTGTCACAACGTCTGTAGTTGCTCAGAGCTCACACTGGGAGTGCGGCACCTTCAGTGTCCGGCTGGACGGCTAGCTGCTGTCTCTCCAAGTCTGCTGCTGGAAAGATAGAAGCAGGTGCAGGCCCGTAAGGCGTCTTGGTGTCTTCGGTGAGGTGTGGGCACAAGGCAGGCATTTCGGCAAGGTGCTTGCTCGCTCAGTCCCTCTGCACTGCCTGGGTGAGCTGGAGAGGAGCCTTTGGCTGCCCTACAGGGCTAGAGGGGTTTTAGGGTTGGTTTCAACTTTCTGATCAGCACCTGGGTGAGGTGCAACCCGAAAATGGCTCCCCTCCCCCACTGCCAGTGGCCACATTGTGTCCTGAGTCACCCTGTTCTCTGCCCACCCTTTCAGTTTAACCACTTCCTGTCCACTATTTGTTGTCTAAACAGCACAGTCAGAATGACATATTTAAATGCTGCCCCACCCTCTCGCGTCATTTTCCCTTCCGGGCGACTTCTTCAACCGTTGGAATTTTGTATTCTGAAAATCCATGTTACATACCAGGCACTGCTCAAACTTTCTGTCCTTGGTCTGTCAAATAATCAAAATTGCCCTTATGCACCAGATGCTTTCTGTGTGTCAGGCACTGAGATAAGCTCTCTGCATTTTTTATCTCGCTTAATCCCCGCAACAGTCCAGGCGAGTAAGTGCTATCATGTCCCTTACGGTACAGGTCTGAAGAGCAGAGCTTAGGACGCCCAGGACACCCGGGATGTAAAGGATGGAGCTGGCCCTAGCCTGGGTCTGTCTGGCCATCACCTAGGACTACTCCCTGGGTGTCCACGGGAAGGGGCACTCACCCCGAGGTCCTCTCATTGCCCCTGGCCCGCCCACTCAGCTCCGTGGTCAGAATCAGCTCCAGCGCTTCGCAGCGTCTTCTCCCTCCTGAGGGACTGGAACACCAGCGCGGCAAGAGCTGGGCATGTTCTGCTTTTAAATGAAATGAACTTCGCAGTAGGTGGAACTCCGGTCTCCCTTTCTCACTGGTATCGTGCAGGACTGGACACTGCCTCCAGGGGTGACCCGGCTGTCACCTGGGTGGCCAACAGGGGTTGGTCGGGCCAGTCCTTTCCTCCATTCCCTCGGTCCGTCAGGCCCTCCCAGGTGCACTCTCTCCCAGGGCTGTGAGCTTCCTTGAAAGCAGACATACTCCCGAGACGGGGCTCCCTGCCTCCACTGTCCTCCTCAGCCTGCCCTCTGGCGAGGCCAAGAGCCCCATAGAAAAGGCCTTCCCCCACCCAGGGCCTCAGCAGGGCTCCCCAGCCGCCATGTCCCGGCGCACCGGTGGTGACTCGGCCTCAGGAGCGTCCCTTTGCTTCCGTGCTGGCTCTCACCCAGCCATCCCCTCGGATTAGATGGCCAAGTTCTCACGTGAACCCTGAACCTATCGTTGCCAGCCACGCCGCCTTCACCCACCCTGGGGGAGGCTCGGGAAGCCCCCGCTGGCAGCCTCCCTTCCTGTCTCAGCTTCTCTGTCCAACAGAACGCGTCGCTTTCCTCTGGCCACACACCTGCCCTGGTCAGCAGTCAGCAGCCTCGCCTTCTCATCTGGCCTCCAAAAGGGCACCCCACGATGCAATGACCCCAGAATTCAGGTGGAGCAGAGTGGGCAGAGGGCTGCCTTGCCACCCAGCTTGTGCCGAGCGCTGAATAATGGTTCTTGCTGAGACCCTGCCTGTGGGGCCTGTGGCCATTGGAAGCTGCAGGTCCTTGATTGACGGAAAGACCCAAGTGGGCAACTGGGACGAGGGGCTGCCTTCCAGAGTCTTGGCAGAGAACCTTGATGTGTCCCCTCCTCATCTAGGTCTAGTGACATCTAGGAGATGGGCCCACGTTCCACTCAGTAATGGAGACTCCAAGGCCTACGCAATTGTGTGTGGCAAACACTGGTTGTTACGGGGTCTACCACCACAAAGACATAGTAAGGAAAGAGTGTTACACTGCCTTCTGTACATGAGGTCTTCCGCTAAGAGCATGCTGGTTTACTGCCACCAGAACCCCCTGAGAGCCAGCAAGGGGGGTTATGCTTCGTAACAGGCACTGAGAGAAGATAAGATTGAGGGGAGGACAATGACTTAGCAGTGACAATCCACATTTGTTTTCTGGGTTTCCAGTTTTCTGCTCCACTAACTGGAACCTAAGGTGTACTCCATAGCAAATGCCTTGGGCCAGCCAGAGGCCTGGTGGTTAAGGTGGCTGGATCCCACCTGGACAAGTGTGTAGTTTGAGTCCCAGACCTGGCAGCATGTGTGCACATGGCCAAAAGGAGAAATAGAATAGCAGGGATTACAGCATAATCGTCTCCAATGGGGGAGAGTGATTTCTCACTTTCTCTCTCTCTGTCTCTCCAGTAAGCACATGTACCCTCTAGCAAATAAATAAATAAATAAATAATAATAATAATAATAAAGAGGTACCCTCATTGAAAGGCTTAAAAAGCTTAAAAAACTAGCCCTATAACCTAAGGTTAAGAGGTTTGCATCCCACATAGCTGACTGCGGTTCAAATCCCAGCTCCAGTAGCTCGAAAAACACATCGGACATGTGCGCATGAGTGCCCCAAATCTTGATAGGATGGTGAAACAGAGAAGCAGAAATGGATTGTGACCCTGCCCCATTGAGGGAAGTTCTCTCCCTCTCTCTGTCTCTCTGTCTCTCCCTGGCATGTGTCCTCTAGCAATTAAAAAAAAAAAGCTTAAAAAGGAAAAGAGGGGGCTGGCTGATGGTGCAACAGTAACGCTGTGCTCTGTGAGCTGACCCTCATGGGAAGGTCTGGGGTTCCCTTCCTATGACCAGCCGTGATTTGGCATGTGCCAGCCGTGATTTGGGCTGGCTGAGGCTGGGGTGGATCATGGCATGGGGACCCTATTAGGAGTGCTGCCTCTCTGTCTCTGTCTTGCTTATGGAAGAAGTAAGTGAATTATTTAAAAAGATGCTATAATAGGAAATTGATGACGATTGGACATACCTCTTTAAAAAACTGAGGCATCGGAGTGTGAGGTTCAAGATGGACTATTGCCACCTCTAGTTTCCCTCCTCACCTGCTCTATGGACGTAAGGCAAAATACCTCCGTCTCTCTCCTTTGGTTTTCTCATCTGTAAAATGAGTTAATGGTAGCACCCACTTCCCAGGGTTGGTGTGAAGACTCACCCTCATCGAGGCACTGTGTAGGGCCCAGCAAATGGGAGCTGAGAGACCCTTACTACACAGCAAAAGAGACCTTTCATCAGGCAACTGTGAACCAAGAAAGGAAATTTTGAAAACAAGATTTGACATCTTGCTGGGCAGGCGTTCTTTGCATGAAAGCTGTCTTCAAAGTTATCTGTGGTTCAAAGCTTCCTCTCCTCAGCCACAGTAAACAAGGGATCCCCATGCTTTGGCAGGGCATTGCTGTCACTGATGTCACCAACTCTCTGTTTGATAGGTTCGGTTTGAGCCTGTCCGCACAGATGGTGCCTAGAATCACATTCCAGAAGAGTCTGGCATGCTGCCCCTACTTTGTAAGAGAAACCAGATGAGCTCAGCCACTTTTCCAGAGTTAGAAGTACCAGAAAGTTCCTTTTCCATAAGAGCCGCAGGTTGAATGCCATTAGAGTTCACTTTTAGGACATCATAAAAAACTTTCAAAAATTTTCAGTGGATTTTAGAATAAGTCACTTGGGGCTGGCTCAGTGGCTCAGCAGTAATGCTCAAGGGACTCTGGATTTCATGTGGTCCTTGCAGTAGTTCAAATACCAGCTGGGTCAGCCTGAAACACGCTGGGCACACGAGCAAGTGTCCGGAATCCAGGGTGCCGGAGGACCGGAGGAAGGGGACTGCGGCATGACCGGACCTTTGGAGGTGCTCCTCATTCTCATTCTCTCACTCTCAGTCTCACATACATGTGCACATGCTTTTTCATGAATAAAGAAAAAATAAGTCACTTGGTCAAGGAAAGTCACTGTTTTCCTTCCTATTGCTTCTTTTAAAATTATTATTATTATTTTATTATGTGCCCAGCATGAGTTTAAGCTGCACACACATGCCCTATGTGTTCCTCAAGCCACTGGGTCCAGAACTCGAACCACACAGTAGGCCATGTGGGATCCAACTGCCTTAACCACCATGCCACCAGCTGGCCCCTCCTCTTCTTTTTCTTTTCTTAAAGATTTATTGGGCCGGGGGAACCAGCAGTTAGCATAATGGCTATGTCGCTGGACTCCCACATAGTTGACCACGGTTCGCGTCTCGGACCCGGTGGCTTAAACTCACGCTGGGTGCGTGTGCGTGCGTGCCCAAGATCCCGAGAGGAGAATGGAGAAGGGATTGCGGTGTGGCCATCCCCCTTGGGGGGTGATTTCTCACTTTCTGTCTCTATGTCTCTCTGTCCGTTTGGTGAGTGCATGCGCCCTATAGCGAAAAAAACCTCTCCAAAAAAATAAAAACAAATTTAAAAAAAAAAAAGATTTATTGGGTTGGCAGGTGGCATGATGGTTGAGGTGCTGGACTCCCACATGGCTAACCATTATTCTAGTCCTGGACCTGGCAGCTTGCTTTCTTGCTTTCTCTCTCTGGTGAGTGTGTATGACCCATAGCAAATTAAAGTAATAATAATGTTAAAGTTAAATTGGATAATTCTAAAGAAAAAAAGAATAAGTTATCTAATTTTACTTATTTTTTAATTTGACCAGAGAGAAACAGAGTGAGAGACAGCAAAAGAGATAGAGAAAGAGTGAAAGTGAGAAAGCAGTTCCGCCAGGTCCAGGACTCGAACCATGGGAGTCTAGCTCCTCAAGCACCACTTCACCTGCTGGCTTTCTCTTCTTTTTTTTTTTTTTTTAAAGAGATTTTTTGCTATAGGGTGCTTGTGCTTGCCAGAAAACAAGAAAAATCCCTCCCCCCAGGGGTCGGGCGGGGAGGGAGGATGGCCATGCTGCAATCTCTTCTCCATTTTCCTCTAGGGATTTTGGATACATAAGCACATGTGCCCAGCATGAGTTTAAGCTGCTGGGTCTGGGACTCAAACCCTGATCAACTTTGTGGGAGTCCAGCGACACAACCATCTGCTGGTCTCTCCCTCCTCTTCTTTACAAGCTCTCTTCTGGGAGAGTGGCTGCGTGCTCAGGAGGAAGCGATGTGCTTGGCAAACTTGCCGAGGCAAGGATGGGCACTCCAAGGTCAGACTCGAGCTAGAAAAGCGCTGAGTGAAGCCAGGGGAGTGTGCAGTTCACTGATGGCTTCAGTTCTGTGACAGAGCCCGACACACAGCAGGCATGCAAGCCCTGTCTGATAAGTGAATGACTAAGTGTAAACTAACCAAATACGTAAAAGCAGTCATTTCCTAACCCAAATGCGTTTCTCTTCTTAAGCATGAACTGGGCGACTCCTAAGGCCTTCCCCGTTCCCAGGACGCTGGTCCCTTCCTGAACACCTGCTTTACTGGCTGGATGCTGTGTCCTGGCGGTGCCGCTTTTCCAGCAAATGCCCACTCCTCCTCCTGGGCCAGTGTGAATGCAGCACCTCTGAGATTTCTCACCGCTCTTTCCTGTACAACTGTATTTCACAGCTACGTTACAACTGTTTGTAACTTTCCCTTCAAAAGCTGGGAAGTCTTCACTGTCCTGCAGCCCCGGCATGGTTCTACATCGTAAGCGGCATCTGTCTGTATTGAAGAGTGACTTGGGTGAGAGCAAGTGAATGAACAGGCGAAATGGGCACGCGAGGAGTCGTTTGGGACAGGGCAGTACTATGACTGATCCTGCTCAGCAAATGTCTTGGCTGAAGCCACACGTTAAGTCCTTATTACAGAATGTGAGGGCAGAACACTTTGGGCCAGTGAATTTTCCATGAAACTAAAAGAAATAAAGAGTCAGTCGGTAGTATGGAGGTTAAGTCGTATGGATCCCTCATGGCCGACTGTTTGGGTTCAAGTCCTGGACCAACCCCCACACAACACAAACACACTTGAAAGTTATTCCAAGTGTGTGTGATCATGTGCCCCAAATCTTGAAAGAATAGAGGAAAAAGGATTACAGCATGATCATCCTCCCTGGAATGATTTCTCACGTTCTCTCTTCCTCTCTGTTTCAGTCTGGTGAGTGCACATACTCTATAGCAAAAAAAGATAAAAGAATTTTGATTAACTCAGTTCCAAAAGGCAAAATCTTTCGGTAAGTAAAAATCACTAAAGAATTTGAACTGGGATATGAAACATCAGGAAGACCAAAATTTCTTTCATAATGAAATAATTTATTATTTGTTAACGGTTGAACGATACAGAAGTTTACATATACACAGCAAAGATTCTCTAAAACATGTAGTAGATTCTAAAAATGCATGTGCTAACCATAGTAAAAAGCACCATTCTCTATGGTCTTGACACAGGGTTTACATTGGCGTTGTATTTACACAAAGAAATAAACATCTGGAAACAGAATTTCATACTCTTTCATCTGCTGCTCCCCTGTTTAGACTGTGTATACCATTAGGAAGATGCCCTCCCACCACCCCCCCCAAAAAAAAAACACAAAAACAAACAAAAACAAAAACAATAAAACCTGAGGGTTAATAGCAATATTCCAAGAGCACCAATTCCAGGAATAAGGGGTGAAGGCAAGTTTGGCTCTCAGGTAAAAGTTAAAATATAGAATGCCTCCCCTTTCCCCACCACCCTCCCAAGATTGAATAAGAAATCAAAATTTAAAATCTGGATAAATCTTAGAATTGGGTGCCTTACTAATTCCCCTTTTTATGATTTTGAGAGAAGACAAAGATACTCAATTTCCTCAGCCAATCAATAGCTGAATTTAGCAGTGCCAGTCAATTATTTCTTCTTTCAGAAGAATATAAGAAAATCATCCATATAATAAAGATTGATAATGAAAAAAACCATGATAAACCAGATATTGTACCCTCCCACCCTAGTATCTTTGAAAACAAAATATCCTACAATTTACAGAGATCTGATCATATAGAATGACAAAAATCACCTCACTGAAAGGCTCTTTGGGGTGTCTTCTCTCAGGAAGGATTTCTGGATCAGGAGTAGCCAGCTACCTAACCATGCTGCATCAAAGAATCAGACAGAGGAAAAAGAATAGATCGACATGCAGGACACCGCCTTTCAGCCTTTTACTACCTGGTGTTTAACACAAAGGGAAGGTGAAGAGGGGAAGACAAAGGAACTTGGGGGGACAAGAAGACACAAGGAGACCAAGTTTGGGGGGAATAAATAGATTATAAAGTACAATGAAAGTGGCATTCTTGCCAATACGGCATGGTAGAAAAACCTAAACAATAATGCACATGTGTGTACGCATGCACACACACTTTTCAAAATTAAGTTATTTCTTTAACGTGGAGGGAAGAGGCAAGAAAAAAGTCCACAACATCCATTATCAAGCCCCAAGATATTGCTAGATGGTTATTTTGAGCATCACCATCCTACCTAGTTTTTCCTTTTCCTCGCACCCCAGGATTTGCTCTTGGCTACTTCAAGGACAGGGGAGAAAGGCCCAATTCAACCCAGGTGAGGACCCTTTGTTCCTTCCAGAAAAAGAAGAGGTTAAAGGAAAACGTCCACCTTAAAAGCAAAAATAACAAAACCCACCCCAGAGCCAATTGTAGGTTCCGGTCCTCCTTAAAGCCTAGATCGGAATTGACACTGAAGTTACTTGAACCTCGGGTTCAGGGTTCACGGGGAGAATGTAGGTCCTGCTCAAAACCGTGATGCTCTCTGAATCGCTAAACCAGCATTAGGTCTGTCTAGACTAGAGGGAACCTGCAGTGGCTATCAGCACCTTGAAGAATTCAAGATCTCTGCTTAGCAAGACAACCGAAATGAAAATACCTGGGGTGCTCTGCTTGCCACTCAAAGCCAACAAGGGGTGGAAAACTGTGTTTTCAGGGATGTGAACAGAAGCACACATACAGATTTTCTCACTGCAGGAAATTAAACTGGACTCCGAACTCTTATTTTTCCATTTGTATCATGATGGTATCAATAAGAGTATGGTTTCAATTTCGTTTTTGTTTTTTTAAATCAACTTTCACACAAAAATATGCATGTGCCTATATTTATACACATCTCTATTTACGTACAATTGTCAACGTCTTAAAGGCTGGGGTTTTATATCTTTGCCCATCCCCTCCCCCCAACAACCCTAATAGAAAGGTTTTTCCTTTTGCTTAAAAAAACCAAAACAACCAAAAGACTCTATAGCTCTTAGCAGTCATGCTGGTGGATCAGTGAATGAGAGAGGACAGATTGGCGAATCAGGGCTGCTGATCAGCCGCGTGAGGGAGGGGATTAGCTGCCTTGGGCTGAGTTTGCTGGTCCTGAAGCTTATGGTTTTGGTTAGAGAGAAGCCTGCTGAGCATGACTCGGTCTACCTGGAGCTTCGAAGTCACGTCTAACCCTGGTGTCAGTTTATCACAAGTGCATCAAAAATAGAGAGATCTATCAAGTTCCACATTTATATGCAATCAAATTGAAAAGGACCAGACAAACAGTGCAAAGGTCAAATAATTACTGTTTTATATTGGGACAGTACATTTCAGATTTCAACCAAAAGACAAAAATGCAGTTTAACTCAAAGGCACAACAATTAAAACACAGAAAAAAAATAAAGGCATCTCTCAGATGCCTTATTCCTAAATTAAACAAACGAGTACACAAATTTTGTTCCCTTCCCTCCCCCAAGGCAAGCCCACAAGCTTTTTGCAAAGTCTTGAGTTTTCGATGCTGTTCAGCATCCAGCATCGTGGACTTGTGAGGCGCTTGGATGTAGCAATTAAACAAAATGCGTGAGAGGTCTAGCGAATGGCATTCGAAAGGGACCTCAAAGTGCAGGTACATCTTTTTCAAACATTTTACAGGCTGAGCTGGCTCTTTGAACACTATCACTCTGCTTAAATTCAGGAAGCAGGCTTTAAAAATGCAAAAGGCATACAAGTTGTATTTCAGTGCAAATCTTTAGCTGGTTATTGGAAAAGATTCCAACAATACAAAAAAAAAAAAAAACCAACAACAACTTTTGTGTCACCTGCCCCTCCCCCCCAAGCGGAAATGAAGGAAAAAATAAAACAGAACAAAAAGAAAACAGAAGAATTACAGATGACTTTGGAATCATTTGGAAATCCACTTCCGATTAAAAAATATTTTTTTAATAAAGACTTGCTTAAAAAAAAAACACCACACACACAAAAGTAATCTTGCTTTGCTTAGATCGCTCTTCCTGTACAGAACGAGCTTCTGTGTAGAGTGCATTTGACAGCTGTGTGGAAGGTGGCGGCGCTGGGTGAGTTGCGAGGCTGTGGTGTGCTAGTGACCGCAGGCCAGCGGGGGGCCTGGGCAGCCCGCTGCTGAGTCAGCCTTGAGCCCTTAGGTCGCCGTGCGTCTGTGGATTTTAGGAATGTTCTCATCTTTTTGTGACACACTCGGCTTCAGCGTCACAGATTTTACAAATGGTTCAAATTCAATGAAAAAGATTCTCCCGAGGCTGAAAACATCAAGACCTCAAAAATATGAATGCAAAAATATTGAGGGGAATGGACCAGTTTTGTAGATACCTACATACAAAGTTTCTAGAACATCTATAAAAGCACAAAGTCATAAGAATTTATTTTCCATTACATTAGTTTATATAAAATGAATAAATAGTATTTATAGATTTAATGTGTCTTATGTACATATACATGTGCTCTGTTTTAGCTTAAATAAAAATGCTACAAAGTGGGAGACCACTTCAGGGAGAAATCCTAACCAAAAAGAAAGATCAGCCTTTTAAACTATCGACCCAAAAGCCTCCATAAAGAAGTCTCTGGGTGTGTCCAAAAATAATCAACAAGGAGAGGGGTTCTAGTAACACTGTACTAACCCCTCTTGTCCACCTCCAATGCAGAGTAAAAATGTGGACTTGTCTTTCGCTGACGAGAGACACTAGCTCAGCTAGTGCCAAAGCTCAGTTATTGCTGAAAGTTAAATAGGAAAATAGATTAGAACTGGACCAAATGTCATTTATTTGGGAAAAATGAAAAAGAAAAGGAGAGGAGGCATAATCACTTCGTGTTAAGTGGGAAATGGAGATCTCATTTATCTCTGAGGTAGGAAAAAAAAATGTTCCAGAGACAAGTAGCATTACCAAACTTTGGGGGGAAATGTGCCTGGAGATAGCAGTACACAGCAAGGCCCCAAGAACGTCACGCAAAAATAGATTGTACCATTTTGTTTGTGAGAACAAACAAGGCTGGGGCTTTGATAAGCTATGTAACCCCCAAAGACACACCGTCAAGGTGTCCCGCTTTAAAGTGAGAAATACTGCTCCCATCCACATGCGGTGAGCTGGGGGTGAGCAGGGGCTGTGTGGGAAGGGCATTTTCTGGAGGTATTCCTGGCTTCCTCACTGGA
This sequence comes from Tupaia belangeri chinensis, assembly GCF_000334495.1. NCBI lineage: Eukaryota > Metazoa > Chordata > Mammalia > Scandentia > Tupaiidae > Tupaia > Tupaia belangeri. The sequence goes on from NW_006159809.1 coordinate 8,239,630, forward strand.
GGTGAGGTCCATGGTTAAGTGCTCTTCAATGCCGCTTTCAAAGCTTACTTTGGAGTTCTGAGATCGGGATCTCGACTTTTTAAAAGGTTGTTTCCTTCAGTTTCCTAAGCACAAGACACACTCTGACATTTCTCCTAGGCAAGTAACATAGTAAGCCAGAAAACTGTAAGAAAGGTCTGGTAGACTACACGAGGACAGTAAAGGGGGCAGCGGAATTGCAGAGATGGGGACATTGCTTATTCGGTCTAAGCATTCTTGGGTGCTTCAATTGATTGGAATGTACAGTCTCTCAGAGACGAATTTTTATGGAGAGAAAGAGAGAAGCTAGTGGATGCAATCAGAAGCCCACAATCCTAAGCACTTCCTCGAAAACGTTTACAAAGCTGCTTTTGGTAAAGTGGTATGCTGACGTTTACGTGCAAGGGCTTTGTGGGCAGGTCCAATACACTACCTAATCCGATCCGACAGGGAGAACCAGTGAGGGGGCAGTCATGGTGACCACGCTTTCTTATAGACCCAGACAGGTCTGGCGACTGTCCTGGAGCTTTATTCTCTTGAGGCTGGAGCTGGAGTAGCCCTCGTCGCTGCCGAGGCTCTGCATACTACCCCGCTCATCGGAATCACTCACACTGCTGCTGCTCCAGTCCAGGTCACCCGTGAGATAGTCTGTGCTTTCCACGTCGACATCGATTTCTTCTGCGGTGGGGGGCGAGAAACAGTCATTAGTGAGAGTATTCTGTAGAAAACTGGAGCTGGAAATCACACAGACCCCACTCAAACCTTCTTTAGACCTTACTACCTAACTCCCAATAGGAAAGAACGACTTGGTACTGGAAGTCACCCTACTCAACACGTCAAAATCATGAGAACTCACTCTCTCTTTTTTGGGAGACAGGGTTTTGTTGTCACAATCATCCTGCCTTAGCTTCCCAGCTGAGACTACAGATGCCCATCACTACACTTGGCTCTGCTTTCACAGTCTTGCTATGGTGCCAGGCCAACCTCGAGCTCAAGAACCCCTGCCTCAGCCTCCCGAGCTGCTGGGATTACAGGTGCATGTTCCCATGCCCAGCCTTTAGGTTGGGCTGGACACTGAACGCAGGCCTCCCGTGCAGCCCCAGCCTGCAGAGCACAGCAACTTAGCAGCGCACCACCTTGGCAGGGCCATTCTGTGACTTTGTAATTCCTTTATGTTCTGCCTTCTGTGAGCAGCCCTGTACTCCCTGCTCTAGTAGGTAGGAGGGGAAATGGAGAGAGAGCAGTGGTGGGGGAGGACTGGGGAGTGACTCAGTGAGAGGCTCACCCCTGTCGGAGTCGGAGCGCTCTGAGGAAACAGTGGAGCCGATGCTGTCCATGCGGATCCTCTCCAGGCCTAGCTTCTCCAGCTGCCTCTTCAGGTGTCGCTGTTCTCGCTGAAGCTGGTCTATTTGGTGGACGGCTTTTCTGTCACAATCTTCAAGTTTCTGCAAGTGAAAGCAGTGGTTGTTGGAGCCCATGGGGAGAGTTCTGAATTGGCAACGATCCTGCATCTTCCCTGTTAGCATTAAGTTATACCAGTTGTCCTCAGATGCCATTTGGTGTGTCACCTGTTAAGCTTCTCTCTAAGACAAGAAGCTGCCTGGCCAGTGACCCTGGCTTTAACTTTCAAGGCACTGCGGATACTATGGGTCCTTGTCACAGGGACTCTGGGGGTGAGCTCTGCTCCTCTGGCTCCCTCCGTTTTGATATGGAAAAGGCAGCAGGCAGGAACTCCAGCCTGGTCTTCCCAGCCTGCAATGATCTCAGCCTCATCTCTCCCAACTAGAAAACTGCTCGTGATGAGAGCTTGAGAAACACGCTTCCATTTAAAGTTATGTTATTCAAGTACGTGTCCCAATTACATAAGCACTTTTTTGTGCCATGCCAAATCTCAATTAACTTCAGGGTTCTTTTTTTTTTTTTTTTTGAAGGAAATAACAGTCCTTTTGAAGTCCTGATTCTAAATTGTCCAACAGAAGAAAACACATTTCCATAGACTTCTTGTTTTTATAATATCTGCCCCCTTGTTTCTTGCATCTTCAGATAATTAAGAAGATTATTTAATAATAGCTGTTTTGTTTTAAATAGAGGCTCTTTTTCTCCCCAAATTGTCATGTATGCAGGCAACTAACCATAACTAAAGTGACATCTGACCAACCATGCTAGGACTATAAAAAAATGTGCTAACCAGTGAGTCCAGCCATGGTTCTTACAACTCACCCTGCCCTGTGCCAGTCAAGCTATGTACTGAGGGCCGGCTCTGTGCTCGACACTCTGTAAGGTGCTAAGGATCCAAGGGGGACCCAAAGTCTCAGTCCCCTCCCTCACAGAGTCTACAGTCCAATGGTGGAGACAACCTGCTGGCTGCGCAAACCATTGTCACATGTCAACTGTGACAAGGTGCTAAGGGAGAGAGACCCCATATCAGGACCAGCTGTCAGGAAGTGGGTAGCCTAATCAGGAAGGTCCATGAAAGCTTCTCTGAGCTAGTGAAACTCTTGCTGAGAGCTGAAGAATGAGTAGAAGCTAACGAGGTGATGAAGAAAGGTGGGGAAGGTACCAAGCAGAGGGAACAGCATGTACAAAGACCCTGTGGCAAAATCACATGACAAGTACAAGACTCTGAAAAGAGGGCTGCAGACAGGGCAGTACATGATATAAAAGAACACTGCAGAAGCAGGTGAGGGCCAGGTCAGGCAGAGCCTGGCCATGCCTCCTGACAAGAGTTTGTCCTGAGTCACAGAAGAAATTTAAACACTATAACATGCGGATGTGAGTTTGGAAGGACTATTCTTAGAAGCTAGGTGAGCAGATTGCAGGGGGCCCACAGAGATACTGATTTGAAGAGCTTGTTGCAACAGACCTCATAGTGGGGCGCAGATGGAAGTAGACCAGATTGGGAAATATTTGGGTCTTGCAGATGGCTTAGCTATGCATGGTCAAGGAGTAGGAGCTACTAAAGACTCCCGAGTTTCTGAGTTCTACAACTGGATGACAGTGGGTGGGTCATTTAACTGCAGGAGCACAGGAGGAAGTACTCGGCTGTGTTTTGGACTTATTGTGTCTGAAGTGTCTGTGATTCATCCAGGAAATAGGTTGGAGGAGTTCAGGGGAGGGGACAACCCTGGAGATATACATCTTTAATCCCTCAAAGAACTGAAAAACCCCTAATAGACAGGTAAAGATATCGAGGCATCCCAGGATACACTTACCTTTATGTGCAATTTGGCTTTTGTTAATAAACTCAATGTAGTGTGTCGATTTGATTCAGGCCCAAGGGGCACCAGTCCCTTCAACTTCTCCAGACACAAGCGAAGATGAGCCCGTCTGAAAAAAAGAAGATGACAGTGGCATTTGAGAATTCCACAGTGTGCTGGAAGGCACCCCAAAAAGAACAAGTTCTAGAAGAATATGAAATTGCCCAGGCCTGGTGATGGTGAATGCTACCAGCAACCTCTGTCCACACAAACATCTTTTGAAACCAGAAAGCTCTGGTGAAAACCAATGAGAAGCAAAATCCGAGGGTTTCCAAGTTAATCTACTTTTAATACAAATGTTAGGAAGAGAATAATATCTGCTATTAGGCACATTTATCAGGTCACCTAACAGTTTCTGGGTTACAATGAGAACCACAGAACATTCAAATCAGAAAACAATGACAGGTTAGGGTGAGAAGCCTTTTACCCTGTACTTGTAAGATACCCCATTCAAAACCACTAAGTCATTATAATCATATCTTTGTTCTCTACAGTATTTACAAATGTAACATAAGTGTATAGCTATTTGCTGAAGCTTTATTTGTAATGGCAAAGACTGAAACAACCAGAGTGACCATCAGTAGGGAAGTGGTAAATTATGGTATATCCACACAGTGGAGTACAATGTAGCTATAAAAAAAAAAGAATGAACATGTGTTCGTGTGTGCTAGTAAGCTCTCCCACACATCCTAGGTGGGAAAAACAAAACAAAAACAAAAAACAAGATGGCAAATCCTGAGTTTGTGTAGAAAATGGAGGGAAAATAAGAACTTATACTCATTTTTTTTATAAGCACAGGAATGAAATCTGGAATGATACATTAGAAACTAGTGGCTGGCTGGGCAGGGAGAAAGCAGGGAACAGTCACAGGTAAGGGAAAAAGGGAAGAGAATTTTTACTGAATAATGCCTTAGACTTTTTTTTTTTTTTTTTAATCATGTAAATCTAATGCCATTCAAACAGTTAAATGCAGTTTTTAAACATAAGAAAAAATACATGACTGGTATTGCTGAACTAAAGCACATGCTGAACAGCTGGGGATACCACTTCCTGGTCGTGGAGTGTGGCAGATGGATGCAATGGAACAGAGTGGGAGAGGGAGAAAGGCTGAGTGGGGAGGAAGCCATGGTGACCCACTTGAGAGAGAGTCTTTACTCATAGACAGAAACTGAGTAGTACCCACTATTTTGGAAATTTATACTTCATTGAAAGAAGTTTAGACTTTATTTTAGAAACTAGCAGATTCCATGAATGTAAGAAACAGCTGCAGTTTGGGGGTTTTGCTTCCCAACTGATTCCAGCCACAGCGATCCCTCCATTCGTGGAACACAGGGAAGCTGACTGGACTGCTCGTGTTGTTTGGTACTTGTTACTTAACCATTCTCTGCTGACTCCTAAGAAAGGTGGGGCTGAAGCTTAATCATGACTGTGTTGCGCTGTTCCTTAGACACACACGCTCAATAAATGTTTGCTGGATGGATTACACCATCTATTCCACTAGACTTTAAGCTTCCAGAGGACAGAGTCCATCTCTGCCATGTCTCTGCACCTTCAGCAGTGTTCAGTCTTAGGGTTTCAGATAAATGGTCATTGCTCACACAAAACTACCTGGAGCAGAGCTCCCTGGAGCCCAGGAGGCTGCCCTCCAGGTGACCTGGGAAGCAATGAATGCCTTGTAGACTTGCCCTTTCTTCCCTTCTTTTTTTTTTTTTTTCTTTTCTTCTTTCTTTCTTTCTTTTTCTTTTTCTTTTTCTTTTTTATTTTTGCCATAGGGCGAGCTTGCTGGAGAGAGCCAGAGAGAGGGAAAGTGAAAAATCACTCTTCAGGGTAGATGACCATGTCTCAGTCCCTTCTCCTCCATTCTTCACTCAGGATTTTGGGCATGCACACACATGTGCCTGGCATAATTTTCAAGCCATTGAGTCCAAGACTCAAATGGAGGCTAACCATGTGGGAATCCAGTGCCTTAACCACCAGATCACCTGTTGGCCCCCCATTTTCCATCTTAAGAATTTCATAGTATTGGTGAAAGTTGGAAATGCAGGTCACCGAGACCAGCAGTTAGCGTAATGCAGGTCAAGAGATGGAAACTGCTCCAGAAAGCTGTAAGACAGGTGAATGTAAATGAAATTGACCTAGGAAGTAAGTCCACAGTCTATACCAAGACCTTAGGATATTCCCCTAAAGCATATCTAGTAAGTGTCAGACATCCTTCTAAATCCAGTGCCTTGTCTTCGTCTAAGCCTCCTGCCCCATCTAGATCCAAAGAAGCTGCTCTGGATTCTTCTCCATAAGAAGTTGTTTTAAGTGTCAGCCAATGGCATGGTGGTTAAAGCCACTGGATTCCACATGGCTGACTATGAGGTTCAATCTGGACTCAGTAGCTTGAAACACATACCAGGTATGTGTATGTTCATGCCCAAAATCCTGAGAAGAGAATGGAGAAGAGAATGTGGCACAGCCATCACCGGCGGGGGGCGGGGGGGAGTTCTCTCTCTCTCTGCACTTCTCTCTGCATTTCTCTCTTTCTTTCTATCTTTCTCCAATGAGCTCATGCCTTGTATAGTAAATATGAAAAATAAAAAAGGGGCCTAGCAGATGGTGTAGCAGTTGTGTCACTGGACTCCCACATGGCCAAATGAAGTTCGAGTCCAGGATCTGCTGGCTTGAAACTCACAACGAACATGTGTGTTTGCCCAAGGTCATGGGAGGAGAATGGAGGAGAAGGGATTGCAGAATGGCCATCCCTTCCAGGGGGTGATTTCTCACTTTCCCTCTCACTGCTTCTGTCTTTTTCACATGCACCCTAAGACAAAACAAAACAAAAACAAACAAACAAACAAATAAAACTCTACCAATGAAAGAAGGAAGGAAGGAAGGAAGGAAGGAAGGAAGGGAGGAAGGGAGGGAGGAAGGAAGGAAGGAAGGAAGAAACGAAGTTATTTGAGACTCCTTGGTAAGTTGGAGGAGTATAGCACTAATATCTGAGCTAGGAAGACATAATGGTACAAATGCTTCACTATTTTATAAGACTCCCACCTGCTCTGAAAAACCTGTCCATGTGGAGTAGCCACATTAGAGGTTTACTCCTCCTACTATGGCATTGTGAGGAAAGTAAAGAAAAGAGAAGATCAGGACCAGCAGTTGGCGTAATGGCTATGTCGCTGGACTGTGGTCCGTGTCCCGGACCTGGTGGCTTAAACTCACGCTGGGCATGTACGTGCCCAAGATCCCAAGAGGAGAACGGAGGAGAAGGGATTGTGGCATGGCCATCCCCCCAGGGGGTGGTTTCTAGCTTTCTGTCTCTTTGTCTCTCTCTGTCTTTCTGGTGAGTGCACGTGCCCTATAGCAGAAACTTCTCCAAAACAAAGAAAGGAAGGAAGGAAGGAAGGAAGGAAGGAAGGAAGGAAGGAAGGAAGGAAGGAAGGAGACCCTGTGTATAAAATTTAGTTGGTTATCTTGGAAAATATTTTTCAAAAAGAGCCATGAAAATTGATCACGTTATTCGAAACACAGAGAAAAAGTGTAATTAGTCACTTATGCAGTTATTCAACTTGTTTTTCATTGGAAAGTATATAGACTAATTTTCAAATTAGGAAAGTTCAAAAATTAAAATTGCAATTTAGACATTTTTCAGCCTGCTTGTTATTTGCAAAGGCTGCATGACTCAGAACATTGTCATATTAGTCCTTTCGTGATGTGGGTTTATATACAGACGTGAGTATGTAAAATTTTTTAGGAAGTTTGTCTGCTGATAAATATATAATAAAGTCATCTTTTGATGTGTCATCATTTCTGTTGATAGTTATACAGGGAGTCTAGCCTCGAGAGTGCAGTTTTCACTACCCGAATGTGAGTTTCCAAAGAACACTTCCAGTTGTAAAACTAGAAATCAGCCATTTGACTAATTCGAGCTGTGGGTAATACCTGTTCATTCAGTGTTTCCGGGCCTACACTATAACAATAGGACCAGAGTTCTTTCTGGATCTTTGTGGAGAGTCACAGCCAGCTCCTGTCTTTGGCAGTGCCTGGCCCCTTCCAGTGCCTCACTGCTCCAGCCTGATGGCTGCCCTGCCCACGTGCCTCCGCCTGCAGTCACATCCCCATGCTGGTGCCCGTGCCAGTCACGGGATGGGATGAGAAACACGAAGCAGGCTCAGTTCCATCATACAGTAATGGGATTCAATCCCTCAGCCAGGTAAGAGAGCAACAGACTCTCTGTAACAGCTCCCACTGAGGTCCTCAAACGAACGGACAGGGACGGACACACACACACACACACACACTGGGGATCTGGACTCAGCCAGCTCTGAGTCCCCATGGAGCTCCCAGATTCCAAACAAACAGAATGGACACCTATCTGAGCTCTTCCTTCTCAGACTTGACTATTCTCCTGCCAAGGGCTCTGGTCCTCTAGGAGGGGCTGAGTGTCCCATTTTGAACCAGGTCCACCTCCCCTTTGGGGAACTAACAGTGGTTTTGCCACATACCCTCAACAGGAAGCCACCCAATACCTCAATCTGACCCCTGCACTTGGACTCCTCCCCTCACATCTTCAGACAGTCCTTCCATTGTCAAGAGCTGCCTCCCAGTGCCCTGCCCCCAGCCCAGCGCAGGCTCTCTCCGGCCACTGATGCCACTTCTTTTAACACCGATCCATATGACTTTGTACCTAGGTCATGAACTTTGACAATCATACCTGCTGACTCCTCAGATCACTTTAATTATTCTATATAGGCTCATATACCTTTGGTCTATAACAGTATAAAGAAACCAATCTTTATCTGAACTATAATCAGTAATGTTCAGAATCCAGCATGGCCTAGAATGAATGCTAACTACTGAGAAACTACAGATTCTCTTCTGTACTTTTTTCTTTCTTTTTTTTAGTATCACAAATGTTATTTACTTATTTTAAATATTCTGAATCTGTCAGTCACTATACAACCAAATATTAGCATAAGGAATAGCATTGCCACTTATTTCCTGTGTGACCTTGAGCAAATTACTTAACTCTGTGGAGTACCCATTTCCTCATCAGTAGAGTGAGGATAACAATGCCTTCCTGAGAAGGCCACCCATGTGTTAACTGACACAGGTACAGAAGCCCCTGGGCTGGGGTGTGACACCGAGTGCTCTACATATGGTGGCAGTTTTTCTTTCAATCCTAGCTTCCTCTACAGGAGGATAATTACTGTGAGCAAACATAGTTATAGCATAGGATATTCCTTTTGAATCAAAAGAGAACTCAAAAGTGTCTTGCTAGGCAGATAGAAGCTATCTGGTAAAATCCAGTTTACCAAACCCTTCCTTAAACAAAATGGATATTTTTCATCATTAAAATATTTCATGGAAAATTCCTGGCCCAGCCTGGGAGTGCAGTCAGTAGCATGAACTGCAGTGCTGGAAGCCACATGGCTGACTGGATTCAGGTCTTCAGCTCAGCTGACCTAAACACACCAGGTACTTGTGTGAGCCCAGGATCCTGATGAACTGGAGATCTGGGGGAAGGCCATCTGCACATGACCAGGTCCTATTGAGAGTGCTTCTCTCTCTGTGTATGCACACGCGCCCTCATGTGCCCTCTATCATGAACAAAATAAACAAGTCTAAAACAAAACTATAATGGAAAAACCTAACCCTTTTGTTATGGAAACACAGATTTTGCTTATGCTAAAAGTACTTTTTTTTTTTTTAACACTTAAAAAACAAACAAGGTGGGGCTAGCCAGTAGCATGCTGGTTAAGGCAGTTGGATCCCATATAGCAGACGGGTATTTCAAGTCTGCACTTGGGGGCTTGAAAAACATGCTGGGCACGTGTGTGTGCATGCCTGAAATCCTGAGAGGAGAAGGGACTGCAATGTGGCCATATCCCTTGAGGGGTGATTTCTCATTTTCCCTCTTTCTTTGTCCCGCTCTTTCTCTCCCAGGCAAGTAGACATGCCCTACAGCAAACTAAAAATAATTTAAAAAATAAAAACATAAAAATAAAAGCAAGGATTTTATAAAGCTAATAAATGCAGAAAGAAACAGTCCTTTGTGGCCATCCCCATTATGGAGGAGAGACAGGAGTGAAAAGGACTCTGGGCTGGGAAAGCAGCATCTGTCTCACTTCCACTTGCCCCGGGTGCAAGCATGCACCTGAAGTGCCGTGCCTCCACTCTCTTCCTACATCTCTAGTGCAATGGCCAAAGGAAAATAAAAATAGAGACAGATACGTCTTGGCCTGGCAAATCCAACTGCACCTAGAGAACTTAAAATAGCTCATCTACAATAGCAAGAAGAAAGTATAGCATGCTTAGGAGCAAACTTAAAACAGTTTGGAAAGGATTTATAGGGGGAAAAAATTAAAATCTGCCAAAAGACAAAAGAAAATCTGGGTAAATGTCAAGCCCACCACATTTCTAAATACAAATCCTCAAAGTAAAAATGGCAATGTTCCCTAAGTTTTTCTACAAATTTAACACAGTTCTAAGGGGAAAAAAAAAAAAAAATCCCAACAGTATTCTTTTTAATGCCGGGAAATTAGTCTAAACTTCATCTCGAAGAACAAATGTGTGAGACACTGCCAAAATGTTTGAGAAAGAAGAATAATGAGGAGGAATGTGCTGTACCAGATATTAAATTGTATTATGAAGCCTCGATAATTAAAAACAGTGTAGTACTACTACAGGAATAGATCAAGTGAACAGAACAAAACTCCTCAGAAACAGAACTAAGAATACATAGGAGTTTACCACGTAACGGTAATAACACTGCAAATTTTTGAGGAAACAATAGATTATTTGGAAAATAGCAAGCAAGTGGGGAGGTTAACATTAAAATAAATTGCAAATAAATTAAAGATTTAAATATAAAATATATTTGGCTACCATGTAGCTCTGTTGTTAGTCTTCCTTAACTGTTATCAGCCAGGAGTTATGGAAAACTGAATACCCAAGTGCAGGAAATTACAAGAGAAGAAGGCTCTGGGCTGTTTGAGGTGCCCCCTCCTACCAGAGCTTCGGCACAGACAGAAGGCACTGGGCTAGCCAGCGAGGCATTCTGAATGCAGCTCTTATTTGTGCCTCCATACTCCCGCTTCCTTCACTCTCTCCATGTCTGTCTCTTAGGCTGGCAGATTTGTAAACTGAGGAAAAAAATTCAACAAGAAGAGTAACAGTGCTATTTGCAGAGAGCAGCTCTTGAGTTACCCTTAACATTCTTCCTTACTAGGATTCAGCCAAGACCAGGAGTAGTATCAAATGGGTGTGAGCACACGTGCATGTACATATGTGCATCACTGATCATTTTTCTTTTTGAAGGTGTAATCAAAATTACTCTCTGGCTCAGACTTTTACAGCAAAGTGTATGACATGAAAAAGAATGACAAGGTCAGGGCAGAGCAGACAGATAGGAACCAGTAAAGACAGCAGGTAAGTAGGAAATCTTGATCGATACTCTTAGTTCTTTCATCCACTCATTCCACTAGTCAGTCAGTCTGTCTGTCTGTCTGTCTTTATTCTTTCTTTCTTTCTCTTTGAGAAGTTTTTGCTATAGGGTATGTTTGCTCACCAGAAAGACAGAGAGAGACAGAGAGATAGAAAGCGAGAAATCACCCCCCAGGGGGTATGGCCATGCCACAATCCCCTCTCCTCCATTCTCCTCTCGGGATCTTGGGCACACATGCACACGCGTCCGGCGTGAGTTTAAGCCACCAGGTCCGGGACTCGAACCGCGGTCAACTACATGGGAGTTCAGTGACATAGCCATTACACTAACTGCTGGTCCTCTACTAGTGTTTCTGAAAGGAGTTCTGTACTGTATTACTTTCCTAGGTGCTGGAGTATAATGTCAAGTAAGACTGACTCCTTGCTTTTGAAGTATTTAAATTTTAGTCAAAAATATCAAATGTGTAAATGAATTATTGCAGAATGATTTATCTGAGCTAGGTTCAAACCATAACAAATACCATCTCCTAGAATGGGCTCTCCTTGGCCCTTTAATAAACATGTTCTCTTTTCCTTTGTCCACAAACATCCTGCTTAACTTCTCCACAATGCATTCCAAGTTTTCATAGCCAATCATAACCTTCTTTTCCTTTTGAAATAGATCATATTTACCTATTCATTTATTCATTCATGTACTGTAGATCTCCTATGGATCTAATTTTTCTTTTTCTTTTATTACTAGATAATGGAAGAGATCAAGTCTTCTATTTATCATTAAACCACTGGAACCTAGAAATAATAATACATCTGTAGATACTGACACAACAGTAGAACGTGGGGCCGGCTCCATGGCCTAGTAGTTAAGAGGCAGCTGGATCTCACATGGCCAACTGCATGGTTTGAGTCCCAGACCTGGTGGCTTGAGAAACACTCCAGGTGCATACATGAGCAACCTAAAAGTCCAAAAGGAGGAAGAGATGGAAGCAAAGGGATTGTGATATGATCATTCCCCATGGGAGGAGGGGGGGTTCTTTTTCATCTTCCTCTCTCTATCTGATAAGTACACGTGCCCTCTAGCATAAAACCCAAACAAACAAGTTGAATCTGATATCTTTGGTAATACATGCCCCTTTTCTTTGAATAAAGCCCTACTTATGGAATATGATACACTCGACTTCACTAAGTACTAGTTTTTCATTAAAATTGGACTTGAGATTATTAGCCAAAAAAGAAAGAGTACCCTATTTAACTCTGAGGTTTCACCATTTTATTTCCTACCTTGGCATGGGCATAGACTGAGCCAATTAAATAGCATCATAGGCCACAGTGGCACAAGTAGGAGGGCACTACTGCATGAGGGCCAGGGCCACACTGGAGGCCCAGGATCAGTTTCCAGCCTGACATAAAGAGGGCAGGCACAGTGGTACACACTGGTGTCCAGCTAACTGGGATCCTGAGGAAAGAAGGATCGCAATGTGGCAAGGCCCTGTCAAAAATACCCATGTTTTTCTTTACTTTTCTTCCTGTGTTCTTTCTCTCAAAAACAAAAGAAAACAAACAAACACCATAAAGCTGATAGGGTAACTGGAGGCTGAATAAAAATAATTTCAGATATGGGTTATCTAAGAGCAATGTAGTTAGGGAAAAGGGAGTATTTAGTATAAAGCAAGCAAAAAAAAAAATCTTTCTAAGGGGTCAAAAATTACTCCCTAAAAGTGATTAAGGGTCACTAGAGATTTGGGTTTAGAATAAAGCCCTACAGGATTAAGTAAAAAAAATCTGGTGAAGACTCCAAGTCATACTTTGAGGGGAAAAAAGTACTTTCCTCCTTTTTCTAAAATGATCTCTAAATAAACAATTGCCAAATGTATCATTATTACTCACTTAACTGGAGCCCTGGAAGGTTTTGAAGATTTCCCACAAATGTGCTGATAAATCTTTGTAGAAAATACAAAGGTAGTAGTAGTATACTCAGTAAATAATGCATAAATGACAATTCTTGGTGGGTATATTTTAAAGAAACTATTTAATTTTATTTATTATTATTTAAATTTGCTATAGGACACATTTACTCGACCAAGAGACAGAGAGAGAGAGAGTGAGAAAGCAAGCTGCCAGGTCTAGGACTTGAACCATGGTTGGTCATGTGGAAGTTCAGTGCCTCAACCACAACACCTGCTGGCTCCAGTGACTACATTTTGAAGAGATAAGATCACTCCTTTATTCAAGTATGAAATACATGTATCTCATTATAATTTTGTTTCCAGCGGCTAATATTTAAGTGTAACATATATATTAGAGCTAGTGCCTGCTGGCTCCATTCCAACCTTAGTGCCAATGGTGAAAAGGGCAGGTGCCATCTACTCAAGAGTGACAGGCAGTACAGGAGAGTTAGATTTGAATGATGCAAGTCCGAATCCTTCTCCATACCATCAGCAGAGACTAAATTTGCACATTGATCCCTATAACTGCAGTCACTAGGCCATGCCCTTACCCCGTGTGGCAACAAATGTGGACCTGTTTCAACACCTTAGAATGAAATCTGAATGTGGTCATGGGCGTTCACAAGCAGTAAGAGTGGTGCAATGCATGCCACAACTCACGCTCAGTGCAAACAGGCCTCAGCTCTCCCTATATAAGGATCTTGCTCATTTGAAAAGTCAAACCTTGTAGGGATCTGCAATCAATCAGAAGATTCTGCCAGGAGAGACCTGACTGACATGGCTTCTTATGCCAGACCAGATGCCACTGAAATGCTGCCTGACCAAATGGAAATAACAGCATAGATCAGGCTGCCCAGTCTTCCCCACAGAGCACACACAAAAATCTTTTGTCAGAGTCAGAAGACTCTGGCAAGGGGAATCTCTTTAGACCAGCTGCCTAATTCCAGTGAGGCCTGCATATGTACCATTCCAGAAAAATGGGTGTCTCCTATTAAAGGAGATGCCAGAGCCTTCTTTTGAAAAAGCACCTGACTCCTGACCTACTGGCTGCAGCCTACATGCATTCACTCCATCTCTGTCCATTTGCCGGAGGGCTTAGTGAAAGGCATTAAACTAGAGGGATTCCTAGCTAAGACAAAGAAACAGGATTATCATCAGTAAAGGCATGTAGCAAAAGATGAAAAGATTTCCTATACTCCAACAATAACCAATTAGATAACTACAATAGGAAACTAATAGTAATCTAAAAATATATAAATCCAAGAATTTCTTTGATAAGAAATAAGCAAGACCGACATGGAAACACTACAGAACTGTGCTTAGAGACAGAAAAAGATAATCTGAATAAGTTAAGACATGCATCAAGTCCTGGATGGAAAGATCTAATATGCAACCATGAACTTTTTAAGGTTAATTTATATTGAAATTATACAATTTCAATTTTTAAAAATCTGAAAAGAATTTGGGAGATGAGAAATGAACAGATTATAAAATTTTTCAGGAGAAATAAACGGTTGAAAATAGCTAAGAGCATGAAAAACTTTAAAAAAGGAAGCGAAGGGAGGGAGGGTAGAGATTTGCTTTATCGGATCCTGAAATTCATGATGAAGCCTCAATGATTAAGACACTGCATATTAGGGGGCCAACAGATGGCATAGTGGTTACGTGACTATGCTCCTATGTGGCTGACCATGGTTCCAGTCCTAGACCTGTTGATTTGAAACTCACACTGGGCACACGTGTGCCCAAGATCCTGGGAGGAGAAAGGATTACAGCATGGTAAACCCTGAGGGGTGATTTCTCACTTTCCCTCTCACTGTGTCTGTCTGTCTCTCTCCCTGGCAAGTACACGCTCTCTAAGGCAAAAACCTCCTTAAAAAAATAAATAAAAACAACTGTGAGGACCAGCAGTTAGCGTAATGGCTATGTCACTGGACTTCTGTGTAGTCGACTACAGTTTAAGTCCCAGACCTGGTGGCTTAAACTCACGGCGGGCACGTGTAGGTGTATGCCCAAGATCCCAAGAGCAGAATGGAGAAGAAGAGATTGTGGCATGGCCATCCTCACTGGGTGGGTGGTGGTGGGGGGGTGATTTCTTGCTTTCTGTCTGTCTCTGGCTCTTCCTGGCGCGCGCACATGCCCTCCCCTAACAAAAAAACCCCCAAAAAAAAAAAAAAAAAGGAAAAGAAAAGAAAAGAAAACCACTGTATATTGGTACAGGAAGAACAGATGGATCGACTACTAGAAGAACAAGTCTAAAAAGAGACTTAGCCATAAACAAGAATTAAGTATATACTAGAGGCAGCAATTTAATCAGTGAATGAAGACCGATTCTGTGTAGGCAAACGTTAAACTGGACAATTATGTGACATGAAAAGGACAATGAGTGGGGTTTTAAAAAGCTGATGAAAATGTGTTTTATGAAAATCTATACATGGATTTCAAAACTTTGTGCACCGAAATAACTTGCACTTTAATTCCATTTTTCCACAGTTTGTTGGAAGTTCCCCTGTATTTTTCATACACACACACACACACACACACACATACACACACATATATATATCTTATATTACATAATTAATTATTTTTATTATTTTAGGTTTCTGCCATAGGGTGCATGTTCTCACCAGAGAAAGAGAGAGAGAATGTGAGAAATTACTCCCCAGGGATGACCATGCCACACTCTCTCCCTGAGTCTCCTCTTGGGATTATGGGCACTCGCACACACCTAGCATGATTTTGAAGCCACTAGGTCCAGGACTTGAATGCAGAATTGGCTATGGGGATCCAGGGCTTTAACTACCATGCCACCTGCTGGCCCCAATATTATGTAATCTTTTAAAAATAAAGAAAAATATAAACTCCTCAGTAAGAAATTAGGCAAAGATTAATAGGTAACACTCTCTCTCTCTCATACCACACATAGACACACACATATCCCAAGATGTGAAAATTGCTCAACTCGGAGAACAATTGAGAAATGCAAATTAAGACAAGTTACTTGTGTGTTTGGTTTTTGCTTATCAAACTCAAAGGTCTTGAGTTAGATACTGACTTATGAAGGTACAAGGAAAATACTGCCTGTAACCTATTCTGTGGCAATCAAACAATCAACATCAAACACCATGAAAACGTGCAGACATTAATTCTACAACTATAAATTTATCTTAAGGAAATAATTAGATGCTAGACAGGGATTTATCTACCACAGCTATAAATTTATCCTAAGGAAATAATTAGATCTCGGACAGAGATTTATTCTACAAGGTAGTTTAAGGAAGTACTGTTTATATTTGCAAAACACTGGGAAGGACCTAAAATAGGGGACTGGTTATGTGAGCTCTGACAAATCCATATGATGTAATGCTGGACACTCACTAAAAGTAATGCTGGGAAAGGAGACTCGATGATACTAGAAAATGTCTGTAACACAAGCTACAAATTATTTACTACATGATTCCCTGTTGTTTAAAAAAAAAAATGTATAGGAACCAGCAGTTAGCGTAATGGCTATGTTGCTGGACTCCCATGTAGTCGACCGTAGTTTGCGTCCCGGACCCGGTGGCTTAAAACTCACTCTGGGCGCGTGTACGTGCGGGCCCTAAATCCTGAGAGGAGAATGGAGAAGGGATTGCGGCGTGACCATCCCCCCTGGGGGTGATTTCTCGCTTTCTGTCTCTATGTCTCTCTCTGTCTGGCGAACGCACCCGCCCTATAGTGAAAAACCTCTCCAAAAAAAAAAATGTATACACAAAAGTCTACATGAACATAGAACAAATGTTAGCAGTAGTTACCACGGCAAGGCCCATTCAAGGTGATCTTTATATTCTCTCCACTTTTCTGAATTTTCTAATTTCCTACATTAAACTATAAATTTATTTTTTAAAACAATTGGAAAGATATATTTCTAAGTTCCATTGATATTTTCTGACAGAAATATGGATGACTTAGTTTTTTAGTATTCTTTTCTATATTCCTTAGTTTTATTTTTTTTACAAGATTAGTTGTCTTTTTTAAGAATTATTTTATTTAACTTTATTTATGCATTTATTTGTTTTAATTTGACCAGAGAAGGATGGGGGTGGGGTGGGTACTGAGAAAACAGGGCACCAAGTTGACCCGCGGTGAGCCATGTGGGAGTCCAGTGCCCTTAACTACCATGCCATCTGCCAGCCCCAAGATTAGTTGTTTTTTAAAAAAAAATTTTGCAGGGACCAGCAGTTAATGTAATGGCTATGTCGTTGGACTCCCACGTAGTCGAATGCAGTTTGCATCCCAGACCTGGTGGCTTAAAACTCACGCCGGGTGCGTGTGCGTGCGTGCCCAAGATCCCGAGAGGAGAATGGAGGAGAAGGGATTGCGGCGTGACCATCCCCCCTGGGGGTGATTTCTCGCTTTCTGTCTCTCTGTCTCTCTCTGTCTGTCCAGTGAACGCACGCGCCCTATAGTGAAAACCTCTCCAAAAAAAAAAAATTTTTTGCAGAGGGCATGTGTGCTTGCCAGAGAAAGACAGAGGGTAGGAGAGAAAGAGAGAAAGTGAGAAAGCACCATCCATCGTGGATGGTCATGCTGTAACCCCTTCTCCTCCATTTCTCCCTTTTCTAAGCCATTGGGTCTGGGTCTCGAACCACAGTTGGCCATGTGGGATCCGGCTCTTTTAACCACCATACCAACAGCTGGCCCTACCAAAATAGAAACCCACACGCACACACACACACACAAGCACACACCTAAGGCGGTTGGACCCAGAAAACCAGTTAAAATGCAGAGAAGCATAGGCCACATGCCAAATGACAAGTCCCTCCTAGAGTGATGTTGAGTTGAACTCCTCCACGGCAGGGGAGTAGGCTCTACAGGCATCTTAGGTGCTCAATAAACGCTTATTCTTTTGAGTAGAAAATACCATCACTGCCATTCTAGAAATCGTTTCTTTCATCTTCCCACCAATGCCAAGATACTTAAAAACGGCAGTGTTGACTATAATATCTTCACAGTGGAATTCTGATAACACCAAGTAACACTAATTCTTTAGACTCTCTAAAGTGTCACAGAAAAGGTTTCTGTTTTTAAAAACTAAGCCAAGTATAATCAACCCTGCAATATCAAAAAGGAAAAGAAATTCCATTGTTAGAAGTTCTTTTCCTAAATTGCTTCTTCTTCTTTTTTTTTTTTTAAAGAATCATGGCAATCTCTTTATGCTTTAAGATGAAAAAATGGCTAAAGTGAATTAGCATTTAGCAAAGTGGTATTCCTTTATCAGGCTCAGCTCCCCAAACCAGGGAGACTATAAGAGCAGCTGTACAGCTGACCTCAAAATCCTACACTTCTTAAGCATCCGCACAAATACGGGAGATGAGCCTGACAGCTTTACCCCCTACCCTGAACTGCAGCAATCAATGCTTCCTCATATTAAGCAAATTGAGTCCTCAATTCTGTTCACATGCTCTAGAGTAGAAGAAGAATGATCAGGATTTTAAAAAACTAAATTTCAGAAAAGAAAGGAAAATAAGGAAGCTATATAACCAACCCTTCCACAAGAGATGGTGGACTGGTCATAGAAAAGCAATCTGAATTATAAGCAGCTTACTGAGAGTGACTCCAAATCCTGTTTTCTAGAATCTTGGTCTCTATAGATTCCTGTGCATACTTCGATCTTAGCACTTGGTGTATTAACTGATACTGTCTCTGAGTCTTTCTCAGGAGACAAACTACATATTTCTCTGGAACGGGAACCTTACTGATTCAATACCCAGCACCAAGCACAAGTTCTTTGGCCATAAAACACACACACACACACAAAAGCTCTGAACTGCTACAATAAATGACATTCTGTGGCATTCTTGCAGAAGTGAAAGGACCAAAGCTGTAAGCCTAAGAACCTCTAGTTAAAGGGATAAAATGTTACTACTAATAAATAAATATCCAAGTAGGTTAGAGGGGAGAAGGAGAATTGGAAGACTTTTCAGTAGAAATAGTCCCAGTATGCGGCCCAGATGGTGGTACAGCAGTAACGTGATGTTCTGCCAGGCTGACCCATGTGGAAATGTTCACATCTGCAGACCTCCCTGAGAATGCTGGGTACATGTATATATCTGGAGCTGAGGCCTGGGGTAGATTATGGCATCAAGACCCTGATGGGCAGAGCCAGCAGGTGGGATGGTGGTTAAGATGCTGGTTTGACACATGGTTGGAGTCCCAGATCTGGTGGCTTGAAAAATCATGCTGGGGGGACCAGCAGTTAGTGTAATGGCTATGTCGCTGGACTCCCACGTAGTCCACCGCGATTCGAGTCCCGGACCTGATGGCTGCAGCTCACGCAGGGCCCGTGTGCATGTGTGCCCAAGATCCAGAGAGGAGAATGGAGAAGGGATTGCAGCGCGGCCATCCCCCCTGGGGGGTGATTTCTCGCTTTCTGTCTCTCTGTCTCTCTCTGTCTGTCTGGCGAGCACATGCACCCTATAGCAAAAACCTCTCCAAAAAAAGAAAAAAAAATCATGCTGGGCATGTGTGCATGCATGCCCCAAATCCCACGAGACTGGAGGAGAAGGGATTGCAGTATGGCAATTCTTTCCTTTTCACTGTCTCTCTCCAGTGAGCACGCGTGCCCTTTGTCAAAAAATAAAATAAAATAAAATAAAATAAAATAAAATAAAATAAGACAGTTTTGGGAGTTGATCTTGTAGCTCAGAGGTTAAGCTCACAGAAAGGTAGCTCCCACATGGTTGACCAGGGTTCAAGTCCTGACTGTCAGTTTGAAAAATATGTCAGGTGTTTATGCCCAAGATCCTAATGGAGATGGAGAATCAGAGGAAAAGGGCTGTAGTGTGACCAGACCCTGGTGGGGGAGTGGGGGAAGAAGTGTTTCCTTTCTGTCTCTCTCACTCAAGGAAGACATAAATAAAAAGAAACAGTCTCAGTTCCCCAGTTCTCTACAAAGTCAGGAAGAAGGGAGAGAATTTAAGATGAGAAAGAAAAGCCACATCTGATTATCTTTCTACCTTTAGGGGAGATGGTTTTGAGTTTCTTGCTCACGATATATAAATCTCTAAGAACATAAAGGAAGCTCTGACTTAAAACATGGTCAGTCACAATCACAGAACAAGTGAGAGGAGGAGGGATGGGGAGAAGAATGTACGTAGTAAGACCCACTCACCATTTCTCTCACACACATATACACACAATTCCACAGTAAACGTCTGCCTTCCAAGATTCTACCTGCCTGGTAAGGGTCTGGTCTCCCTATTCATTGATAAAACATAAATATCATTCAGACCCTGACTTTCTGAGTTGGGCTCTGTTTTCACAAAGTGTGCAGGAATAAACACATATATTTACAGAGCCATCATTACACATCTTCCTGTTCATGTGGGACGCTAAGAAAGCCACTCAGTTTGAATGGGTAGTCTGCATTTCAAATTAATGGGAGTTCAGAGACCAGAATGAGGTTTGTTCAGTGATTCTCAGCTC
This sequence comes from Tupaia belangeri chinensis, assembly GCF_000334495.1. NCBI lineage: Eukaryota > Metazoa > Chordata > Mammalia > Scandentia > Tupaiidae > Tupaia > Tupaia belangeri. Next base: position 8,259,749 of record NW_006159809.1, read on the forward strand.
TCACTGCATGTGAGAATCACCTGGGGAGCTTTTGAAAAATACTAGTGCAGAGTCTCAACCCAAACCAATTAAATCAGAATTGCTAGGGGTGAGGTCTGAGCATTAAGTTTTTGTTTATAAAGCTCCTTAAAGAATTATCATTACTTTTTTTCAACATGATAAAAGCAAGTTTTTTTTTTTCTTTCTTTTTAAAAAGTCATTTTTAGAGATAGAAGAAGATTTGCTTTAAAATACTCCAGGGAGAGTGGGGGTTGATTAGAAAAGATTGGCAAACAATGATAACTGTTGAAGTTTAGATGATGGATACGCATTCATTACATTGTTCACTCTACTTTTGTATATTTAAAAAATCCTGAGAGGATAATGAAGGAAAAGGCATTGCACTGTGGCCATCCCCCACCCAGGCATGATTTCTCACTTTCCCTCTCACTGTCTGTCTCTCTCCGGCAAGTACACACACCCTGTGGCAAAAAAAACTATAATAAAAAGTGACTTTATACAGCTGGCCCCATGGTCTATTGGCTGAGGGAACCAGATCCCACATGCCTAACCATGATTTGAATCCCATCCTTGGTGGCTTAAAGAACATGTTGGGCATGCATGTGTGAGAGTATACACGTGCCCAAAAACCTAACAGGATGGAGAAATGAAGGAGAAGGAATTGTGGTGTGATCATGTGACCTTACCCAGTTGTGAGTTTCTTACTTTCTAACTTTATAGGATCAATAAAAATAAACATTTGTTCTCTACCCTACCAAAATATACAAGTGTATGTATATGATGTTTGTAATATAAAAAATTCTTCAAAATATATTAAAATAAAAGCTTTGCAAGTGATTTTAATGTGCAATCAGAGTCGAGACTCATGAAGCTATATTGTTGAAAAAGGAATAATTTGATTTGGACAACAAAGATTTAAGCAAGCAACAAGAGGCAATCCAGGTGACAGAGATTCAAGTCAGGCTTGTGTCAAGGTGAAACCCAGTGAGGGTGGCAGGCCTCCTCCTATCAGTCACCATCTCCAATTTCTGCCGTGTGTATATGTATGTGTGTGTGTGTGTGTGTGTGTGTCTACACACACATATATTAATTGTATATATTTACCTGGATTTTTAAGAATATCCATACACAAGTAAACTACAAATACATACAAATATACATATGTGTGGGTGTGTTTATATGTGTGTGTGTATATATATATATATATATACACACACATACATATATATACACACACACATACATATCTCTGTGTACACAATTCCAAACAGCACAATTACATTCAGTAGCATATATATTTTTTAAACATTTATTACGTAGAATGTTTCAGTGTGAAGTAGCACATAAAGGCATTCCTCAGGAGTGGGCAAGGGGGTGTTTGGAGTATGGTTTTCGGAACTAGCAAGCCCTGTGTCTACCTAAGTGATTTATGGATGGTGCTGCAGGAAAGCTCAAAAAGAGCAACCAAGTCTTAAGTTAATGAATAGAGAACACATCCAGACTCCCGCATCCCACCTCCAAAATCCCCAACTCACCTATTCTTCTCCATTTCATTGTGAGTCGATCTGAAAGAGGAAACAATATGAAAAGAATAAGATAATTCTTGTTCAAAAGGATTACTTCAACACCAATACAATTGTTTAATTTCTTCGTCTCCAAAGTCGGTAGGAGAGAAAACAGAGAAAGGGAGAAAAAATTCATTGGGCTTTACTACAGAAATTAGTCCATTTGGGAGCCAGATAAATATCTAAAATAGAGTTCAAGGAGAAGTGACAAGCTAAGAGGCATGCATTCCTTGGTGGAAAAGTAATCCATTTTAAGAAAGGAAATAAAAGGGGTCTATTTATACAAAGAGAAAAACAGCTGCACAGTGCAATGTGAATTTTGGTTATATAATACCACAAGCTTTCTTTAGGCCTACGATAGAACAGTGGAGGTGGCACCCTATCCCACCCCTGCAGTTTTTTCTAGGGGTAACATATACCAAAATTTTATGCAAAGCTGTTTGATTATAGAAAATAGATCTGTAAAATAACTACCTCCCTAATTTCTTGATTCTTTGAAATAACTATCTTATCATATACAACCTCCTGAAAGATGCTAATGTTGAATATTTTATTAATATTTTAGGAAAGCATTTTTAAAACTCAATTCAACTTAAAGATGACAGGTCATTTGAAGCAGAAGTTAGGGTAAAATCTGAAGTCCAGCTTTGCCACTGACAAGTACTGTGGAAGAAATAGAAGTTTTTGTCATTCTGTCCTTGGTTAATTCCTTTGTAAAATGGGGGTACAAATAATTGCCAATGATGTCCTGATCAAGGAGATAGCAACTATAAACGTGATCGGAGAGCCTTGGGTAAAAGGTGTGGTACATGTGAAGTCATATTATTAGTGTGTTTATATCTGACCTTGAAGATAAGGTCTGGTCTAAGACTTCATGGAAAAGTTTCCACCAAGTCACAGGAAGTCAGTCAATATGGCCCCTTAGCTCTCCCCTAGCCAGTCATAGAGAAGCTTGAGGAACCTCTCAGCATTATAAAGAAGCTGGATCTTGAATCTTCTTACAGAAGTTGTGTAGTATCTAACCAGCTTAGTTTACTCCTTGGCTCAGGTCACGAATTCTGTGAGACCATAATTGGCACCTTACCAGACCTAGGAGATAAATCCTCACAGCTATCATGGAGGGACATTACCTCAAGAATGCTCAGCTACTAATTTACATGAGGCGTGCCACCACCAAATTCACTCACACCAGAGACTGGGTATGGGGGTGTGTGCGCCTGAGTGTATATGTGTAGGGGCAGGGAGGGCTGTCTTGAAATGGGAAACTTCCAACCCAGCACTAAAACTTCTCTTTCATAAGGCCTTCAGGAAATCAATTTATATTCATGAGTGGTAACAAATGAGAAAATACAGACAGTATTTTAGGTTTTAGAATATTTGTTTTCTAGGTAAACGGTATATAGACCTCAAAACTTGAAAGCTTTAAATTGATTCACTTAGTTATCCCTCAGCATTCTTTAATCATACTTTTCTGAAAATTTACTTTCTTCAGTGGCCAACAAGACACCATAGTTAGCAAGAACCTAGTCTGCACTGCAAATCTTTGGCTTTAAAGCATGTGGCATTTTAGTTTTAACTGGAAACAATAAGTTCAAAGTCTGAGTTTTTTCTTAATGGATAATAACAGCTAGTCAAGACTTCCCTGTTTAGTTGTGGACAAGGACCATCTCCAGCAGGTGGAGAAGAAGATGACTATGTTGACAAGACATTAGAAAACAACAGCACACAGCATATACCAAAAATTTCTAGGATCTTTGAAGAGATATAGATTTATAGATTTATGTTAAAATTCTGAATCCTCAAGATAAACTTTCAAACAAGTCTAATAGAAAGTACAACTCCTTCCAAACTTTGAACAGAGTTTTAGAAATTACAGAGTTTATCTGACTGTTTAAGAGTGTCAAGCAGATTGTGCTTTTAAAGGGGTACTTACCCCTCAAGGGTAGGCTGTTACAGAAGTACATTTGGTTTACTTAAAATGAGTCATTAATAAAAAGCAGGTCAGAGTCTGCTACCTTCATTTATATTTTTGAATAAACATGTATATTTTTAATCAAAGCATTATCTTATACATGGTATTTTATGTTAAAACTATTTTCAATGTGATTATTGAAAAGATTTGATAGCTCTGGCATCACTGACAAAGGTCAAATTTCACCATTTAAAAATACACTCTAATGAAGAAGATAAGCCAAACTACAGTGTATCCGAGAAATGAGAAAAGTCCTCGGATTCAAAAAGAATGTCACGTCAGGTCAGCTATATAGCCACCGTCATAAAAGAACTAGGTGGTAACTCCTGGACTTCCTCTTTCACATAAATGCCAAAGCCTGCTTTACTAATTTAACAAAGCACACTTTCAAAAATTCTAGATTCAGTTCTAAATAATCAGTCATTGATTTAAAAAATCAGTAGGAAAGAAAAACAGATTCCATTTTTCTGTATTCTAGTAGTTCTCTAGATAATCCCCAAATACTCGATATCCTCAGTTTCATTTGTCTTTGTGTTCCTTTAAAAAAAAAAAAAAAAAAAAAAAAAAACA
>NW_006159809.1:8264391-8264623 GCF_000334495.1 Tupaia belangeri chinensis
CTATATCCCTCGTTTTATTTTTCTTTTTGTTTCTTTAAAAAAAAAAAAAAAAAAAAAAAACAAGCAACTAGAAAAACTTAAGATCTACACTTTTAGTTCCCAAGAAGTTTGATATGTGGCCAAATATTTTTTATTGTCCAAGGGAAAGTAACCCCCAGACTCTACAAAGAGCATATCATTTTAACCTAAATAAATGAGAATAAACAGTTATCTAAGGGTTATGTAAACCAGC
>NW_006159809.1:8264654-8268097 GCF_000334495.1 Tupaia belangeri chinensis
TTCCCTAGCTCTCACATCAATTCGAAATTCTGACCATCTGCGGCCTTGGATACAGGGTTGATTCAAACCTAGGGGTCAAGCTGCTTTCTCTGTTGAGATTGTGTACTCCTCAGGTAAGAGCATTCCAAACAGGTCGTGAAGGAAGTGATCACACTTAAATAAAACTACCTGCTTTTTCTTCATCTATTTGCTAGGTGCCATCTCCAGGTGTAATCATGGTCTCTCAGAGATCCCTACAGCACTGAATGTATTACACGAATTCGTTACTGGTCAACTCTGTGGACAATGTGATAGCCCCCTATCTCTAAATATGAACATCAAACCAAACTCATTAATGGAAGCAATAGAGCTTTTTCCAAAACCACGATTTGCAGCTATTTTTCAGGAATAATGCTGGTTACAAAGGAGAAGAGAAAAGAAAGAATCCATTTCTTGGCTTGAAATTCACAACCATCATTGCTATTCTTTCCTAATCACCTTTTGGGGCCAAGCCACTTCTCTTCAACATCTTTTTCTCTCCTCATCACTGAACATCCTCCCCAACCTTCCTGTGAAACTTAGGAGAAAATAAAGTGTTAAGGTATTAATCCTCAACAAGTAATGTGGACAGCTCCCCTCAAGTCATAAATGGACAATAAAAGCAAAAATGGACTATACTTTTCCAGAAAAATACACTGAAAGGCTCCAAAATTCTGTAACAAAATGAAACACAGTTTTTGACTGCTGACTAACATAAGTCAGTATTAATATCCTTCTTAAAAGGCCTTAGCACCTATGCACACAACCATTGGTTACTACCTTCAGATAATGCTAAGGTGGGAAAACCTACCAGGTAATTGGCAGGTTTGTTCTTGTGCCTTCTTATTCAAGAGTGTGGCACAAGTGTGCTGCCCACACCCTGTGGTTCCAACAACAACACTAAGGACAAGGGGATGAACCAAGCTTAGGAGGCAGCAAGAAAAATGAGTTTCAGGTTTAGGTATGAACTTCCTGGCTTTTAGTGGTCTGCATTAGCCCACACAGGCTACCCAAATATTTAACTGCAGGGAGTTATTCATGAGACTCAGGGACAGATAAAGAGACTAAACCAGTGATGAAAATGTCAGTGTTGTTAATTTACTGACAAAAAAAGGCATAATTGAATGGGTCTAGTAACACACATTTCCTACCCAACTAATATTTTAAGGGCAAAGTGTGTGTGTGGGGGAAATGGGCAATAGTATTGATGGAATATCTATAAATATAAGGAACTTTGCTTAGGACCGTACTATATGATTGCACTATTAACCAAAAACTTTTCAGTGAGATTCACAGCTTTTAAGAACTATAAGGCTATCTACATGGTTAACATAAAAAAAAAAACATGTAATTTCTTAATATTTTATTTTATGTTTCTCCATCACAAAATTGGTAGGTTTTAACCCAATAATTCCCCCTTTGCCATTATAAATAGACATGACAAATCCACATTTTGGTTTACATGTCAAATATGAAATCCTACCACCTAGGCCAAGTCAGATACTTTAACATATTTATAAAATCTTTACTATGAAAAGAAATGGATAATGTCCAACATCTTAAAATACAGAAAATTTGCCCCAAACCTGTAACTCCTGAAGGCAAAATATTGTCACTAGGGCTAATCTCACTTGAAGTTTCTACAGATTTTTGTTCCAAAAGAAAAGCAAAATTAAATTTTAAAAAAGTTCATAAAGAAAGGTAGTATATTTCTTTTATTTTTTTCTTTTCAGTCCCCTCAACTCAAACAGAAGGGCTGCTTCTTTCAATGGCTTAAGACCATGTGTGCATAAGTGAATCACGATCGCCACTTAATGTATTTACAGGGTTACAATCACAACAGGAAACTTGCATTTTGCAGTCTGTGTTACCTACTATATAATCTAAAAAAGAAGGAGAAATATTTACCAAATTACCTGCTACTGCTGTTATTCTTCTTCGATTTGTTCCTCCGTTTTAAGGCATCTCTGTCCTTGTTATTGTATGGTAACATGGAGGCATAACCATGCTCAGCTTCTAGAAAACCGGAGGATCCAGTTAATGAATGGGCCCAGAACATTTAATACTCTCTCCCCTCCACAGTGTTTCCTTTTGCACTTACTTATCTTTAAAAGAATATTGTAGAAATAACTAAATGGAGCAAGGTGGAATTCTGAGAACAATGATTTTTTTTCTTTTAACTGTGTGAATGCCCTCAGTTCGGAGCAGGTGTAGGGAGGATTCCAGCTGCTCATTGTTGAGACAGACACAGCAAGTGGCTAAGCTCTCGGAGCCTGTTTCCCACCGGCAACATCCAGCAGGTTGGTATGGTGTTGAGTGGGACCAGCCCCAGGCGAAGGTGCGGGACAAACACCAGGGGAGGTGCTGCTCCTCCGCCCGGGAGAGGGTTCCCCAGCCCACTTGGGAACAGACTGGGACCAACCCGGGTGAGGTAAACCAGACGGGACTGGCTGAGGGGGCTCCCGCGGGCACCTCACTCGCTAGCGGGTAGGGAGGGGAGGCGCTTGGGAACCTGGGGGCGGCAGCCCCTTTCCCACCCCCATTCATTGCTTTTGGGGCACCAGTGGCCTCTCTTCCGACCGAACGTGGAGAGAGCTGGAGGGGTTGAGAGGGCTCGCGGTCGCGCTCTCGGCGCCTTCAACCACCCCCGGAGCGGCTTGCGTGCCCCGACCCCGCAGCTGGGCCCCTCAGAGCCCCTGGCCCCGACTTAGGCCAGACCCTTCCCCGTCCCCGTGCACCTCTCTCCCGCCGCTCCAGATAGTCGGCCGCCTCCAGCCGCATCCGGCTGTTCACCCGAAAAAAAACGGAGGGGGGGGCGGAGGGAGCCTCTCTGGCGACCACGCTCGCCGGGAGGGGGAGGGGGGCCAGTGAGCTGGGCACCGCCGACACCGTGACAGAACCCGGAGCAGAGCAGCAGCCGCCACCGCCGCGGAGTGTTTATCCCCGACTCACCATCCCCCCGCCCCCAGCCCCTTCTCTTGACAGGCCCGCTTCGACTGCGTTTCTCATTGGGCACCCCGGAGAATGCCCCACCCCTTGCCTCATACCATTGGGTGAGGGCGACATGGCTCCGCCCCCTAAAGTCCGCTCCTCTCGCTGGCTGGTCATGCTTGACAAGGCCCGGACTCCACCTCCTTTTTGCAATTGGTGACAGGATTCGCAACTCCTCCTCGTGCTCCTTCCCTGTTTTCCATTGGTTCTATACCGACAACCGGGCCCCTTTTGCTTTGTTAGTATTGGCTAAAAGCGATAGAAGGCAAGCCACTTCGCCTGTTTCCTATTGGTGGGACCTTCGGAAACCTCCCAGTTACGATGATGTCACCTTCCTCCAGGCCCAGCAAGCCCTGAGTGGCTGGTGGACAGCGGCCGGGCTGCTCCTCCCCAGGTCCGGCATTGGCTGGAAGGGCCAGCCGGGGCGCTGATTC
>NW_006159809.1:8271529-8301427 GCF_000334495.1 Tupaia belangeri chinensis
TCAGCTCCACCCGGCCACTCCCGGCCCCTTCTCGGACCTGTTGCCGAGACCTGTCCCTGGAGAAAACTTCCGGGGACCCGGCGCTATCCCTCGAATGTAAGGCAGGCACCTCGCGTCGCCTAAATGCTCTGCCCGGCTTGGGTTCGCGACCAGAGTTTGGGTCTGGTGACTGCGGCTCCCTGTCGACATTCCCCGGGCTCCCGGGGCTCCCGCGGCCGAGGTCTTTGCGATGAATCCTCCTGAATGGAGAGCGAAGCCACAGCCCGGCCATAGCCAGTGGGCTCAGGCACGGGCGGACGCCACGTGGCTGTGGGGCGAGGAGGAAAACCTGGCCGGCGTTAAATGCTGGCCGCCCAGCGTTTTTTCCCCTCAGAAAACACTGGAATTGGGCTCCAGTATACAGCACTGAACTCCTTTCCGAAGAAACTCTTTCCGCCCCAAACGCCCGAGATTAATTACCCTCTCAGAAGAGTGGGTTTCAAAAGCTCAGAAGCTTCCTGTACCTGCAGAATGACACTGGACCCCAAGATTCTTTGATCTAAATGAGCTTTTAGAGACTTTCACTTTTTAATTGTAGGTGAAAACAATGAAAAATAATACTCCCTTTTCAAGATCTCATAAAACTGTGTGTGTGTGTGGGGGGGGTATTATGAATACAGAACTAAAACTTCAGGGACTGCCTAAACCAGTGACAATTCTGAAATGAAAGCTCAGCCTCAAGTTACATTGTTAATATACTTACTACCCCAACTTACAAAGTAGAAATGAATTAGGAATTGGTAAAGCATAAATACTTTTTTTTAGAAAGTGTATTATTGTGGGCCAGCCTGTGGCGGTACTTGGGGTAGCTGGATCCCATATGGCTGACTGCACCCTTTGATTCCCAGACCAGAGGCTTGAAAAACACAGTTGGGCATGCATGGGGGCCCTAAATCCCAAGAGAAGGGAGAAGGGATGGTGGCCCCTGTCCCCCCTGAGGGGTGCTTTCTCACTTTCCTTTTCACTGTCTCCAGCTAGCACACACATACCCCTCAGGAATTTTCTAAAAAGAAAAAGTGTATTATTGTTGCCTGTGTATATGTGTCAGGTAATTTACCTACATTATCTCTAATTCTCACTATAATCCCACCAGATAGGTTGTGTTAATTATCTACATTTTGCATGCAAAGAAACAGGCCCAGAGAGGCTAAATTACTTTCCTTATCTATTCAGCTGTATTGATGAGAATTCGCCCTCAGTCTGTTCCACCCAGAGCCCAAGTTACCAATTCTCCCATTAAAGCAATTAAACAGATTTCCAGATTGAGTCACAAAACACTGAAATTGAAATACTGGAAAGACACACATGTAATTGTAATGATATGAAATATTAAACATCTTTTTAAATGGATCATGAATCCACTCAAATAAACTCAACTGAATGAACAGAATAAACACATAGTAAACTAAGTCTGACACAGTGGAAACACACATTCTGGTTTTCACGGTTAGTTGGATTTAAGAGTTAGTTCTTGGGGCCAGATGATGGTATAGTGGTAAAAAGCCACACTGTGAAGGTGACTCACGTGGGAAGGTACTGGGTAGACATCCAAAGACCTCCATGAGTACCCAGGACAAACAAGGGCCATGAACCTCGGGCTGGCTGAGGCTGGGGGTGGCTCACTGCATCAAGACCCTGTTGGGGGTGGTGTCTTGTATCTCTTTCATGGAAGAATAAACAAACTTAAAAAAAAGTTGGTTCTTTACGAAAAGACTAAATACACATATTAAGGGTAAAGTTTTTCTTTTCTTTTTAAGAGAGATTTTTGCTAAAGGGTGCATGTGCTAGCCTGAGGCAGAAACAGACAGCGAGAAATCACCTCTAAGGGGGATGGCCATGCCATAGACCCTTCTCCATTTTCCTCTCCAGATTTAAGGGACGCATACACAAGTGAATTTTAAGCTGCCAGGTCCAGGACTTAAATCGCAGTCAACTATGTGGGAGTCCAGCGATGTACCCATTATACTATCTGCTGGCCCAAGGGCAAAAGTTTCCGAGAAACCATAAAACAAAGCAGAAATAAAAATGGGGATATGACAGCTTTAAAGAGTATTTTTCAATTGTATGTTATCTGTATGATTTTGAAAATTATAATGAAATAAAAGTAATTCTACTAAAAGTACCCAATTTTTTTTTTTTTTAAGATTTTTGTCATACGGTGTGTGTGCTTTCCAGAGAGAAAGAGTGAGAGAGAAAGTGAGAAATTAACTTCCCATGGGGGATGTCCATGCTGCAATCCCTTCTCCATTCTCCTCTCAGGACTTTGGGCATGCACGCACATGCACCAAGTGCGATTTTCAAGCTACCAGGACTTGAACCATGGCTGTCCACATGGGAGTCCAGAGCTGGAACCCCTATGCCACCTGCTGGCACTCAAACTGATAATATTAAAAAAGAAAATACTTTGATATCACTAACATTTAGATTTTATATATTTTTAGTTTCTCTTCAATTTTATTATAAAAATTGGCATTATCTCTTTATTTTTCTCACTCTCAACTACTTTAACCCAGTCCTATTTCAACAGGAATTTCCCCACTTTTGACTGAAAATCAGTTAATAATGAAAGGACAGGAGAAGGAGGTTAAAATCTGAGTTAGGATAGCAAATTAATAAGTCTAACTTAAACTCTAGACAAAAATACTAAGAGAATCAGACTACAGAATGGAATATTTTTGTACTCTGGCTGTAGAAAGATATTAGTCAGCAACAGCACAGGAATCAGTATCATAAACTTTAAAGGGTATTTGGTGCCATCTACTGGAAATGAAGCAGTAAGTATAAAATGAATGTTCTGGAGTGTTTTTTTCTTTCTTTTTTTTTTTTTTGGTGGGGGCTTAGTTTTCTAGAAATTATATTACACAAATGTATACAACAGTTAGTTAATGAAGAAAACGCTGAAGTACAGTTTTTGAAGAAAGAACTGAAAATCCCAAGACAGAGTGGAAGTGCTGATCCCAAATACCTAGTGCCTCAAAGACAGTACATAAGCATTAATCAATTGATGGGTATAGCACCCAAAACAAAAGTTGGTAATTCTAGAATGTTTGGACATGAATTTTTTTTTTTGAGAGAGGTTTTTGCTATAGGGTGCGTGTGATCGCCAGAAAGACAAAGACAGAGACAGAAAGTGAGAAATCACCCCCCAAGGGGATGGCCATGCCTCAATCCCTTCTCTTCCATTCTCCTCTCAGATAATGTAGGTAAATTATCTGACACATATACGCTGGCAACAATAATACACTTTTTATTTTTAAAAAATTGCTGGTGTGTGTGTGTGGGCTAGCTGGAGACAGTGAAAAGGAAAGTGAGAAAGCACCCCTCAGGGGGGACAGGGGACACCATCCCTGTCCAGCACACCACTGGCTGGCCCCAAGGGATGATAAGCTTCCATCATTGAGCATAAAGCAACATACATTAATACAATAGAAAAGAGTTTAGTTGGAAATGTGGAAGTGAAGATATTATACTTATCAGATAATCTTTACTGAGCCTCTTAGAAAGCTAAGACCCAATCTCTCCTCTGAGGGGCTTGTTCTCCTGGTGAGCACAGGATAGTAGGTTCAAAAGCAAATGCCAGTGCTGAGCAGCAGGTTCATTACATGCTACAGGTTTTTTTTTTTTTTTTTGGTGAGGTTTTTGCTATAGGGCGCATGCGCTTGCCAGAAAGCAGAAAGACAGAGAGAGACAGACAGAAAGCGAGAAATCACCTCCCAGGGGGATGGCCATGCTTGCAATCCCTTCTCCTCCATTCTCCTCTCAGGATCTTGGGCACACATGCACATGTGCCCAGCATGAGTTTAAGCCACCAGGTCTGGGACTCGAACCGCGGTCAACTACATGGGAGTCCAGCGACATAGCCATTATGCTAACTGCTGATCCCATGCTACAGGGTTTTTGATGGAGAGATGCCACTTCAGTGAGTACCTCGGAGTGGCAGGTAAGACAACTGTTGTCATAATCAAGTGTCTAAAAAATATTCTAAAGCTGGGGTCAATAGGTGGCGTGGAAGTTAAAGTGCTGGATCCCACAGAGCTAAGTGCACGGTTTGAGTCCCAGACCTGGTGGCTTAAAAAGCACACTGTGTGTGTATATGTGCATGCCCAGAGAGGAGACTAGAAGAAAAGGTACTGTGGCATGGCCAGCCACGCTGGAAGGTGATTTCTTACTCTCCCCCCACTCTGGCAAGCACACATGCCCTACAGCAAAAAAGTAAGAAAAATAATCTTGAGCTGTATAAATTAAAACCTCCTATTTATAACCATTTTGACACCTCCTAGCCTCTATGACACTAAAAAACTTTTGTTTTATAAGTTTTCCAGGAATTAATTTTGTTCCTCAAAGTATGAAAAATGAGGACTAGAAGATTCTGCTTCAGTGGCATCAATTTCTTTGTTGAAGATGACAAACACCATGATATCCTTGATTAGCACACACTGCATGCTTTCAAAAACCGTATGTACTGGGGCTGGCAGGTGGCATGGTGGTTAAAGGCTCTGGACTCCCACATGGTTGACCAGTCCCAGACCTGGCAGCTTGCTTTCTCGCTCACTCGTTCGCTTTCTCTCTGTCCCTCTGGTCAAATTAGAATAAATAAATAAATAAAGTTAAATAAAAATAATTCTTAAAAAAATACAAACTGTATCTTTAAAAAAAAAAGCCATATGTACCTCACGAAGATGTACTATAAATGTAAATGAGAAATTAATAAATAAAAATACAATATTGAGTAGGAAAAATATCAATTTCCTTCCTTATTTAGTTACTTATTTTATGGTTTTTGCCATAGAGTGCACGTGATTGCCTGAGAGACAGATAGTGAGAAGGACAGTGAGAAATCATCCCCTGGGGGGATAGTCACACTGCAATTCCTTCTCCATTCTCCTGGGATTTTGGGCATACACGTCCAGGATGATCACCAAGCCATCAGGTCTGGGACTCAAACCACGGTTGGCCATATAGGAGTCCAGTGCCTTAGCCACCATGCCACCTGCTGGCTCCTCAATCCCTTTGTTATATGGCTACTTTGGACACTCCATCACTGTGAGATCCATCAGCATATTAAGGTGTTTTTTTTTTTTTTAGAGAGGTTTTTGCTATAGGGCGCGTGTGCTCACCAGAAAGAGAGAGACAGAGAGACAGAAAGCGAGAAATCACCCCCCGGGGGGGATGGCCAAGCCGCAATCCCTTCTCCTCCATTCTCCTCTCGGGATCTTGGGCACGCACGCACATGCGCCTGGCGTGAGTTTAAGCCGCCGGGTCCAGGACTTGAACTGTGGTTGATTACATGGGATTCCAGCGACATAGCCATTACGCTAACTGCTGGTCCCTAGTATAAGTTTTGAAAAGCTTTTAAAATGCTGCTTTGCAAAACTGAGTCACTCCATACATACTTGTGATTTTAAAAAATAGAGTAATGGCTAAACTGTGGTGTATACATTATACAACACTATGTAGTGTTTTTAAAAGGTAGATTTACCTATCTGGCATAGAAAGGGGCTAGGCAGTGTTGAATAAGTGGTAATATGATTGCTACAGCTTGATATCCTTGTTTGAAAAAGAACCAAACTCTATTGTCCTCATTTCTGTTACATACGAAGATGTACAAAGAAAGGATACACCAAGGAAAGGTACATTAATAAGGGTTAGCAGTGAAAAACGAGCAGCACAATGTGAGTACTGTTCAAGATAGATTGTTTTGTCACAGTATTTTAAAATTTTTACAATAAAAATGTATCTGTCTATTACTTGGGTAACTATAAGTTAAAATGAAAATGGAGGAAGTGGTTCAGTGAAAAAAGGTTACAGAACTTTATCAGTGAATTCAACAGATACTTATTGAGTGTTTCACTGGGGCCAGACACTGTGTGGTGCTGGAGCTATAGCAGTCCCACTTCTCAGGGCTCGCTTATCTCCTGGAAGAAGCAGACAGTAACAAGTGAATATACAGTATGTCTGACAGTGAGAAGCGCTGTGAGGCAAACTAGAGCAGGCTTTGGAGAGCATGCCGAGAAAATGGAACCCTTTCACATTGCTAGTGGAAAGGCAAAATAGTGTTTGTACCTGATGGTGACCAAAAAAAGAAGCCGAGGCCCAGCCTCAGTGGTGAAGTACTAGGGTGCCACTGCAAGTGCTGGAGCCACAAGGAAGACTCAGTTTTGGGTTCCAGAGCAACCTCAAACTCCAGGCATGGCACCATACACTTACATCCCTAGCTGAGATGTTGGGGTGGGAAGATCATGGCATAGAGAGACCCTGATTTAAAACAAAACAAAACAAACAAACAAAAAATCCAAACCTGACTATCTTCCTTTCTCTCTCTTGCTCCTTCTCTCTCATTTAAAAAGGAAAAAAAAAAAAAGTTAGAGTTACACTTTCACTCCTAGGTATATACATAAGAGAACTAAAAAAATATGCTCATGCACCCTTCATTATTCACAATCATCAGAAAATAGAAACAATTCAAATGCCCATGAACTGATGAATCATAAACAAAAATGTGCTGTATCTATAGACTGAATTATTCAGCAATAAAAAAGAATGATATACTGATACATGTCACAACACAAATGAACCTTGAAACATAGTAAGTGGGGACCTGCAGATGGCCTAATGGTTACGTTGCTGGACTCCCAAGTGGCCAACCTCAGTTTGAGTCTCGGACCCTGTGGCTTGAAACTCACGCTAGGTGTGTGGGTGTGCCCCTGAAATCCTGAGAAAAGACTGGAGAAGAAGGGACTGTGGCATGACTGTCCCCTCAGGGGGTGATTTCTCACTATCTCTCTTGTCTCTCTGGCACATGCATAAGTCCTACAGCAAAAATCTCTCTTAAAAAAAAAAAAGGAAACATAGTAAGTGAAAGAAGCCAGGCCATATATAATTTCATTTACATGAAATGTCCCTAATAGGAAAATCTGTGGAGACAAAAAGTACATTAGTAGTTTCTAGGGGCGGGGGGTGGGGAATGAAGAGTGATTATTAATGGTTGTGGGGTTTAGGAGGATGAAAATGTTCTGGAATTACACAGTGATGACAGCTCCATAAATTCTGTGAATATATCAAAAGTCACTTAATTATAAACTTCAAAAGGGTAAATTTCATGCTATGTAAATTTTATCTCAATGTTTTAAATGTTTAAAGAAAGAGTAATGTGAGACCAGCAGGTGGCATGGAGGTTAAACAGCTAGATCCCACATAGCCAACTGAACAGTTTGAGTCCTGGACCAGGTAGCTTGAAGATCACACTAGACATGTGTGCATGTATCCCCAAACTCAAGAAGAAAGTGGAGAAGAGATTGTGGAGTGGCCATTCCCCCTGGGAGGGTGATTTCTCATTTACTTGCTCTCTCTCTCTTTGGCATGAGCACACATCCCATACCCCCCCCTCAAAAAAATTGAAATCCATATATATTTTCCATAATACACTCTTTTCCATGAACTTTCTGACCCCCCTTGAATGTAATGGAGACAGATGGTAGGCAGTTTTGATTATGAAAACAAATCATGGCTGACAAATCAACGTTCACCCATAAGGGACTGGATTAGGGTACAACCAAGTAACTGCTAAAAGCTATTGGAGAAACTTACATACAAATTACTTTCATGCTTTTCAAAAAGTTCTAAGGAGCATTCAAAAAGAAAACATTAACAGCTTCCACAGGAATAAAGACAAAGAATATTTAAGAATACAAAACCAAAATGTTCATAGCAATGGGGAAAAGGGTTAGAGCAAGAACTGTGATGCACGATGTGATCTCATGGGGTGGGGGTGGGGGGTTCTACACCCATGGGAGTCTAGAAAGACATGGATAAAAATCTTAATGTTGGATTATTTCTGGGAGTAGTTCACAGGTGATTTTGGGTTTCTCTTTAACTTTTTGATTTCTCCCCGAAGTTTCATTTCTTTTTTAAAAAAAGTTTACTTATTTTTTAAGTGAGAGACTGACAGGACTGACAAACAGAAAGACAAACATAGCACCCTCACTCAGGGTCTGGACAGTGAGATCCACCCAGCCTTTATTCAGCTCCAAATCGTGGGAGCATTGCATTTTACTACTGTGCCACCACCCAACCTCCAATTGGGGCTTTTGTTTTGTTTTGTTTTGTTTTGAAACAAGTATTGCTTTCATAATTGGGGGAAAAACAGTAAATGCTTACTTGGAGGAAAAAATACAGAAGATGAAAAAATCCAAAGTTACATTTATTCATTCTTCTAGTTTTTAAACTACTAAGAATACTGGGTAGCAGGCTAGTTAAGGTGATTGGATCCCATCTGGAAAACTGCCCAGTTTGTCTTGAACGCAGTGGCTTTGAAAAACGTGCTGTATGCACGAGTGTGTGTGCCCAAAATCCTGAGCAGGGAGAAATGGAGGAGGGATTGTGGATGTGAACATTCCCCACGGGAGGTGCTTTCTCATTTTTTGCCCCCATTTCTCTCTCGCTGTCCCTGTGAACACATGCACCCTCTAGCAAATTAAAAATAAATAAACTAAGAATCAAGATATCTATGTTTGAGAAAATAAAACATGAAACATTTAAGGAGATTCTTTTATCTAGTAATAAAATATTTATCAAATATAAAATGGTAGAAATATTGTTTTATTAGAGAAACTTACATCCAAATTACTTTCATGTTTTTTAAAAAGTCCTAATGAGCATCCAAGAAGAACACATACACAGCTTCCACAGGAATAAGGACAAAGAAAATGGGGCTGATGATTACCCTCAATGAACTTCCTAAAAGAAAAAAATGTATTATTTAACTTTTCTTCTTTAGAGGCAAGATGAGTGAACTACACACATCATAAATAAGATTTGCTTACTTTATAAGGAGGAAGAACTAAGCTCCTGTTTTGGTGCATATTAAATACAAAGCACAAAATCCTTTCTGGCCAAGATGAAGAAAAAAGCAACAACCCTTCAATGATTCTTAGGCAATAAAATCCAAAGGTCTGTTGAATCCACCTTTCCGATTCATGTACTGCCTATGACGAGAAGAGAAAAATTAATTGTTAATTTTTTTAAAAAAAATTCTGGACTTCTCTTATAAAAATATTTAATAATATGCTTTGGAGACTAAACCTGTAAGACATCTTTCAAATGGCAAAATCTAGGGTAGAAACCTTTCAAGATTACTTAATGTACATTGAGAAGAAGTTATTTTACTTTTAAAATAAGCTAAAGCCTTTCACATTTCTTTAGACTCTAAAAAGCAGTATGAAATATTTTCAGAATGAATTAGATTTTCCAGACTTAAAAATAATAAGTCAATTGAACACCCATGTTTATCTTAGGTAACACTACATACCTAGTTATAAGGAAATAGAGGAGTTCCAATATGGATAACCTAACAAGCACATCAGTCTCACAGTTTAATGGTTCTCTCCCTAAGATCTTATCTGAAGGTAATTCTACAAGACTGACCATGAAGAGACTAGTATCTCAGCTCAAATCATATTATCCATAGTCTAAATTAATTGGAATATTCATTTATTGGTGAAAGAGTAGACAGAAAAGGCCCTGTTTGAACATGTCTTGATTTTTCATTCATTCAGAATTCAGTGAGACTTTAAATATGAGATTTGGCTTGCTCTAAATATTTACTAAAAATAAAATATGTGCATGTTTGGGACCAATAGATAGTGTAATGGTTATATCACTGGACTTCCACATTGTCAGCCACGGTTTGAGTCCTGGACCCAGAGGTTTGAAACTCATGCTGGGTGCATGTGCATTTGTGTACATGCCCAAGATCCCAAGAGGAGAATGGAGGGGAAGGAACTGTGGTGTGGCCATGCCCCCTGGTTGATGATTTCTTGCTTTCTGGCTCTCTGTCTCTTTGTTTCTCTGGTGAGCATGCATGCCCTGTAGCAAAAATCTTTCTCTCTTAAAAAAAAAAAAAATTCTGTTAAATATATTTAACAGAATATTTTTTTTTCTTTTTTTTGGGGGGAGAGATTTTCACTGTAGGGCGCGTGCGCTCGCCAGACAGACAGAGAGAGACATAGAGACAGAAAGCGAGAAATCACCCCCCAGGGGGGATGGTCACGCCGCAATCCCTTCTCCTCCATTCTCCTCTCGGGATCTTGGGCACACGCGCCCGGCGTGAGTTTTAAGCCACCGGGTCCGGGACGTGAACCGCGGTCGACTACGTGGGAGTCCAGCGACATAGCCATTACGCTAACTGCTGGTTCCCTAACAGAATATATTTTTCATTGAAATCCTTATACAATCAATCTGGGTAAAAAAATAGTTCAGGTGGGACTTTTTTTTTTTAAGAATAACTTATTTAATTCTATTTGTTATTTTTAAAAAGAATTATTTTATTTAACTTTATTTTAATTTGACTAGAGAGGGACAGAGTGAGAGCAAGAGAGAAAGTGAGAAAGCAAGCTGCCAGGTCTGGGACTCGAACCTTGGTTAGTCATGTGAGAGTCCAGAGCCCTTCACCACTATGCCACCTGCTGGTCTCCTTTTTTTTATTATTATTATTTTTTAAATTTGACCAGAGAGAGAGAGAGGGAAAGTGAGAAAGCAAGCCACCAGGTCCAGGACTTGAACCACAGTTGACTATGTGGGAATTCGGTGCCTTTAACCACCATGCCACCAGCTGGCCCCCAGGAGAGACCTATTTTGCTTTATTTATTTATTTTTATTCTTTTGTTCTTTGGTTGGGTGTTTTGTTTGTTCAAGTCTAAGATTTGGAAATACTAACCCTTTGTTAACAGGAACCAGCAGGAAATATAGAATCCCTTCCCTCCCACTGCCTGCCTCCGGTGAAGCAACCACCACCGCCGCCTCGTTGGCTGATGTTTGGAAGAGTCCTCTGGTGTGTAGACTCAGGATGAGAGGGCAGCCTCCCTCTGTGGTTACTGGGCTTGTGTATGTTGCAGTATCTTTGGCTTTCCACATCTCAAAAATGTTTTTCAACTTTTTTGCATACATGGCTCAGTGCACTCCCCTCTTTGCCTTTATAGTTTTCCACTTGATATGAGGGTGTAATGATAACTTCTTCCGTGACTACAGTGTTTTTTCTTGTCATTTAGTCTTTTTTTATGGGTGGGGGGAGGTTTTTGCTATAGGGTGCATGTGCTCGCCAGAGAGACAGAAAGTGAGAAATCACCCCCCCAGGGGGATGGTCATGCTGTGATCCCTTCTCTTCCATTCTTCTCTTGTGATCTTGAGCATGCACACACATGTGCACAGTTTTAAGCCACCGGGTCCAAGACTCAAACCACGGTGGACTACATGGGAGTCCAGCGACATAGCCATTACGCCAACTGCTGGTCCCACCATTTACAATCTTTAATGTTCTTGTGGATGGTTTGGAAGAACTGCTGACCTTCTAGGGAGACTCCAGCACTGATTGTTTAGGCCTGGCTCAGCTTCTCCTTCTCTGTCCAGGCTTTGCTGGCAAGCTTACTAACATTGAGTGAAGCTAGAGGATAAGGGGTTTCTGTTTGGTCATGAATTATTTCCCCTTCTGAAACATATTGTATTTATGAGCAAGATGTCTGCATGTTTGAGTTTTCCACCGGAAGAGGGACATTTTAAAGCCAGCATTCTGGACTGGTAGTCACAGACTACCACCTCGCCCTGCAGCTGCTGATCCTGGCACATCTGGCTCCCAACACTGAAGTACTCGCTTGGAGGAGCTGCCATCTTGGGAGAGCCCCTATTTTAAACTTATAATTACAGGGGACCAGCAGTTAGCATAATGGCTATGTTGCCAGACTTCCACGTAGTCGACTACGGTTCGCGTCCCGGACCCGGTGGCTTAAAACTCACGCCGGGCATGTGTGCATGCGTGCCCAAGATCCCGAGAGGAGAATGGAGGAGAAGGGATTGCGGCGTGGCCATCCCCCCGGGAGGTGATTTCTCGCTTCCTATCTCTCTGTCTCTGTCTGGTGCGTGAATGTGACCTATAGCAAAAACCTCTCCCCTCCCCCCCCCAAAAAACACCTTATAATGACAATGAAACCAAAGTCCAAACACTTGAGATTATGCTTTTCTGAGGAAATTACTATCTATAACCCTAAAACATTTATGTCAACTACAATTTTTCTAACAGCTATTAGCATACATGTAAACAGGAAAATGATTTTAACACACCAAATATAAATACGGGACAGTACAGAAAATTGCTACATTTCCTACGAACATGATTGTTCCATAATAACATTTTTTTCTAAGTATGGTTTCATTGGTTCAAACATAAAAATGGAGGCTACGCATACCTGTACTTCCTCTTCTGAGATACATTTATGGCATAGGCATTTACAGAGCCATCTACCTTCTTCCCCTGCAGACAAAATACAGGAAGAACACATTAAATGCCTGGATCAAAGAGTTGAGTCCCGCAGACATGCTTAAATAGCAAGATACATTTAAGAGAAAGCCTGCTGCTGAAGGGGAGATTTTCAGATCCTGATGATATACAATGGATTCCCAAGTGCTACAATTTTCTACTCACATTTTCATGATTATACATAAGCAATTAACACAATACTCAAACCAACCAACATTCACGGTATATTATACCAGGAATTACAGCAGGAGATCCTGATCTTTTTTATTAAAAGGATCCTTTGAAATCTAATAAAAATGATAGCTATCATCTCTTGAAAAAGCTACATTTAGACAAAAACGTAATTTACAACCTAAAGCTATAATATTCACAAATTATGGCTGAAGCCATGCAGCTAAATCTCATTTTTTACTCTGGCCTTATAATTTTGATTTTTAAATCAAGAATTGGAATACAGAAAACAGATGATAATGTTAGATTGTTTGGTGTCACTCACATTTTGGTTTTTTTAACTGTAATAGCTACCTTCTTTTTCACGAATTCCTTTAAGAGTCTTTTGATCCAGCCAAGCAAACTCACCACACTCACTCGCCCCCATGGTATCCCTCATGCCTGAATTGCTCTCATGCAGTCTTCAACTATTGGTCCTGATCAATCATTCAAGGTCCCATGGGAATCATTAAGCTGCCAGGAGGTACCCTCTTCCCTAATTCCTGAAGAATGTTCAGGGTACTTTCTTAACAGTACCTTCCATTTTCTACCTTCTATTACTGTGATATGCATCATGATGTTACTTCTCCTATGAGGCTGCAAACTTCCAGATAGAGGGATATATCTGAGAAAGTCTCCGCTGCACTCTCGCATCCTGTGAGAATGCCACTGCACTCTCAGGTGTTTAGAAAATGACTATTAAATGAACACCATGGACTACTGCCATTACACACACACACACACGCACGCACGCACACTCCCACATACACACGAACCCCCAGCCCAGCCCAATTACAACTCGTGTGAGTATAAGCCTATCTGTCTGGCTTACTTATTAGATACCTGTGTTAGGGCAAAGAAAGGATTCTGATCCACTGGCCTAAAGGTATACACAAGTGAGCTATCTATTTAAAGTGGTGGGCTGGTAATATGCTGCTCAAGAAAAGATGGACCCTCTTGGCAACTGCAGTTTAAATCCCCAGCCCTGTGAGCCTGAAAAACGCCAGGCACATGCAAGTGCCCAGGATCAGATGGGCTGGAGGACTGGAAGAATGGGACTGTGGTGTGACCAAACCTTGTGAAGAGTGTTCCTCTCTCACATATGCACACAGTCTATCTTAAATAAAAAGAAAAAAGGAAACAAATTTAAAGTGTAGCTAAAATAAATATATCTGGACTCTTCTGTTTTTGTTTATCTGGAGGTTAGGGACATGGAACAAATTACTTGAGGTATAAAATTTTGTCCTCTTAAGAATAGGGGTATACATGACTTGGAACAATTAACCTAGGGAAAAAGTAAATAATGCTCACCTAATTTTTTTAACTTGCCAGAGGGCATGTGCACTTGAAAGAGAGACAGAGAGGGTAAAGCCACCCCGCAAAATGGGAGTGGTCACACTGTAATCACTTCTCCATTTCTCCATCTTGTTGATATTTTGAGCACAAATCTGGTGTGTTTTTCAAGCTGTCTCCTGACATTTTTACTCAGTTGAATTTTTTTTTTAAATTTAGGATTATTTTACTTAACTTTATTTATTTATTTATTTTGATTTGACCAGAGACGGACAGAGTGAGAGAGAGAAAAATGGAAAATGAGAAAGGAAGCTGACAGGTCTAGGACTTGAACCACAGTTGGCCATGTGGGAGTGCAGCGCCTTTAACCACCACTCCACCTGCCAGCCCCACTCAGCTGAGTTCTTAAAGGCTTACTAATTTTTGGAAACTATTTCAGGGTTGCATATTTTTAGGCCTATTTTCATTTATTTACATGTTGGAATAGAAAACTATTAACAAATATAACCATACTTTTTGAAACTTCCAAGAAGAATGTTAAAATAAAAGAGAAAATAAGTAACTTACATTGGTATATATACAATGTCCTATCATAGGTCAATGAAGAACTATCACAAGATACACATTACTAAAAAACACAAATGTGCTGAGAGACATTATAACTGATAGCCATGAAGCCAACTGCATATGAACTAAATATATCCTTGTAGATGTCATTAAAAACTAACAGGCATTTCGTCTCAAGGTACTTTCTAATTTTTATATGATCTACACATTTTTACCTAATTTTTCCTTTAAAAACAAACATTCTCAGCAATAACTACATTTTAAAATGAAGGGTGGGAAGAAGGACAAATCAAGCCCAGGCAGTTGTGGAAAGGCTGGGAGAAATACCTGAGCATGTGGAATTCCAATGTCAGAGAACGAAACCTAAATCCATATCCGTCCATCTTCAGGTACCCTGGTGGTTCCAAGCCTGCCTACCCACTAACCCAGACTTTCCAACGAATCCTCTTCCACTACCTCAGGAGCTTCCCAGTGTGCCCCCCATCCGCTGCCACAGTCTATGTATCCCAGATGCCCACACTCGGATCTCTACTCTCCCTTTCCTACCCACCAACTGCCTGGCATGCGTCCTGTGAATCCCTGGGCTCCTGGCATGGTAGGACCAGGAATGAAGACAGGCGAAAAGATGTGGAAGAAAATGAAGAAGGCTCATACCAGAAGCACAAACACCTCAAATATAGTAAGCATTCCTCCTCCCCTAGCAGAGACTGACTAAATATAGGGCCTGGACCTCAAGTCCTACCTCTTCTGTTTTCCCATCAAGCTTCAGATGACATGTTGTACTGAGGAGAATCAGCCCTGTGTCCCCCACCCTACTCGAGCTTCACCTTGCTTTCAGCCCTGACCGACTAGAGAATGAGAAAAGGACTGCCATGAGCTAGCAAAGGCTGTCTTCTCTCTGCTTGATACTTCTTACAGCTGATGGGTTTAGCAGGGGTGCCGTTTTTTGAAGATGGTGAGACTGCTGACCTAAATGCTGACGACAAGTTTAAAATCTATAAAATGGGGGCTGGCAGGTGGTGTGGTGGTTGGGGGCGCTGGACTCCCACATGGCTGACTGCGGTTTGAGCCCCGGACTCGATGGTTTGTTTTCTCACTTTCCCCCTGCCCCTCTCTCTATCATACTCTGTCCCTTTCTGGTCAAATTTAAATAAATAAATAGAGTTGAATAAAGTAATTCTTTTTAAAAAATCTATAAAATGTGGATTTTCAAAAATTATTTTATTTAGCTTTATTTATTCATATGTTTTTTTAAATTTGATCAGGGGGACAGAGTGAGAAAGAGAGGGAAAGTGAGAAAGCAAACCACCAGGTCCAGGATTCAAACCATAGTCGGCTATGTGGGAGTCCAGCGGCCGTAACCACCATACCACCTGCCAGCCCCAAATGTAGATATTTTTAATTAAATTTTTTTTTTATTTCTGGGACCAGCAGTTGGCGTAATGGCTATGTCGCTGGACTCCCATGTAGTCGACCACAGTTCAGGTTCCAGACTCAGTGGCTTAAATTCATGCTGCGTGTGTGTGCATGCATGCCCAAAATCCCAAGAAGAGAGTGGAGGAGAAGGGACTGTGGCATTAGCATCCCCTCTTAAGGGTGATTTTTCACTTTCTGTCTTGCTGTCTCTGTCTTTCTCTCTCGGGCAAGTGCACACCCCCTATAGCAAAAAACACCTTAAAAAAAAGTTTTTTTTAGAAAGAGATTTTTTGCTATAGGGGGTGTGCACTTGCCCGAGAGAGAAAGACAGAGACAGCAAGACAGAAAGTGAAAAATCACCCTTAAGAGGGGATGCTAATGCCACAGTCCCTTCTCCTCCACTCTCTTCTTGGGATTTTGGGCATGCATGCATATGCGGCCGGCATTGAGTTTTAAGCTAGAGAGTCTGGGACTCGAACCATGGTCGACAATGTAGGAGTCCAGCAATGTAACCATTATGCCATCTGCTGGTCCCTCTTTATTTTTTAAACTTCCTTTTATAATTCTTGTGGATGGGCGTTTTTGTGAAAAATCTACCTTTTTTGCCATGGTGGCACACTTAGGCAGCACACCGAGTAGCAAATACAATTCCCAGCAGGACTTTTACTTTGCACTAACAGCAAGGCTGCTGGCAAGTAGAGTCCCTTTACCAGATGAGCTCAGACTGCCGTTTTGGAGAGCCTCTCTCAACTCCGTACCTCAATATGCTATCTCAGTCCTACTCTCATTTTCCAGCCCTCAGTCTATCTTTACATCTGACTCTCAGGAACTTCTAACATAACATTGGGCAATAATAAAACCAAAAAACAAATAAACAATATAATTCCAATACAGTCCACCTCTAAAAACGATAAAATTATAGCTGCTTTATTTTGGAGTTTCTTTTTCTTTTCTTTTTTTTTTTTTTTTTAATTTTTTTGCCATAGAGAGTGTGCATTCACAGGAGACAGAGAGGCAGAGAGAGAAGGGAAGTGATTAATCATCCTCAGGGGGAGGATGGCCATGCTGCAATTCCTTCCCTTCCATTCTCTTCTTGGGATTTTGGGCACACACTCACATGTACCTGGCATATTTTCCAAGCTACCAGGTCTGGGCTTGAACCAGGACTTGAACCATAAAACCGGCCATGTGGGATCCAAGGCCTTAACCCCATGCCACCTTTTAGTCCTACTTTGGAGATATTTTTATCCATTCAACATACATATTAATAAATTATTTCACTTATAAAGTACTCTTTGGAAAAACAAAACAAAACAAAAAAGATCTGATGTATTGCAAGGAAAAAAGCTGATTACATTACTACATTATATTCCAAGATGGGGTTCACAAAACCACCACAAGAATAAGAGCTCGTTCTCTTCTTTTAAGAGAGATTTTTGCTACAGGACATGAATGCTCGCTAGAGAGACAGAGACAGAGAGACAGAAAGTGAGAAATCACCCCCCCAAGAGGGGATGGCCACGTCGCAATCCCTTCTCCTCTATTCTCCTCTTGTGATTTTGGACATGCACACACATGCTCCCAGCGTGAGTTTTAAGCCAGTGGGTCCAGGACTACAACCACCATTGGCTAAGTGGGAGTCCAGTGATGTAACCATTAAATCATCTGCTGGTCCCAGAGCTCATTCTTAATTTTCTCTCCTTAGTACTCCTCTTAAGTCACATACTATCATTTAAAAACACAATGCAATCACATGTTAGAAAGAAGCTCTTATAGCATGTGAGATTACTCACTCCATTAAACTCAATGGCATACAAGATTAGAGGAATTAAATTTCTTTTTTTTGAGAGGTGTTTTTTGCTGGTGCATGTGCTCGCCAGAAAGACAGAGAGACAGAAAGCAAGAAATCACACCCCAGGGGGGATGGCCATGCCACAATCCCTTCTCCACCATTCTTCTCTTGGGATCTTGGGCATGCACACACAGGCGCCCAATGTCAGTTTAAGCTACCGTGTCCGAGACTTGAACTGCGGTTGACTACATGGGAGTCCAGAGACATAGCCACTATGCTAAGTGCTGGTCCCAGGAATTAGATTATTTTTGACATTTTTTCTCAAAAAATATAAATTTTCATTTGCAAAATGAAAAGGAAAGACTTAAACTTCTAGGAAAAAATACTTTAAAAAATATTCTTTCCATACACCCTTTTCTTCTCTCCATCCCCTCTTTCTCTTTCTTCTCTCTACACCTGTCTCCCCACTCCCTACTCTATTTCTCTGGTGCCCTCGCTCTCTCTCCTTTCCCTCTTCCCTTCCTCCAAGCCCTTCCTCTTTGTCCTCCTGCCTCCTTATCTCATAGGTATTATGATGAAGGTGAGGGGGATTCACTCTCCATCTGAGATGTTCTTCCATTTCTCAGACATTCCCCTTCCTGTAACACATCCCCCACCTCCTGCTCCAGGCTAAATCTATCACCTAGGCTCCCAAGTCAACACCTCAGAGGCATCACTGTAGACTCACACCCACTCGCTCTGGCTCCTGAGTGGTTTTCAACTCGGTTCAAGACTTCCTCCTCTTTCTCTTGTTCAACTCAGCAGTTTTCCCTGCCTCCTATCTAACCCACCTGCCATCTGTCTGCTGTGCTGCCTCCAGAGTCATTCTTGTAAGATACACATATAGTCGTGAAACTCTCTTGCTTAAAAATCAGGGCTTCCTCTCTTCAAAATCTAAAAAATCAACTCTAAAACTCCTTAGCATGGCTAAGGGCATCAAAAGTCTTGTGGATCTGACCCCCATCTTCATACCTAGTGTCAGGCATGGCCCTGCAGCACCTTGCACCAGTCACTGAGTTGCAGAGCCTCACCACACATGGTGCTCCTTCACGTCTATGTACATTCTTGCACGCTCTTCTCTACTTTAAACGATCTCCCTGCTCTTCTCTGTCTGCTCTTCGGTACCTGCCCTTTGAGAGCTAACTCACTATTCCCAGCAAGCACTTCTGGAGATCCAAAGGCTATACATTGCTTCTTCCCTATGTGCTCACAAAGTCCTTCAAACAGTTATTGTCTTTTTTTTGTTTGTTTAAGATTTATTTATTTAATTTTATTTATGTATTATTATTCTTCAATTTTACCAGCGAAAGAGAGTGGGAGAGGGAGAAAGCAAGCTGCCAGGTCTAGGACTCAGACCATGGTCAGCCATGTGGGAGTCTAGCACTTTAACCACCACGCCACCTGCTGGTCCCCAGTTATTGTCTTAATTTGTGTCAATGGAAGAAATTACAAATGATACCAAAAGAATACAGAAAAACAGGAGAGTCCTAACAGACTAATTCCAATTAGAAGGTTTTCCTGGTAAAGGAGTTTTTTTATTTAATATTTATTTCTTTATTTCACCCATGGGAGAGGGAGGGGAAAAGAGAGAGAGATAGAGAAAGAAGTAGGTATCCCCAACAAGGCTTTCATGGCACCACCTACCCCTACACCTCTATGACCCCCCTGGGCATGCTGGGTATGCATGAGAAGACCCATATCTGTGCCAGCATGCTCAAGAAGGTCCCAGGAGGCAAACCCAGGGCCTTTCCCATGTGGATACAGTTGTGTTATGGCTGTGCCACCGTCTGGCCCTCAAAGCAAAACGTTTAACTGCTTCATGTTTTACTTACTTTTGTGGAATCAAAGGAGGCAAATCCCATTAACTTCATCATTTCTATTTCTTCCTCTGTTTTGCCCTCTAAGTCTTCCTCTGCAAAAGCAAACAATAATTTCTGAAATTCCATATTTTCTCTGTGTGTGTTGACAATAGATTAATAGTAATCCCAGTTCACTAGCAGAGAACACATAAAACAATTACTTAAAGAGGAGTCTAATGAAAAAAATTCCTCTTAACTCTGGACAAGATGTAATTCAGGGTGCAAGAAAGGAATGTGCTTTCCTTGGAGCCTTCAGGCACACCACCTTTGTATCAGATGTGACACTGTCTAGGTTTAAAGTTACTTCCAAAATATAATATTCTTGTGTTGTTGTTTTTAATTTTTACTCTAATAATTATTTATTTAATTCCATTTGTTGTTATTATTATTTTTAATTTGACCAGAGACAGACAGAGAGAGGGGGAAAGCGAGAACACAAGTCTCCAGGTCCCGGACTGAAACCACGGTCAGCCATGTAGGAATCCAGCACGCTTAACCACCACGCCACCTGCTGGCCCCATGTGTTTTAACCTACCTTACCTGTGTATGACATTCTAAACTGGACTTGTCGGAGGTGTATTTCATGTTGGGTAAATTCTTTTTACAAGTTAAATGATGTATAGTGACTGAATGTATAAAATGATAATAATAAAAAGAAGAACAAAAATATCCTTTCCTGCCTACCTATTACCAGGTATACCATGTTGAAACCAAGCAGAGATCCCCTAAAATGGGCTGGGCCTTCAAGTTTCCCCCTTTTTTGGGGGAAAAAATGGAAATTTCCCAAACTGAAAATTAGTAAGGGTGAGCTAAAAGTGAAGAGCCTTGTAGGCTTTCCTTTACATTTTTTTTTAAAGGTTTTTGGCATAGGACATATGTGCTTGCCAGAGAGACAGAAAGAGATGGCGAGGGGGAAAGTGAGAAATCATCCCCAAGCGGGGGGATGACCACACCGTAATCCCTTCTCTTCTATTCTCCTCTTGGTATTTTTGGACATGTACATACACTTGACTTAATTTTTAAGCTACAGGGTCCTGGACTTGAATGCAGTAGGCCATGTAGGAGTCCAGTGCCTTAACCGTTATGCCACCTGTTGGCCCAGATTCCTTTACACGTTAATGGCCCAAAGTAAAGGCAGGATTTCAGACTTTGATTTTGGTCATTAAGTATTTATTGGTCATGAATTAGGGACATAAGATTTCTAAAACTCCCATTTAAAGGAAAAATAAAAGTTTTAACTTAATTTGTTAGGTTCTTGTAGGATGGAAACTGCTGGCTATGAGCACTTAGACCATAGGCTGAATGGTGCCAGAAATCTGATGGTTTTGTCCTGTCCTAAAATAGAAGTTTGACCTAAGGCCCTGTCAATCAAGAAAGCCCAAGAGATGATCATGCCCCCTTGAACTAATCAATTGAACTGATCATGTGCCTAGGACTTCTGCTCTTAATTTTGCCCTTGAAAATGCATTGGGGGGGGAGACCAACAGGTGGTAGGGTGGTTAAGGTGCTGGACACTCCTACATGGCCGACCATGGTTTGAGTCCTGGACCTGGTGGCTTGCTTTCTCACTTTCCCTCTCTCTCTCTCTCTGGTCAAATTAAAATGAATGAATAAATAAAATTTAAAAGAAAAAGAAAACGCATGTGGGGAACTCCTTGAGGAGAATAGGCCTTGTCAGCCTGAGCTGCCTACTCTACTTGCTTTGCACATAGCAATAAAGCTGTGTTTTCCTTCATCACACCTGTGGTTTGGTTTGTAGCCCTTTGGGAAGCAAACTTGGTTTGAGTTCAATAACAAAATTAGATAGACAGAAATTCATTAAGGTACAATTAAGACAAAAATCTCAAAATCAGGGACCAGCAGGTGGCATGGGTGGTTAAGGTGCTGAACTCCCACATGACCAACCACAGTTCGAGTCCTGGACCTGGCGGCTTGCTTTCTCATTTTCCCTTTCTCTCTCCCTCTGTCTCTCTGGTCAAATTTTAAAAATAAATAATAACAAATAAAATAAAATAAATAATAAAAAACCTCAAAATCATATGCAATGAACACTATAAAATATCTTAATACGTAAATGTTCCAAAATTATAATTTTAGCATGACTAAAGTTATTAATCAAGGCTATATACTTTTCCTCCAGCTATTTATCTAATAACATTACCAGTAATCTGACGTTCTTTGCTCTTTGTTTCTTTTGTTTCTTTCTTTTCTTCATCTCTTCTTTCTTTCAGGCGAGAAGGGGAAGGAGATGTAGATCTATGTCGTCTAGGAGATCTAATATTCGTAAGTAGAGATGTTAGGAACAGACACATATGGGAACTTTATATTGATTAGCACAGATACACAAGTTCTTGAACAGTGTGACCAAACAGAAACCAGACTCCAGAGAACCAGGAATCCATTCCCTATAGCACAACCAAGGAAAAACGTTTTGCCTAGACCTTGATTGTTAGCAAAACAAAACAAAAACATGGTTTATTGTTTAATTAATGCTTAATCATGATTTTGCACTCTATATAGCTAAGGCTAGAAAGATTTTTGTGAGCCACAAAAATATAACTTGAAAGTTTCTAACAATTACAAACACTGGCAACTGAAACTTTTTAAGAATCAGAATACTCTTTTAAGAGTCTTTTAAGATTCCCCCCTCTTATTTTACAACTTTAAAAAAATGTTTAAGTTTCTTCTTTAATTGGCAGAGAGCATGTGTGTGCTTGCCAGAAAGGGACAGAAAGAGGGAAAGCACCCTCTAACCCAACGGGATGTGGCCACACCTCAACCCTCCTTCCGTTTCTCCATGCCGTCAGGATGTTTGCATACACCCGTGTTCAGGATCTGAACTGTAGTCGGCCATGTGGGACCCAGCTCCTGAGGCACTGCACCTTCTTACTTGGCTCTGCGTCTTTCTTTTAAATGTTTTTATTTAACATAGCATAATTACACGTATTTGTAGAGGTACCATGTGATTTTACAGTACAAACATACACTGTGTAATATTTGATTAGGACAATTAACATACCCGCTGTCTCAATCATTTGGTACTGTGTTAGGAACAATCAGAATCCTCCCTTTGTGTTACTTTGAGAACCACAGCAAGGTGTTGTCATCTATACTCTCCCCCTGTATTTCATAACACCAGGCCTTGTTCCTCCCATTTATCTACGATTTTATTTCCATTAACCAATAACCTGTTCTATTTCCTCAACCTTCCCATCTTCTAGTAGTCCTTTTTTAAAATTTTATTTTATTTACTTATTTTGTATTTTTATTTTTAATTTGCACAGGGCATGTACTCTCACCAAAGAGAGAAAAAAGAGAGAGAAATAAAGTGAGAAAGTGAGCTGCCAGGTCCAGGACTCCAACCTCAGTGGGCTATGTGGGAGTCCAGCACCCCAATCACCATGCCACCTGCTGATCCCTTCCCCCCTTTATTTTTTATAATTTGCTATAGGCTTATGTGCTGCCAGACACGATGGAAGACAGAAAGAGAAAGAGTGAGAGAAATTGCCCTCTAGAGGGAATGGCAATCCCTTCTACTCCACTCCCCTCTCAAGATTTTGGGCATATGCACACATGTATCCAGCATGTTTTTAAAGTTGCTGAGTCCAGAACTTAAACTGTGCAGCTAGCCATGTGGGACCAAGCCACCTCAATCTCCAAGCCACTGGCTGGCTCTAGTCGTAGCCATTCTTCATCCCTCTTCCTGTACGAAGCCCTTATTTTTTTTCAATTTGTACATACAAGGGAGAACACTTCTATAACTGTTCCTGGCTTATTCACTAAACATAATATCCTCCAGGTTCATCCATTTAACATCGAATGGATGGCTTTTTAATGGCTGGATAGTATTCCTTTGTGTATACATACAAATCTCCTACCCTTGATTATATGTGAATAAAACATGAGCACCAAAAAATTTTAAAAAAAGAAGTAAAATACTTATTACTTAATCTTGCCGAACACCATGCTGAATGGTTTTCGTGTATTATTTGTCATTTACTTCTCAAGACAAGTCTATAATGCAGACTGTAACTGACTCAGTCTTACAAAGGGAAATGGTAGCTTTAGAATAAAGGGGGATTGAGACCAGTTGATGGCATAATGGTTACATTGCTAGACTCCCACTGTGACCATGGTTCAAGTCCCAAACCCAGTAGCTCAAAACTCATGCCGACAAGTGGCCATCACCCTGCAGGGAATGATTTCTTGCTTTCTGTCTCTCTGTCTCTCAGGCAAGCACAGCACCCTATAGCAAAAATCCCTCAAAAAAAGGGGGGGATTAAGTTTCCCTCATTTCATGAAACTGTAAATTCCTTTATAACTGCTAAATACTACAAAGTTAAGAAGGCTACTGGTTTCTCTGCAACTTATGGTACAGCTTCTGACTTATTTTCTTACCTGGAGCGCCTTCTGTGCGGGGATCTCGACCTGCTTCTTCTCCGATCTCTTTCCCGGGACCGGGACCTTTCTCGGCGCCTGCGTTCTCTCTCACGGGATGTAGACCGGGACCGCCTACGTTCTAATGCAAACAAAAACCACCAGGGTGAAAGTTACCTCATATCTAGGCCTACACTGCCCAAAAGAAGTAAAACCCAACCACTTTAAGTAGTTGCATTAAAAAGGTAAAAATCGTCACATTAAAAAGGTAAAATTGGCTGGGACCCAATGGCAGAGCGATTATGTCACTGGACTTCCACACGCCAATCGCGGTTTGAGTCCCAGACCTGGTGGTTTCAAAATCATCCCAGCCTGAGCAGGTGTGCCCAAGATCCCAGGTCGAAAAAGGAGAAGAGATCGCTGCGTGGTCACCCCCTCTGGGGTGTGATTTCTCATTTTCCCTCTCACTGTCTCTGTCTCTTTCTGTCTCTCTACAGGGAGCGCACACACCCTAAGGCAAAAACTTCTTAAAAAAAAAAAAAAAAAGTGAAATTGAGGAGCCAGCAGGTGGCATGGAATTTAAGGTGGCTGGATCCCACAGGGCCAGTAATGGCTCAAGCACCAGGCTCTACGGCTTTAAAATTAGGCCAGGTGCCCGTAAAAGCCCAAAATCTGGAAAAGAGAATGGAAGAGAAGGGAATGCAGCATGGCCATTCCCCCTGGAGGGTGATTTCTCACTCTTCCTGTCTCTGTCTCAGTGAGCACACATACCCTAGGGCAAAAATCTCAACAACAACAAAAAGCAAGATTAATTTTTATGAGGTGTTTTTTGACCTGCTATATCCAAACTATTATCATTTCATCATATAATCTATTATCATTTTTACATACAAGCAACATAAAAAGTAAATATTTTACATCCTTTTTTGGGTAGGAAATCCTGTGTATAGGACTGCCTGGATTAGCTGCATTTCCAGTACTGAGTAGCCACAGGTACCTGGAAGCCACCATTAACTTTTTTTTTTTAAGAGAGGTTTTTGGGGAACCAGCAGTTGGCATAATGGCTATGTCGCTGGATTCCCACGTAGTTGACCGCGGTTCGCGTACCGGACCTGGTGGATTAAAACTCACGCCGGGCGGGTGTGTGTGCGTTCCCAAGATCCCGAGAGGAGAATGGAGGAGAAGAGATTGCGGTGTGACCATCCCCCCTGGGGGGTGATTTCTCGCTTTCTGTCTCTCTGTCTCTCTCTGTCTGTCTGGCGAGCACACATAGCAAAAACCTCTCCCCCCCCCCAAAAAAAGAGAGGTTTTTGCTATTGGGCAGATGTGCTCCCTGGAGAGAGACAGAGACAAGAGGGGAAAAATAAATAAATAAATAAAAACGAGAAATCACCCCTCCCCGGGGCGTGGGGGAAGGCCAGGCCATGATCCCTTCTCCTCTATTCTCCCCTTGGGATCTTGGGCACGCACACGCACACACTTGGCGTGAGGTTTAAGCCACTGGGTCCGGGACTCGAACCACTACATGGGAGTCCAGTGACCTAACCATTTCGCCATCTGATGGTCCCGCCACCATTCCTTTTAAGAAAACCGAATCTTGACCAGTTGAAAGTGAGCAAAACTAACTAGAGGCAGGCCGAGGGTCTAAGTGAGATGAAATCCTGGGCTTCTTCCTACTGCACTGCCTGCCTCATCTATGGGGCTGGGAGGTGGGGCTGAGACATGGCAGTGAACTCCCTGGACTCAAGATTCTAAATAATCCATTTCTTTAGGAACTAATATGTATTGCGCATCGAAGACCAGGCCGAATTCCAAACTGAATGGTATGGAATGTGACACTCTCATATCTATTTTTAAAGTAGGTTCTATTAATCCCAATGACTGACTACAGGAATCCGATGCAGAAAGATTAAGTTGCCCACGGCCACCCAAAAGTCAAGAGCGAGAACTGCGGCCTAATTATAAACCCACCGTACAAGTAAAGGTATTGTGTGAGGCTGTCAGAGAGTGGGCTAAACTCGAATTCAGAGAGGGAAATGTAAAGACAGAAACAAAATAGCCGCCTTCAAAGCAGAGGGCACGGACTGAAAAGCGTAGGGCCCAGGTCGTTACCCACTCGGCCCAATTCTCCGTGGGAGACAAGGGCCCGCCTCCCCGCTTCCCGGCCACTGAAAAAATGGGGACGCGCCTCCGACCGAGCCCCAGGCCTTCGGAAATGCTTCTGGACTCACCCCTTCGTGGGGTGCGGCTACGGCTGCGACCCATTCGGAGTTCTGCTCCTCCTCACACCGCCCCGGAAACGACTGTGCAGCAACTTCCGGAAGAGCCGGGACCTGCCTTTTATAGCCGTGTGGAAAATGTCGAAACGCGTTGCGAAGGTTCCGGCTCCTGAAGGAGTGGGCTCCCTTGAGGCCGAGGCAGCCTCAATCACACGCCCCGCCACGCCTGCCCCAACTCCGCCCAGACACTGGTGAAGCGAGAGTTGGCCGCGCGGTTCCTCCAGCCCCACTTAGGGTGGCTTCCTCTGCATCTGTATCCACGGCGGACATTGAAGTATACTATTTGAGGGATCAGCAGATAGCATAATGGCTACGTCGCTGAACTCCCATGTAGTCGACCAGCAGTTCAAGTCCCTGACCCAGTGGCTGAAACTCGCCCGGCGCGTGTGCGTGTGTGCCCAAGATCCCGAGAGGAGAATGGAGGGGAAAGGACTGTGGCGTGGCCATCCCCTCTGGGGGTGATTTCTCGCATTCTGTCTCCGTCTCTCTGTCTTTCTGGCGAGCGGAGGTGCCCAATAGCGAAAACCTCTCCAAAAGAAGAAGAAAAAAAGAAATGTCTGGGACTAGCCTTAGTGTGTGTGTGTGTGGGGGGGGAGTTTATAGCAGCTCTTGTAAAAAGCAAGCAAAGCACGTGTGTCTGTGCTCCAATATCCGGAAAGGGGAGAGAGATGGAGGAGAAGGGATTACTGCAACCATCCCTCAGGCAGATTGGGTTGTTGGTTGTTTTCTCATTTCCCCTCTTCCTCTGTCTCTAGCTAGCGCACATGCCCTCTGGCAAAGTTTTAAAAATATATAGTCTGGGGACCAGCAGGTGGCAGGGTGGTTAAGGCACTGGACACTCCCACATGGCCGACCACAGTTGGAGTCCCAAACCTGGTGGCTTGCTTTCTCACTTTTTTTTTTCTCTCTCTCTCTCTCTCTCTGTGTCTCTCTCTGGCCAAATTAAAATAAATGAATGAATAAATAAAATTAAATAATTATTTAAAAAAGAAAGATAGATAGATATAATCTGGGGGCGCCAGCAGGTGACCTGGTGGTGGGGGCACTGGACTCCCACATCACAGAGTGCGGTTTGAGTCCTGGATCTGGCAGCTTAGTTTCTCATGCCCTCGCCCCCATCTCTGTCTTTCTCTGATCAAATTCTAAAAATAAAAATAATAAAATTATTTAAAAAGAAATATATAGTGTGGAAAATTCAGTAGTATACCTTCACTCTCCAGCTTTCACCCCCCACTATCATTTTTCTTCCCAGTCCTTGTCCATATGCATAAAATACTTTCATTGAACAACTTTTTTCAGATTACACATTTCTTTAAATAATTACTTTATTTAGCTTTATTTATTTTATTTTATTTTAATTTGACCAGAGAGGGACAGAAAGAGAAAGTGAGAAAGCAAGCTGCCAGGTCCAGGACTCGAACTGCAGTTGGTCATGTGGGAATCCAGCACCCTTAACCCCCATGCCACCTGCCAGCCCCTACTTTCACATTTACATGCAGTCCCCTTCATGATGTACACATATATATTTTTAATAGAGAATTTTACATTTTTCTGTCAAGTGTTTCCTTGCTTTGCGCCTCACACCACTTTCCAGCACCCACTCTCTACCAACTACTCGCCCCCCTTCCAGTCTCCCCACTTACATCAAACCACTTCTAAACAATTCATACAGTTTTATGTTTTCTACTTTTCCACAAAAATTCTCTTAAGAGGAGTGAGCATAACCAACGTATTGTCCTTCTGTCTGTATCTCCTCAGATTGAGAAGGGACCTGAAACTTCTGTGAAATTCTTTTTAATTTTTGAATAAGAGACCCTGCATTTTTGCTTTGCACTAGGCTCAGCAAGAAACAAGCATTTCTTTGTGACGCTTACTAACATGAGAAAGCAATGGTTTGCCAGGTCCCTGCACAACTGAGACGTGATGGGGAGTGTGTAAGGAGACACAGGGGAAAAGGCAGGGAAAGGGTAAGCCTTTTTCTTTTTCTTTTTTTTTTTTTTTTAACTTTTTTTTTTTTGGAGAGATTTTCACTGTAGGGCGCGTGCGCTCGCCAGACAGACAGAGAGAGACATAGAGACAGAAAGCGAGAAATCACCCCCCAGGGGGGATGGTCACACCGCAATCCCTTCTCCTCCATTCTCCTCTCGGGATCTTGGGCACGCACGCACACGCGCCCAGCGTGAGTTTTAAGCCACCGGGTCCGGGACACGAACCGTGGTCGACTACGTGGGAGTCCAGCGACATAGCCATTACACTAACTGCTGGTTCCCAAGGGTAAGCCTTTTTCCAAAGTGAGGACTTCTCTGTCAGGGAATGGTACAGGCCACTCATCAATTAAGTGGAACTCTCTCTTTAAAAATTATTTTATGTAACTTTGTTTATTTGTTTTAATTTGACCAGAGTGAGACAGAGAGAGAGAGAGAGAGATCAAGAGAGGGAAAGTGAGAAAGCAAGCCACCAGGTCCGGGACTTGAGCTGTGGTCTGCAATGTGGGAGTACGGCGCCCTTAACCACCAGGCCACTTGCCAGCCCTGAAACTCTTTATTTTTTAAAAGAATTATTAATTTTATTTATTCATTAATTTATTTTAATTTGATCAGACACACACACACACAGAGGGACAGTAAGAAAGCAAGCCACCTGGTCTGAAACTCAAACTGTGGTCGGCCATGTGGGAGTGTCCAGCACCTTAACCACCACACCACCTGCTGGTCCCCCAAAACTCTTTATGTAGTGGGGAGGGAGAACATAAGTTCCATTTTAGAAGATTAGAAGTGTGAGGTCCCTGATGAACATTCGAATCAATATTCTCGGAAGCTGTTGACTACCACTGACTGAATGTGATAGACAAAGGAGGGGAAGGACTAAAGCTAGAGATTATGAGTCACAGGAGTCCGAGAAATCTTCTGAAAGACCAAGAGTGGCAAGCCAAGGATGGCCCCAAAGGGACATGTGGACTTACATGGAGAGGATGGGCCCACAGGGAAAGCCAGCCTACGGTTGTCAGATACAAAAACTGGAGTACAGAGACCAGTAGATGGCATGATGGTTACATTGCTGGATTCCTGGAGGAGTCCGACCCGGTAAGGCCCCAGGATCTGTCTGAGCCCCCTAACCTTTGAGCTCCGCTTCCAGTCAGATCAACACGTTGGCAAGGCTACTGTTATACACCCCCCGACCTTGGAACAAAGCTTGGGTCAGTTAGCATGTCAGCAAGGCTGCTTGCTATTTGCTCCAGAGAATTGAGGCAGCCTCACTGGAAAGCGACCCCCCTCTGACTCCCCAATTTACTACTATGAAAGAATTACATAGCTCTCCTATACATCCTGAGTATATGATAAAATCTTCCGGGAAGTCCCCGACCGACCCGCTCCCCTTTGCTCTAATCACTTACTATTAATTACAATGCTTTATCTCCATGGTCACAATAGAGGGTGGGCTGAAGTTCTTTCTAGGCAAAAGTAATCTTGACCTTTAGAAGGCCCTTTAAAATACATCCTTTCTTTACCTAAAATAAGATTAGGCCAAAACTGGCCCAGGACACCTCTGCCCTCTCCAAGTGAAATAAATAAATATATTAGGATTCCTCAAATTAAGTTTTAGATCCCTACAAAACTGTATAAGTATCATTCCTTATTAGACCCATAAAAACTAATAGGTATTCTTGAGATTTTCTTTTCTCAGCACCATTCCCAGTAATCACAAGATTACTTCTGCCCC
>NW_006159809.1:8301964-8310369 GCF_000334495.1 Tupaia belangeri chinensis
TGTGCGTGCGTGCCCAAGATCCCGAGAGGAGAATGGAGAAGGGATTGCGGCGTGGCCATTCCCCCTGGGGGGGTGATTTCTCGCTTTCTCTCTGTCTCTGTCTGGTGAGCGCATGCACCCTATAGCAAAAAAAAAAAAAAAAACCTCAAAAAAAATTAAAATAAAAAAACTGGAGAACAGATTTCAAAGGGACAGAATTTCTAGAAGGAATGAGAATAGTGTAGCAGGCTGAATTATGGCCACTCGCAGATGTCTGGAACCTGGGCGTGCTCACCTTACATGGGAAAGTGTTTGCTAATGTGATTAAGGATATCAAGATAGGGAGATTATTCTGGATCATGTCCCTAAAGAGGAATGCCCTTAGAGAGGCAGAGGGTGATTAGATACAGAAAAGGAAGAGGCAATGTGACCACGGAGGCAGAGCAGAGTGGCGTGACCACAGCAGCCACCAGAAGCTGGTCTCTAGAAGCTCTGGAGGGAGCACAGACCTGCTGGCCCCTTGGTTTGGCCCCATGAAACTGGTTTTGGATTTGTAGCCTCCAGAGTGACGAGAGAAAATGCGTCTCCTGTTTTAACCCACCAGGCCAGTGGTAATCTGTTGCAGCAGCCTGAGGAACCTAATACCATCAGCTATGCCAAAGAACCCTTTAAAATAAGAGCTGGGAAGTGCCCACTGGATTTAGCAATGTAGAGGCCATGGGAGAGCTGGCTGAAAATTGTTTCAGAGAGTAGACTGAAACAAATTGCAAAGGATTGCATTTTTCTTTTGTGTGCCCTAAATCCACACTGGCACTGGATTTTAGGGATGAACCATGAGCGGACAGAAAACAGGAATTTCTCAATCAGAAGAATCATCCCATCATAGTCGAAGAAGACGACGACTGAAAAGGAAGCAGATGACATCTTTCCGCAGAGCCCAGGAGGCCTCTCTACCCAGCAGGAGTGGGCAGGAGCCAAACCAGGCAGCAGGCAGTGGTCCTGAGGAGTACCAGCAGGCACCAGGACTGTACTGTGAGTGACTGCATCTGGGTACAGCTGAAAGGACAGGTCTCTGCACGCAGGGGCACTGATTGGAGGGCAATAGGGCAGTGCCCCCAAGAAACTTTTCTTTTTAAAGAATTATTTATTTACCTTTATTTATTCATTTGTTCATTTTAATTTAACCAGAGAGAGACAGAGAGAGAGAGAAAGAGGGAGAGAGAAAATGAGAAAGCAAGCCACCAGGTCCAGGACTTGAACCATGGTTTACCATGTGGGAATGTCCAGCACCTTAACCACCACGCCACCTGCTGGTCCCATGCCCCCAAGAAACTTCAGGTCACAGGAGTGGACAGAAGGGAGGAAGAGTTGGGAGAGACAGCTGACAGTGTGGTGATAACCCTCCAGGTTAATTTCTGCATTTCCCAGGTGGGTAGGTCAGCCACCTCATCTCTGTGTATTTTAGTCTATCCCGAGTGCTGTAAAAAAATACCATAGTGGG
The DNA here is from genome assembly GCF_000334495.1 of Tupaia belangeri chinensis. Classification (NCBI taxonomy): domain Eukaryota; kingdom Metazoa; phylum Chordata; class Mammalia; order Scandentia; family Tupaiidae; genus Tupaia; species Tupaia belangeri. The sequence continues at coordinate 8,303,445 of NW_006159809.1, forward strand.
GCCAGCAGGTGGTGCGGTGATTAAGGTGTTAGATTCCACATGGCCTACTGCCCTGTTTGAGTCCTGGACCATGCAGCTCGATATACACACTGGGGGCGTGTATGTATGTGCCCAAAGTCCTGAGCGGAGAATGGAGATAAAGGGATTGTGGCGTGGTTACCCACCCCGGGGGGCAATTTGTCACTTTCTCTCTGTATCTGTCTCTCTCCAGCGACCACATGTGCCCCATGGCAAAAATCTAAAAAACTCCACAAAACAAACAATATAGAATAAGTGACTTATAAACAACAGAAAAAAAATTAAAATTTTTTTAGAGTTCACATGCATTTACAAGAGAGAGAGAGAAAAGCACCCTTGGGAGGATGGCCTTCTCCATTCTCCTCTGGGGATTTTGAGCACACATCATATGTACCTGGTGTGTTTTTCAAGCCCCTGGATGCAGGACTCAAACTGTGTAGTCAACTACATGGAATCCAGCTGCCTTAACCACCTGTTGGCTGTTGGCTGGCCCCACAGCAGAATTCCTCTCACAGGGTACTGGCAGATACTGTGTCTGATGAGGAATTGTCTTCAGAGAAAGTGCTTTCTGTGTCTGCGCACAGTAGACGGGCCTAACTAGGTCTCTGGGGCTTCATTTATAAGAGCACTAATTCATTTCATGAGGGTTCCAGCCCCATAACCTCGTCACCTCCCAAGGCCCCACAAGTTCCAATACCATATGAGTGCTTTGAGAATTAGGTGCCAGTGTATGACTGGGGGTGGGTGTAACCGCTCGGCGTGCAGGACTGTGCGTCTTAGCACATTTACCTCGGCCAGCACGGGCAGCCTCGTATCTCTCTTGCTTTTGAACTTCTGGGTTAGACAGATGCTTTTTGCGTTTAACCCCCTCCCACTGATAAAACCCTATGCACAATTACCACTGGTTAATCTAGAAGTTAAATTTTGAACTTTTAACTTTGAAATAATTATGGCTTAATAGGAAGTTGCAGAGATAGTAAAGTCTTGGGTCCCCTTCCCCAGTTTCCCCAGGATTACTTCTTACCCAGCTATAGAGCAATACAAACTAGGAAGTTGACACTGACCCAATGTGTGTATATTGCTGTATGTCATTTTGTTCCATGTAGATTAATGTGACACCACCAAGGTCAAGATGCAGAATTAGGGGCCAGGAGGTGCATGGTGGTTAAGGCACTGAATTCCCACATGGCCAAGCATGGTTCAAGTCCCAGACCTGGTGGCTTGCTTTCTCACTTTCCCTCTCTCTTTCTCTCTCTGGTGAATGCATGTGCCCTGTAGCAAATCTAAGAATAATAATAATGTTTGGGACCAGCAGTTAGTGTAATGGCTATGTCGCTGGACTCCCATGTAGTCGACCGCGGTTCGCGTCCCAGATCCGGTGGCTTAAAACTCACGCCGGGCACATGTGCGTGCATGCCCAAGATCCCGAGAGGAGAACAGAGGAGAAGGGATTGCAGCGTGGCCATCTCCCCTGGGGGGTTGATTTCTCACTTTCTGTCTCTGTTTCTACTCTCTTGTCTGGTGAGCGCACATGCCCTATAGTGAAAACCTCTACAAAAAAAAAAAAAAAAGAAGAATGTTTAATGAAATTAAATAGTTCTTTTAAAAATGCAGAATTATTTCATCACCCTCATGCTATCCTTTTTTTAAAGAAGATTTCATTTAACTTTATTTCCTTTTATAAAATTTGGTCAGAGAGGGACAGAGCAAGAGAGAAAGAGAGTGAAAGAGAGAGAGGGAAAGTGGGAGAGCAAGCTGCCAGGTCTGGGACTTGAACTGTGGTTGGCCACGTGGGAGTCCAGCACCCTTAACTACCATGCCACCTGCCAGCCCCTCATGCTATCCTTGTATAGTCACTTTCATGTACTTCTCTTCTACCACCCCAAACCCTGACAACCACTAACATTTCTTCCTTCTCTGTAATCTTTCCACTTCGAGGATGTTATATAAGTGAAATCATGGGGTTTGTGACACTTTTTCCCCCACTCATCATAATGCTCTTGTGATCATCCAAGTGGGTGTATGTATCAACAGCCTGTTCCTTTTCATTGCTAAGTAGTATTCCACAGTATGGACAGACTACATTGTAACTATCTCCCTATTGTGAGACCTTTTGTCTGGTCCCGAGTTTCGGTTATAAAGCTCCTAAGAATATTTGCCTTTTGTGGGCAGACGTGTTCATTTATCTTGGATAGATGTCCAGGAATATGACTGCTGAGTTGTAGGGTTAGGTGTGTGATTAAAGAAACTGCCGAACCATCTTCCAGAATGGCTGTGCCATTTTACATCTCCCAGCAGTGTGGGAGAGTCCATTTTCTCCACATCCTCGCTAGCGTTTAGTGTGGTCCCTTGTTTTCTAATTTTTAAGTTTATTTCCTCCAGGAAAAAGAGACAGAGAGAGATATATAAAAAGGGATACAGAGAGACAAGCACCCCAGCAGGGTCTTCATGCCATGATTCGCTCCCAACCTCAGCCAGCCCAGATCACGTGTGTGTCTGGTGTGCAGTGACAGCTCAGCATGGTCTTAATTTGTGTTTTCCTCATGGTTAGGCTAATTGTTTATGTTCTTATTTGCTATTCATATAGCCTCTTTGGAAAATGGTCTCTTCACTTTTTGTCTGTTTTCTATTTGAGCTTTTAGTCTACTGAGGTTTTGTTTGTTTGTTTTGAGAGGTTTTTGCTATAGGGCGCGTGCGCTCGCCAGAAAGACGGAGAGAGACAGAGAGACAGAAAGTGAGAAATCACTCCCCAGGGAGGATGGCCATGCCGCGATCCCTTTTCCTCCATTCTCCTCTCAGGACCTTAGGCACTCACACACAAGCGCCTGGCGTGAGTTTAAGCCACCGGGTCCTGGACTTGAACCGTATTGGCTAAATGGGAGTTCAGCGACATAGCCATTACGCTAACTGCTGGTCCCAGGTTTTTTACTGTTGTTGTTTGCTATAGGTCACATGTGTTCACCAGAGACAGAAAGGGGAAGGGGGAGTGAGAAAACCCTCCTGCACCCCGGGAGGATGACGATGCCCCAGTCCCTTCTGCTTCATTCTCTTCTTAGGAATGGGGCAGGCACACACACACACACACACACACACACACACGCCTGGTGTGTTTTTCTTTTTTTAATTTAAATTTTAAAAAGTATGTCATTTTGTCATTATTATTATAATTTTTAAATTTGCTACAAGACACACGTGCTCACCAGACAGAGCCAGAGAGAAAGTGAGAAAGCAAGCCACCAGGTCTGGGACTCGAATCATGGTCGGCCATGTGGGAGTCCAACACCTTTAACCATCATGCCACCTGCTGGGCCCCCTGATGTGTTTTTCAAAGCCACTGGGTCCAGGACTTGAATGCTCAGTCTGCCACGTGGACTTCAGCATCCTTAACCACTATGCCACCTAGCTGCTCAGTTTAATGACTTTTTTTTTTTTTTTTTTTAGATCTTACTATAGGGTTCATGAGCTTGCTGGGGAGAAGATAGAGAAAGAAAATGAGAAAACACCCCTTAGAGAGAATGGCCATACCACAATCTTTTGTCCTCCATTGTTCTCTTGGAATTTGGGGCATGCATACACACACACGCACTGCATGATTTTCTTTTCTTTTTTAGATTTTTTTTTTTTGCTACAGGATATGTGAGCTCACCAGAAAGAGACAGAGACAATGAGAGGAAAAGTGAGAAATCACCCCTCCCCACAGGAGGGATGGCCATGCCACAATCCCTTCTCCTCCATTCTCCTCTTGGGATCTTGGGCGTGCACGCACATGCACCTCGTCTAAGTTTCAAGCCACCAGATCCAGGACTCAAAACATCGTCAGCCATGTGGGAATCCAATGACGTAACCACCACACCTTCTGCTGAGCCCAAGTTTTAGGAGTTCTTTATATATTCTAGGTATGAGTCCTTTGTCAGATATGTGATGTGCAAATATTTTCTCCTAATCTGTGGTACGTCTTCATCTTAACAGGTTCATTGACAAAGCAAAAGCTTTTCATTTTTATTAACTGCAATTTATTCTCTCTTATATGGATTATGTTCTTGGTGTCATGCCGAAGAATCCTTCACCAAGGTCCAAGATCCTGCTATAGACTGAATTTTATGTTCCCCAACCCCACATTCTTCTGTTGAACCCTAATTCCCAGTGTGATGGTTTTAGAAGAGGGGGCCTTTGGGAGGTGAGGGTAGAGTCCTCGGGAATGGGATTAGAGCTGCTATAAAAGACACCCCAGGGAGCTCCCTTTCTCCTTCCACCATCTGTGGACACAGCAAGAGGACAGCTACCTGTGAAACAGGAAGTGGGCCCTTCACAGGCATCTAACCTGAGAGTGCCTTGTCCTTGGACTTCAGTCTTAGAATTGCGAGAAATTTCTGTGGTTTATAAGTCACCCAGTATGTGGTATTCTGTTATAGCGCAAGTCCAAAGACTTTCTCCTGTGTTATCTTTGAAGAGTTTTATGTTTATATCAATGATTTTTTTAAAAAAAATTTTGTCATTATTTTTCTTTATTTTTTATTTTTTAATTTATTTTTAAGAGGTTTTTGCTATAGGGTGCGTGCGCTCGCCAGACAGAGAGAGACAGACAGAGAGATAGAAAGTGAGAAATCACCCCCCAGGGGGGATGGTCACGCCACAATCCCTTCTCCTCCATTCTCCTCTCGGGATCTTGGGCATGCATGCACACATGCCCAGCGTGAGTTTAAGCCACCGGGTCCAGGATGCGAACTGCGGTTGACTACGTGGGAATCCAGCGACATAGCCATTATACTAACTGCTGGTCCCTTTTTCTTTATTTTTTGAAGTAAACCAGAGAGAGAAAGAAAGTGAGAAAGCAAGCTGCCAGGTCCTGGACTCAAACCATGGTCAGCCATGTAGGAATCCAGCCACCTTAGTCACCATGCCACTTGCTGGTCCCTGATGAACAATTTTGTGTTATTTTATTTTGCCTTAGGGCATGTGCATTCACTAGAGAGAGAGAGACAGAGACAGTGAGAGGGAAAGTGAGAAATCACCCTTCAGGGGAAATGACCACACCACAATCTCTTTCCTCCATTCTCCTTTCAGGATCTCGGGCATGCATTCACACAGTCCAGCATGATTTCAAGCCAGTGGGTCCAGGACTCAAACCACGGTCAACCGTGTGAACATCTGCTGGTCCCATTTTGAGTTAATTTTTATACAGAATCTCAGATTCAGGCTAAAATTTACCTTTTTGGCCTATGGGTATCCAATTGTTCCAGTTATTGTTTAAAACTATCTTTCCTTGGGACCAGCAGTTAGCGTAATGGCTATGTTGCTGGACTCCCATGTAGTCGACCACAGTTCTCGTCCCAGACTTGGTGGCTTAAAACTCACGGCGGGCACATGTGCGTGCGTGCCCAAGATCCCAAGAGGAGAACGGAGGAGAAGGGATTGTGGCGTGGCCATCCCCTCTGGGGGGTAATTTCTCGCTTTCTGTCTCTCTGTCTCTGTCTGTCTGGCGAGCGCACGTACCCTAAAAAATAGCAAAGAAAACCTCTCAAAAAAATCCCAAAACCTATCTTTCCTCCATTGAGTTGCTTCTGCAACCTGTTGTGTATCAGTTGGTTGAACTTGTGTGGGGCTGTTTTGGGGCCCTTTATTCTACTCCATTGACTTGTCATGTCTATACCTCTATTAATACCACAGTCTGTATGCTTATAGCAAAAGTCTTGAAATGGAGTGATTCTTCTCATTTGATCCTTTTCTAATACGTGTGTGTGTGTGTGTGTGTGTGTGTGTATTTAAAACAATTAGTTTTTATTTATCTTTATTTATTTTAAATTTGCTACAGGGCCTATATGCTCACCAGAGAGAGAAAGAGAGAGATAAAGCATGCCACCAGGTCCAGGACTTGAACTGTGGTCAGCCATGTAGGAGCCCAGCACCCTTAACCACCACGCCACCTACTGGTCCCCCTTTCCTAATATTGATTTAATCTAATTTTTTCACCTTCCCATATGCACTTTAGAATAACACTGTTTATATATCTAAAACAAAACAAAACAAAACAACTTACTGGAATTTTAGTAGAAAGTGAGTTAAGCCTGAAAAGCAGTTTGGGGAGAATTGATATCTTTGCTATTTTGAGTCATCCCACCCATGAACATGTCTATTTATTCCATCTTAAAAAAGAATCATTTATTATTAAATTTGCTGTAACGCATGTGTGCTCACCAGAGAAAGACAGAGACAGAGAGAGAGGGAAAGTGAGAAAACAAGCCTCCAGGTCCAGGACTTGAACTGTGACTGATCATGTAGAAGTCCAGCACCTGAACCACAATGCTGGCCTGTATTATTATTTTCTTTAACTTGCAAGGGTGCATGTGCTTGCCAGAGGAAAAAAGAGTGGGAAAGCACTCCCTGGGGGATGGCCACACTACATTTCCTTTTCGTCCATTCTCCTCAAGATTTTGGGAGCACATGCACACGTGCCTGGCATGGTTTTCAAGCCGCTGGGCCTGGGTCTTAAACTACATGGTTAGCCATGTGGGATTCCAGTCTCCTTAATCACCACGCTACTGGCTGGCTTGTCGTATGGTCAATTTCTTCTTTAGTTCGCTTACGGGAGGAGTTACATGCACTGATTTTCAATGGGTTCTTACTGAACAAGAATAATCTAGCAATCCCTTTGCTGGATACGTGCAGAATGGAAATTAAGTCAGCAATTTACGAGCTATCTGTGCTCTCATTCTCATTGCAGCAATCCTCACAATAGCCAAGACATGGAGACAGCCCAAGTGTCCACGGATGGGCAAATGGATAAAGAACCTGGTATGCATGTATAATGAAGAGGCTCTGAAAATCAGTGGGGAAATGGAATCAGAATATGAGTTTGTTTTAGTGCCAAGAAGTTTAAAATCCATGCATAGGTTTTTTTTTCTTTTTT
>NW_006159809.1:8310632-8318218 GCF_000334495.1 Tupaia belangeri chinensis
TTTTTTTTTGAGAGGTTTTTGCTATAGGGCGTGTGCACTCGCCAGACAGACAGAGACAGAGAGACAGAAAGCGAGAAATCACCCCCTAGGGGGGATGGCCACGCTGCAATCCCTTCTCCTCCGTTCTCCTCTCGGGATCTTGGGCAAGCATGCACATGCGCCTGGTGTGAGTTTTAAGCCACCGGGTCCGTGGCGCGAACCGCGGTCGACTACGTGGGAGTCCAGCGACATAGCCATTACGCTAACTGCTGGTCCCACCCCATAGTTTTTCATAATACACAATGAACTTGTTGACGTGTTTTTATTTATAACAGGATATTATTCAGCCTTGAAAAAAGAGATCAGTCACTTGTGACACGTGGATAAAACTGGAAGAATTATACTCGGTGAAATTAGCCAGATACAGAAAGAATAATCGTGTATGTGGAATCTTAAAAACACACACACACAAAAGAGCCAAATACACAGAAATGTGATTATCAGAGACAGAAAGGGGAAGAGAATGGGGAGATGTAAGTCAAAGGGTATGAACTTGAAGTTTTGTAGAATGAGTAAGGCCAGACAGCGAATGTGCAGAACTGTAATTAGTACTGTATACTGAAACTTTGCAAATAGAATACACTTTAGGTGTCCTTACCACACACACATATACAAAGAGGTAACAAGAGAAAGTGATCTGTTAATTTCCTTACCTGTAGTAAAACTTTTATTTTTAAGAGAGATTTTTGCTATAGGGCGTGGTATTCGCTGGAGAGACAGAGACAGAAAGCAAGAAATCACCCCCCAAAGGGGATGGCCACGCCACAATCCTTTCTCCAGTCTCCTCTTGGGATTTTGGGCATATGTGCACTCGTGGCCAGTGCGAGTTTTAAGCCGCCGGGTCTGGGAATCGAACAGTGGGTGACTACGTGGGAGTCCAGTGATGTAACTATTACACCATCTGCTAGTCCCACCAATAGTAAACTTTTCACCATGAATATGAGTAACAAGATATAATGTTGGGGCCAGCACTGTGGCACAGCGGTAACATGCTGCTCAAGCGAAGCTGGTTCCCACATGGCAACCACTATTCAAACCCCTGGCCCAGTGGCGCATGCACCAGCACCCAGGACCCAATGGGTTTGAGGACTGGAGGAAGGGAATCATGGAGTGACCAGATCCTATGGAGGGTACTTTCCGTTCACATGTGCACGAGTGTGCTCTATGAATAAAGAAAACTATAGAAAACAAAACATCAAGTTTTACACTTTGTATATATACAATAGAGGGGTCCGCAGGTGGCACAGTGGTTAAGGCACTGAACTCCCACAGGACCAACCGCAGTACGAATCCTGGACCTGGTGGCTTGAAATTCATGCCAGGTGCATGTGCATGAGAGCCCAAAATCCCAGGAGAATGAAGGAGAAGGGATTACAGCATGTCCACTCTCCCTGAGAGAGTGAGTTCTCAATTTCTCTCTCTCCATATCTCTCTGTCGCATGCATGCACCCTATGACAAAAAACTAAAACTAAAAAATAAAAATAAATATGTGCAATTAGAAATGAACAGAAAAGCTCTGGAGTTAGATTCAGGGACCAGCAGTTAGCGTAATGGCTATGTTGCTCAACTCCCATGTAGCCAACTGCAGTTTGAATCCTGGACCTGGTGGCTTAAACTCACACCGGGTGCGTGTGCGTGCGTGCCCAAGATCCCAAGAGGAGAATGGAGGAGAAGGGATTGCAGCATGGCCATCCCTCCTGGGGGGTGATTTCTTGCTTTCTGCCTCTCTGGTGAGCGCACGCATCCTATAGCAAAAACCTCTTCAAAAAAAAAAAAAAAAAAGTTGAACTTTAATTTCAGCTCCACAGCACAATTTTATCACCTTGGGGCAATGTACTGAAGCCTTATGCATTCAGTTTGCTCCTTTCTACAACGGAGATAATAAAATTTAGTACTTAAGTTTGCAAGGAATAGGAACATATAACAAGGACTTAGCAAATTAAAAACATTCGTTTAATTTTATTTATCATTATTATTGAGTTTAACCAGAGCGAGACACAGAGAGAGGTATGGTAAGGCACATAGATACAGAGAGAACTGGTATAAAGTTTAAAAAAATTCTTGCTATAGGGTGTATGCTGTCACAGAGAGACAGAAAGTGAGAAAGCACACCTGGGAGGGATGCCTTGCTGCAATCCCTTCCTTAGGGATTTTGGGTACACATGCGCACCTGCCCAGTGTGTTTTTTAAGCCTTCAGGTCTGGGACTCGAACCATGCAGTCAGCCATGTGGGATTTAGCTACCTTAATCATCAAGCCACCAGCTGGCCCAGTTAAGAAGCTTTTGCTCAAAGTCTCCTAAAACTTGCATGGCAGACAGGGACACCAGGGTTGATGAGACAGAGGGAGTGAAGGGAAGTCATGGGTGAGACTTTATTGGGGTTTTCATGGGAAGGAACAGATGAGGCAGGGTAAGCAGCTTTAAGACTGGCTAGTTTGAACCGTTTCAGGATGCTCTTGGGTGAGAGGCTGTCACAAGTTGTCCAGCACCTGGCCCTGGGGTGATTAGGACAGGGAAATAACTGGCTTGGTTTATAGAAGTTTGTTAAAGACCAAGGATTGGGGCCAGCAGTTGGCATGGTGGTTAAAGCACTGGACTCCGACGTGACCAACTGTGGTTTGAGTCCTGGACCTGGCAGCTTGTTTTCCACCTGCCCAGTGTGTTTTTTAAGCCTTCAGGTCTGGGACTCGAACCATGCAGTCAGCCATGTGGGATTTAGCTACCTTAATCATCAAGCCACCAGCTGGCCCAGTTAAGAAGCTTTTGCTCAAAGTCTCCTAAAACTTGCATGGCAGACAGGGACACCAGGGTTGATGAGACAGAGGGAGTGAAGGGAAGTCATGGGTGAGACTTTATTGGGGTTTTCATGGGAAGGAACAGATGAGGCAGGGTAAGCAGCTTTAAGACTGGCTAGTTTGAACCGTTTCAGGATGCTCTTGGGTGAGAGGCTGTCACAAGTTGTCCAGCACCTGGCCCTGGGGTGATTAGGACAGGGAAATAACTGGCTTGGTTTATAGAAGTTTGTTAAAGACCAAGGATTGGGGCCAGCAGTTGGCATGGTGGTTAAAGCACTGGACTCCGACGTGACCAACTGTGGTTTGAGTCCTGGACCTGGCAGCTTGTTTTCTCACTTTCCCTCTTTCTTTCTCTTTCTCTCTAGTGAGTGTACATGTCCTATAAGAAATTTTTAAAAATTAATTAAAAAAATAAAGAAATGCATTGTACAATATTAAAAAACAAAAACAACCATGGATTGGGAACATATGCTTTGAACAGGTTGGTCTCCACTTAAAAGACAAGACCTAAGAGGAGTCATCCGCTATCTCCAGTAATTAGCTAATGCTGGGAGGATGTCGTAGCAAGGCCCCAGATGTCGACACATCAGATAATTTTAAAAAAGGCATGATTAATAGCAATTTTCCACAAATTTATTTTACACCCATCTATCAGAATATTAAACACTGAAAAAGACACAAGTCTGCTCCTTTGTAGTAAAAGTCCAGTGACTAATACAAACGAGGAAAGAACAAGGTATTAGGTAGGCACAGCCTATGAGTACCTACCTACCTGCTTTTGGGGGTGAAGGTCATCAAGATAAGTTTCCAGTAGGAAATACAAGACCTGTAAGATGAGTAGAAACTTGGCATTGAGATAGGGGGGCATTTGTGGTGAGAAGAGGTGGGAGAGATTGTCCGGTCTTGGGAGAATGTACGTGGTGGGGCAAGAGGTAAGAGAGGATGGGCTCTTGAATGAACTAAAAATAAGCACAGTAGCTACCTTGGGAGCATGGCATGGAGATGCCAAGACAAAGCCTAAAACAGACTGGTAAACCATGGCAAATGGGAGTCTAGAGACTTAAGGGTGAGAGAAAGTCAGATTCGAGCTCATTCAGAGAACACTCTGGGCAATGTGAAGACTTGAATGGAAGGGGGAAACACGCAGGAAGCTAATACATCTCCTGGGTTGGAAATTCCAGCAGCCTGGACTAGACTAATAGCAGTGCGCAAGGTGAGAAGGGGCTGCATGTGAGATGGAGTTGCTAAAATTGGGAGAACTTTGACTTCTGGAAGCAGAGCATGAGGGAGTTAGAAGATTCAAGGAATGGCATCTATTATAGCTTTCTAGCCTGCACAGGTGGGTAGGAGGTAGGCATCATTTGCTGAAATAAGGCATACAAGGCAAGTTCTGGGGAAAGCAGGTGTGTTCAGACTTGGACATGCTAATTTGGGATGCCATTTTGAACATTCAAGAGGAGATGCAAACTAGGTGTGTATCTGGAGCCCAGAAGAGAGATCTAGGCTGGAACTGCAGGAACAGGAATCCTCAGAATACAGACACTCATCTGAAGCCATGACAATGGATAAAATCCTCCAGTCTAGGCCAGGGCTAGAGACAGCCAGTGTAAGAACCCAAAGGAAGACAAAGGAGTGGCCAGAGGAACTGAAACCAGGTCAGTGTGAAACCAGAGATGTTTCAGAAGGCTGTTAATGCTTGTTTTAAATGAGAGATTGGTTTTTGACATGGTCATGACATTTCATGACCTTCCTCCCAGTTAGCTAGAACTATGGGTGGACCATGGTTGCTTTCCCCCCTTATTTCCTCTATGAGCAAGTGAAACAGACAGAAACACACACACACATACACACCCTCCAACAAGATCTTGATGGTACAGTCCACCCTAGCTTAAACCAGCCTTGGCTCAGGGCACACGCACACCCAGCAGACTCGGGGAGATCTCCAGATGAGAACCTGGAACCTTCTCTTTTACATCAGTCTCATGGGAAATCACATCTTACTACCGCACCACTATTAGGCCCCAAGGCTGCTTTGCAAGGAAAGCAGTGATTCATTTTAATGTTAAAAGGAATGGAAAAACACACCTGACATACAGGATTTAGCATCAGAATCTTTGCTGACCCAGGAAATGTTACTGTGACCTAAGAAATGAACTTCGTTTTACCTTCGTTAGTCCGATCTCATGTAGTTACCAGGCTCTATGAGGTATCCTACGTTACCAGTCTATATGGATACACGGCCCCCAGTGAACGATGACTGATGCCATTGGAGGCTTTCTGCCCTCTACTCTTGTACCTTGGATTGTAGGAAGAATTTAAAGCTCTTGATTAGGGAGGAATTGTACCATACTCTCACACTCTCTTTTTAAAATTCAAATGATTAGGTCCATAGCACTTAAATATTTCAAGTGACTGACAAGCCACCTACACACCTTGGGTTCTATTATTTTTTTCTACTCATTACATGGGCTCATGTTTAAGGGAACATGACTTTAAACAGTTCTACTGTTAGCAGTGCCAATATTCTAAGGTAACTCTGCCATCCTGCAATGACAGAGACATTCCATTTGCAGTCCAATATGGCAGCTACCACCTACATGTGGCCACTGGGAGCTTACAACATGGCTATGTAACTGATTGGAGTAAATTTTTTTGTTGTTGAGAGACTTTTGCTCTCTAAGATGTGTGTACTTGCCAGAGACAGAAAGTGAGAAATCACTCCCCCCAGGCGGGATGGCCATGCCACAATCCCTTCTCCTCCATTCTCCTCTTGGGATTTTGGGCATGCATATGTAAGCGCCTGGCATCAGTTTCAAGCCTCTGGGTCCAGGACTCAAACTGCGGTCAACTACATGGGAGTTCAGTGATATAACCATTACACCATCTGTTGGTCCCCAAGAGAGTAAATTTGAAAACTTTTAAAAAAATGTTTATTTAAGGGAACCAGCAGTTAGCGTAATGGCTATGTCGCTGGACTCCATGTAGTCGACCGTGGTTCGCATCCTGGACCCGGTGGCTTAAAACTCACGCTGGGCGCATGTGCGTGCATGCCCAAGATCCTGAGAGGAGAATGGAGAAGGGATTGCGGCGTGACCATCCCCCCTGGGGGGTGATTTCTCACTTTCTGTCTCTCTGTCTCTGTCTGTCTGGTGAGCGCACGCACCCTATAGCAAAAACCTCTCCAAAAAAAAAAAGTTTATTTAAATTCTTTTTAAATTTATCATTATATTATTATTTTTAATTTGCTACAGAGCATGCACACTCACCAGGCAGAGACAGAGACAGTGAGAAAGAGAAAGTGAGAAAGCAAGCTGCCAGGTATGTGACTTGAACCACAACCAGCTATGTGGGAGTCCAGCACCTTGTCACCTCTTGGTCCCAAATTTCAAAATGTTTTAATGGGGAACCAGCAGTTAGCATAATGGCTATGTCACTGGACTCCCATGTAGTCGACCATGGTTCGCATCCTGGACCCGGTGGCTTAAAACTCATGCCGGGCACGTGTGTGTGTGTCTGAGATCCCAAGAGGAGAATGGAGGAGAAGGGATTGCGGTGTGACCATCCTCCCTGGGGGGAATTTCTCACTTTCTGTCTCTCTGTCTGGCGAGAGCATGCACCCTATAGTGAAAACCTCTCCAAAAAAAAAAAGTTTTAATGAACCTAAATTTAAGTAGTCACAATGACCTCTGGTGGCCCTATTTTTGCATTTGTTCACTTATGGTGGTAATCCTATTGAAAGACTTGAAATGTGATTAAAATGCTAGCTGCTAAACACTTGGTAAAAAAAAAAAAAAAAAAAAAAGGGCCAGTGACTTGGCCCAGGGGCAGTGGTGCAGGTGGTGGGATGCCACTGCATGCTGGAGCCACACACAGGCCAGGGTTTGGGTTCAGTCAACCTAAACATGCCAGGCATAGTGGTACACACCTGTAATAATAGCTAATCAGTAAGCTGAGGTGGGGCCAGCAGGAGGCGTGGTGGTTAAGGTGCTAGACTCCCACGTGGCTGACCATGGCTCCAGTCCCAGACCTGGCGGCTTGAAAATCATGCTGGGCACGTGTGCATGTGTGCCTGAAATGCCAAGAAGACAACAGAGAAGGGATTGAGGTGTGGCCGTCCCCTTGGGGGGGTATATGATTTCTTATTTTCCCTCTCTTTGTCTCACTAGGGAGCATATTTGCCCTATGGTAAATCCTAAAATAAACAAACAAAATATAAAATAAAGACAGCTGGGGTGACGGACCAGGCAGGTGGCATGGTGGTTGAGGCAACTGGATCCTATGTGGCTGACTATGTGGTTCGAGTCCCAGACTGGCAGCTTAAGAGATGCACTGGGATGTGTGTGTGTGCTTGCCCAGGGTCCCAAGAAGAGTATGGAGAAGGAATTGTGACATGGCCAGCCCCCTGGGGGATGATTTCTCACTTTCTCTCCCTTTCCAGTGAGTGCATATGCCCTATAGCAAAAACAAAACAAAACAAAACAAAACAAAACAAAAGCTGGGTTGGGAGGATTGTAGCAAGACCTTGTCAAAAATACCTTTCTTCCCTTCTTTTCCTTTTTCTCTGTAAAAAAAAAAAAATGCCAATGACTTACATTTTTCTTCACTTAGTTTTGCCTACCTTGCTAAATTTCAAGCCAAATCATTTTTTTTATTAAAAGAGGGAAAGGGACATTCATATCCCTCAATAATATTAACAGTATGCTACTTCAGAATTCTCTCAAGGACCTCTTCATTACTGATTGATATATTAT
>NW_006159809.1:8318230-8338470 GCF_000334495.1 Tupaia belangeri chinensis
TATATATATATATATAAAATTATTGTTTTCCAGCCTAAATAATTACTAGTTGTTTTCCAGTCCAACAGTAAAAATCAAAAAACCACTGGTAAAAGCTGAAGAACACAAGGGCCAGCCAGGTGGCATGGTGGTTAAGATGGCTAGATCCTGCACGGCTCATCGCGCAGTTTGAGTCCTGGACCCGGTGGCTTGAGAAATGCACCAGGCATGTGTATGTGCATGTCCGAAATCTGAAGAAAAGAATGAAGGAGAAAGAATTTCAGTGTGGCCATCCCGCTGGGGCGGGGGGGTGCTTTTTCAACGTTCACTTTCTTTCTCTCTCTGGTGAGCATGCACACCACATTGCAAATTTTAATAAAAAGCTTTGAAAAATACAAAAGCTTTCATATATAATAGTTTATATGACAGCTCTGCTGGTGCTATTAACATTTTATTGAAAATATTCCTATTGAAAACAACAAATAGGGGATTAGCAGTTAGTGCCACGGCTATGTTACTGGACTCCCATGTAGTATACCACGATTCGAGTCCCAGACCTGGTGGCTTAAACTCACGCCGGGCGCGTGTGCGCGCGTACCCGAGATCCTGAGAGGAGAATGGAGGAAAAGGATTGTGGCGTGGCCATCCCCACTAGGGGGTGATTTCTCGCTTTCTATGTCTCTCTCTCTCTCTCTGTCTTTCTGGCGAGCGCACACGCCCTGTAGCAAAAACCTCTCTGAAAAAAGAAAAAGAAAACAACAAATAGTAAGGAAATATAAAAATATTTGGTAAGAAACAGAAAGCAAATCTTTATATCAATGTGAATAATGATTAACAATTTCTCTGATGAGTGCAAAACCTCCTTGGGATTGAAGAAATAATTTTCCTGTTTATGAATGATAGTTGGCCAGGAACTAACCCTGTATGATTCTTGGAATCATACATAATTCCAATTTGGCCAGTTAATTTACATAAATAAAATAAAATAATTTTTCTTATGAATATACTCAAACTTTTAGCTAGCTTTACTTCCAAGATGTGTAAAAATTTAATGACTGAAATGATTTATGCTTGGTATTAATATGCTTTTGAATATTAAAGGTGTAAGGAACTTCTCATGATGTAAAAGATAAAAAAAAAGAGAGCATCTCATTAGAGATAATCATAGCCAAATGTAAAAATAACAAATGTAGGGCCAGCAGGAGGTGTGAGGGTTAAAGCACTGAATCCCACATGACCAATTGTGTGGTTCAAGTCCCAGACCTGGTAGCTTAAAAATCAGGCTGGTGTGTGAACATGCTCAAAAAATCTCGAGAAGACTAGAAGAGAACAGATTGCAGCATTACCACCCCCCTGGGGGATAATTTCTCACTTTCTTGCCTGTCTGTCTGTCTCTGGCAAGTACATGTGCCCTATAGCAAAAACTCAAAACTAAAAGAAATGAAGCCTCTTACTATGACCAAATCTTTGTATTAGAAATTTCAACTACAGAGTCAGGTGGCATGGTGTTTAAGGCACTGGACTCATACATGGCTGACATGGTTCTTGTCTCAGATCTGGCAGCTTGCTTTCTCACTTTCTCTCTCTCTCTCTGGTCAAATTTAAAAATAATGAAAATAAATAAAATAACTAATTTTTTTTAAAAAGAAATTTTGGGGGCCAGCAGGTGGCATGGTGGTTAAAGGTGCTGGATTCCCACATGGCCAACTGTGGTTCGAGTCCCAGACCTGGTAGCTTGCTTTCTCGCTTTCCCTTTCTCTCTCTGTCTGATCAAATTAAAAAATAATAACAACATGGGGACCAGCAGGTGGTGTGTGGTTAAGGCATTGGACACTCCCACATGGCTGCCATAGTTCAAGTCCCAGACCTGGTAGCTTGCTTTCTCACTTTCTCTCTTTCTCTATCTCTCTGGCTGATCAAACTGGAAAATAATAATAATAATAAATAAAGTTAAATGAAATACTTCTTTAAAAAAATAACAACAAATGGAATTAAGTAAATAAATAATTCTTTAAAAAATAACCAGAAATTTCAATTACAGTTCTGGGAGCCAAGGAGAAGCATTTAAAAGATTTCTTAAAGTTAAACCAAGTAGAAAAATTTTAAAAGGACGAAAACAATTTATGAACCTGTAGACATATTACAAGGAGAGAAAAACTGTCAATAAATTCCAAAAGTAAAATGCAACTGGGGGGGGGAAGAATCTAACTAGAACAAAAAAATTTCTAGTTTCAATTAATTTTTTGTCCATTTCATGTATAAAAGCTATTTATTCTTTTTCCATATGGGCATTTATTATTTGCACAGACACATAAAAATGATTCCCATTTTTAAAAACATACTAAAAATATAGATTAACCTCAAAATTACTTTCTCTGACTGGAAAGAAAATGAGCATGGCTATTTCCAAAATAGCGATAAACACAAGAAACCAATATATATAAATTATGACAAGTATACATCTCATTTTTGACAAAAATAAGTTCTATTTTTACATTAATGCTTTATTATCAGCTTCTATAATAGATCCTCCAGCCTTATTTACACTTATGACATTTCTATTAGCATGTGAACTCAAAGGCACTCAATTCAGAGGTTATAAAGTCCTGAGTTTAAGTAGGAAACAGGATTCCCAACTAAAATTTGAACATAAATAATTCTAAAGATCGGAGAACATAAAAATGTTTAAAAGTGTATTACCTGGTACATAAATAACTTATGACCCATTAATAAAGGTGTACACAATGTCAGTGAGAAAAGACAATGTAAGGCAAAGGAATATCCTCAGAATCGACTGATTCTTTCCTTATTCAAGTTCATCGGAAGGTCTGAAGCTGATTTTTGTTGTTAAAATTCTAGGAGAGCTCAAAGAAAATAGCATGAAAATACTTAAGTTTTTAAAAAAAGTTTCTCAGCTTAGTCTCCAAGACCATGAAAAGTATTTAATGATTAAAAACAAGTATAAATTGGAAATATGTCAGAATAAAAGAATCATAGGAGTGGTTGAAAAAAATCAAAGGACAAGTTTTAAACGCACCAAATGAAAGAGCATCTATAATTGGTCATTCAAATGATTCCTTTAGCATTCTCTTAACCAAATAAAAATAAATTTACCAATAGATAACATAGGCTCACTTTAAGTTTATGCTAAAAGTTAAATTTATATTTTGTTGCAGAGAAACGAGAAATGTACCTGCAGCAGTTTCCCACTGAAGCTAAATTAAATGCACCGGGTTGGCATCTTTGTAACATGAATGGTTTGGCAGATACTTTCTTGAGTTTAAAATGTTTTTTTTTTTTTTTTCATATATGCATAGAAATGGAATGAGGGCAAGGATAGTCTTCTGTATTGTCTGTACAGTTCATAAGGCTTTGTCATCGTTAGTCACCTTAGATGTAAATTATCAGTAGGGCCATGAAATGAAAACTGGCCTGAAGTTTTCAAAGTGCTACTGTTTCCAACTGATGAGGAGCTCCTCAGTTTTCTGGATTTTCTGGGTGACGATTATTTTCAGTTCTTTTTTCTGGTGATATATACAAGAAGTTACAGCAGATATACAAAGGGAAGATCAGAAGCCTGCTGTCCAAGTTCATCACCACTTGTTCCTGTAAGACAGATTTTTGGGGCTTAAAGACAACTGAATAGTCATATTTCAAAAATAAAATTAAAAGCCAGGCTGTTGAATTGAGTGAACAAGGTGACAGTATGAGATTAAAGGACTGCGTCTGCAGTCTGAGAGCCACAACTCGAACCTCAAAACTCCCACTAGCTGTGTCACCCTATCAGCTGGTGTTTGCTCACTGTAAAATGGGGACAGTAAGATCTTGTACCCACCTTCCAAGATCACACTGAGGATAAAATGAGATAACGCACAGAGTTTAGCAAAGCCAGCTATATATTAGAGGATTCAATAACAGCAGTTATTTTCATTGCAGCAAGAATTTCTATCAAGTACCTACGTATTTTATGAAGAGATACAATGTTAGGAAATACAGTAACTTCTCCCTTGGCCCCACTTTCTGATGTCCCTTGGATGAAGGTAGGGAATCATTATCACCACCCACAAGCAGAGTTCCAACTCTTGCCTAAGATTTCCCACTGTCCCTATGACAAACATGCTATCTGTCTCCTGGAACATAAAATGCATGATCATATGAAAGCAATTCAATACACACGACAAGGGTCTGAATTCCCACAGATAGCAGGTGATACCACACGTGAGGGCCACAACAGAACTATCGCTAAGGCTACAGATCTGTGTGAAAACTCACATATCCTTTACCAGAGCATTCAGTGAGTGGGATAAATCCTCAGAGTAAAGGAAGCAACACTGAAGTAAGAATTCCTACCATCTTTTTGTTTGTCATAGGTCAAGTGTGCTCACCAGAGACAAAAAAGGGAAACTGGAACCCCACCCCCTACCCCCCCCTGGGTGGATGGCCATGCCATAATCCCTTCTCCTCCATTCTCCTCTTCGGATTTTGGACATGAGTGCACACATGCCTGGTGTGATTTCCAGGTCCCCAGGTACAGGACTTGAACCAAGGTCAGTCATGTGGGAATCCAGCACCTTAACCACCACTGGCCCTAAAAATTCCTACTTTTAAAATATGACCCATTCTCTCTGTATATACTAGTTTCACTTTATATGTTTTGGAGAATATAATATTAAACACTGTTTAAATCTGGAGTTTAATTGTGTGTGTGTGTAAATTGCTATAGTGCACATGTGTTCACCAGAGAGAGGAAAAGTGAGAAAGCATCCTCCCTCCCCCAAGGGAGAGGGGGATGGTTATGGTTATGGTGCAATCCTTTCTCTTCCATTTTCCTTCTGGCGTTTTGAGCACACACGTACACACAAATGCCTGGCTTGTTTTTCAAGCTGCCTGGTCTAGGACTCAAACTGAACTGTTGGCCATGAGAGATTCAGCTGCTTTAACCACAACACCACCCACTTGCCCAGGAATTTTGAATTTTTACTGAGGTATATGTTCCTGCAATGAAGAGAGACAAAATTAGAATATTGGCATAACTAGAGTAGGATCAACTGGACACAGCTTCTACATTGGGGGAGTGGCAAGATAAATTTAGATAAAGGTTGGGTGGCCAGTCCATAGCCTATAGGTTAAGGGAGCCATATCCAGCATAGCCAACCACCCAGATGAGGCCCAGACCTAGTGGCTTAAAAAACACACTGGGGGGTCCAGCAGGTGGCACGGTATTTAAGGGTACTGGACTCTCACGTGGGCGACTGCGGTTCAAGTCCCGGACCTGGCGGCTTACTTTCTCACTTTCCATCTCTCTCTCTCTCATTCTGTCCCTCTCTGGTCAAATTAAAATAAACAATGTTAAATAATTTATTTAATTTTTAATTTATAATTAATTTACTAATAATTCTTGGGACTAGCAGATGACATAATAGCTACGTTGCTGGACTCCCATGTAGTCAATCACGGTTCAAGTCCCGGACCCAGTAGCTTAAAAACTAATGCTGGGTGCGTGTGCGTGGGTGCCCAAGATCCCAAGAGGAGAATAGAAGAGAAGGAATTGTGGCTTGGCCATCCCCCCGGAAGGGGTGATTTCTTCCTTTCTATCTCTCTGTCTTTCTGGCGAGCGCATGTGCCTTATAGCAAAAACCTCTCAAAAATGAATAAAATAAAATAGAATAAAGTAATTATTTAAAAAGAAAATCACATTGGGCACATGTGCATGCATATACAAAACATCTCCACAGGATGGAGAGATGGAGAAGGAATTGCTCGACCACGCCCTATTGGGGGTGACTTTTCCCTTTCCTTCTCTCTGGTAAACGCATGCATCCAACATGTAACCCAAATAAACATACACCTAGCCACTCAGACCCATACCCCTCAAAGAGGGAAAGCAGTGTTTATACATATATATATATATAAATCAGTGAATGAAATCATCAGCCTATGCAGATGGTGATAGTGCTACGGGGTCCCTGAAGAGGAGTGATGTCAAAGCATAGTTAGTCTTTACGGGAACCAGCAGTTAGCGTAATGGCTATGTCGCTGGACTCCCACGTAGTCGACCGCAGTTCGTGTCCCGGACCTGGTGGCTTAAAACTCACGCTGGGCGCATGTGCGTGCGTGCCCAAGATCCTGAGAGGAGAATGGAGGAGAAGGGATTGCGGCGTGACCATCCCCCCTGGGGGGTGATTTCTCACTTTCTGTCTCTATGTCTCTCTCTGTCTGTCTGGCGAGCGCACGCGCCCTACAGTGAAAATCTCTCCAAAAAAAAAAAAAGCATAGTCAGTCTTTAGATACTCTAGATCACC
Source organism: Tupaia belangeri chinensis (assembly GCF_000334495.1). Taxonomy (NCBI): domain Eukaryota; kingdom Metazoa; phylum Chordata; class Mammalia; order Scandentia; family Tupaiidae; genus Tupaia; species Tupaia belangeri. The sequence goes on from NW_006159809.1 coordinate 8,324,512, forward strand.
CTGACCTAGTTAAAATTTGTATCACATCCCCCCAGGGGGTGCTTTCTCACTGTCCCCCACCTCTCTCGTGAAAACACACACCCTATATCACTGTATCAAAACTAAAATAAGTAAGTAAATCAAGATCTGTACACATTAAAAGCAAGGGTCCAAAGAAGATAAGCATTTTGGTTATTTGAGTTCAGTTAAGGTTGAGAGCAGGGCAGATCTCAAAGGGTCCACTCTGGAGAAAAAAGGAAGCCATATGGACATTGACCTGAGGGCTGAATGGACATAACAGTTTCCTATTCTCCATTCCCAAACAAGACAGGTTTAATACTAGGTTTATTAAACCTTTAACTCCACCTGAAGGCTCGATTTATACCTACATTTGCATCGAAGCACCTTTGCAGCAAAGTTCCATTTTCCTAGCCCCGCTATGAGTGGAGGGAGCCCACACACCGCAACAGCAGAGAGAGCAACAGCACTTTCACAGGTCCACATTTCTACTTGCAGAGGGTTATTTCTTCATTTTCGTGTACTAATCTCTGCGTTTCTGAGGTTCATGCTATATGTTCTATACAACACTTCTACCACTTCCCCCATATTCTGTCTTATGGGGATAAATTCCAGGATACATAGATACAGCTCACTACTGGAAATCTTTGCCTAGATCTAAAGCAAATCAAACTGAAATCAACTACTGGCTACTAACTACCCCTTCCCAGAAGGGCCATCTGTGCTTTGGTGCCTGCAATTTGGCTTGGACTATCTTTGCTATTAAATGTCTCTCAGGTTCTTTGTGTCCAACCCTTAAATACTAGTGGCCCCAGAGGCCAGCAGGTGACATAGTGCTTAAGGCTTTAGACGCCCACTTGGTCCACCATGGTTCAAGTCCCAGAACTGAGAGCTTGAAAATCACTCAGGGCACATGAGCATGCACTTTCCCTCTCTGTCTCTCTCAGGAGAGTGTACATGTCCCTATGGCCAAAACCAAAACCAAAGCCCTCATGGTCCCAAAGTTTTCATCCTGTCGCATTCTCTACACATTCCCTGTAGGTTATTCTCCTCTAATCATTTTTTTTCTAGCCCAGTAACTACCTATAAACTCTAGAGCCCTTTTTATCTACTAGCCTATCAGATTCTCACCTTAATGTCCTCAAATCAAATATGCCCTAAACCAAATATATCACATCTTGACCAGACCCCGACCTTTTAAGTCACATTCATCTTCCGTCCTATAATGCAAATCTCAGGAAAAACCACTGCTACATACCAAGTCAGAACCAGGAACCACCTTTCATTACTTTTTCTCTTCTTTCTTTTTTTTTAAATATATATATATATTTTGCTATAGGGCACATGTGCTCTCTGGAGAGAGAGACAGAGAAATAAAGCAAGAAATCACCTCCCAGGGGAGATAGCCACATTGTAATCCCTCCTCCAATCTCTTCTTGGGATTTTCGGTACACATGCACAAGTGCCCAGTGTGAGTTTTAAGCCATCGGGTTCATGGTTTGAACTGTCGCTGACTACATGGGAATCTAGCAAAGTAACCATTATGCCATCTGCTGGTCCCTCATCACTTTTTCTTACCATACAATCAACCAAATTTGGTCATCTGCACCACTTTCTAAAACCCACCAACACTTGTCTCTAGAGATACCTTCCTTAAATAAGATTCACATCCTTTTTTATCTAGATTATAGCGACATAATTGCTGAATTATCTTCCTGTCATTTTTATGTCTTATCTTTCCTACATATTGCTTTCTTATTTTATTTTATTTTTTTAGAGAGAGATTTTTGCTATAAGGGTATATGCATTTGCCGGAAAGAGATAGAGAGACAAAAAGTGTGAAATCACCACCCTGGCGGGGTGACCATGCCACAATCCCTTCTCTTCCATTCTCTTCTTGGAATTTTGGTCACGCATGCACATGTGCCTGACATGAGTTTTACGTCGCCAGGGTCCAGGACTCGAACTGTGGTCGAATACATGGGAGTCCAGCGACATAACCATTATGCCATCTGCTGGTCCCCCTGCATATAGCTTTCTAAGGGAATCTACTATAATGCAAATCTAGTTAGCATAGTCTTTTTCCCTGCCTCTCAAATAAACTTGGGTTTTCCTTTTTTGTCCCAGTAATGCTACTACTAGAATGGGATGAAATTATGCATAAGTAAACAGGGTATTTTTCATCTTTACTTAAACTTTAAAACCCATCTTTATATCAAAATATAATAGTTCCACATAATAAGTTTTAAAAGTGGATTTAAAAGACAAATATAATGACGCAAGAGAAAAATAATCAAACATACCTGATCTTTTTCAAGTGTAAGTATTTGATAGCCAGTTGTCCTACTACATATTAATTTTCCACTACTATCAAAAGAAGCCAAACGTAATCTAGGATAAAAAAAAATACACACAAATAAAAAATAAGCACATGTAGTTTTTAACCACTGACTAATTTTCACAAGTAGTTCCTCATTTTAATATCTATTTTTTCTTTTCCATATTCTTTTTTTTTAAAGAATTATTTTATTTAACTTTATTTATTTATTGTATATTAATTTGACCGGAGAAGGACACAGTGAGAGAGACAAAGAGAGAGCGAGAGAGAGAGAGACAGAGAAAGTGAGAAAGTAAGCTCCCAGGTCTGGGACTCAAGGGAGTCCAGGGCCCTCAACCACCATGCCACCTGCTGGCTCCCATATTCTTTTATTCGATAAGAAGACTGCAAACTGTGCAGATTTACAAACCTTATTATATATATCTGAGATACAAAGATAATTAAGAGCGGCAGATGGCATGGTGGTTAAGGCAATTGGATCCCACATGGCTGACTGCATGATTTGAATCCTGGACCTGGTGGCTTGAAAAACATGACGTGTATGTGTGTGTGTGCACACATGCATACAAGGAGAATAGAGAAGAGGGGACTATGGCATGGCCATCCCCCTTGGGGAAGGCTTTCTCTCTCTCTGTGACTCTTTGGAAGCACATATGTCCTATAGGAAAAACAAACAAACAAAATACAAACTCATAAATAACTTTTTTAATGTGGTAAAATACATATAAAATTTATCTTTATTTTAGTTTTTTGCTAAAAGGCATATGAGCTTACCAGAGAGAGAGAAACAGAGACAGTGAGAAATCACCCCCTAAGGGCTGGCCATGCAGCAACCCCTTCTCCTCCATCCTCCTCTTGGGATTCTGGGCACACATGCACATGCGCCTGGTGTGATTTTCCAGCTGCTGGGTCTGGGACTTGAACTGTGGTCAGCTACGTGGGAGTCCAGCACCTGAACCACTATAGTTTTGCCCATTTTAAAATCAAGTTATTTATTTATTTATTCATTCATTCATTCATTAGAGTTTTAGAGCTCTATATATTCTAGATATTAACTCCTTATCAGATATGTCATTTACAAAAATTTTCTTTCATTTCACAGGTTGCCTTTTCACTCTGGTCATAATGTTCTTTGATGCACAAAAGTTTTCAATTTTCATGAAGCCCAATTTATTTACTTTTTTAAAAAAGAATTATTTTATTTGACATTATTTATTTATTTATTTCAATCTGACCAGAGATGGAGAAGAAGGGGGAGAGAGAGAGAGAGAGAGAGAGGAGAGAGAGAAGAGAGGAGAGAAGAGAGAAGAGAGAAGAGAGCGAGTGAGAGAGAGCGAAAGCAAGCCACCAGGTCTGGGACTTGAACCGCAGGCAACCATGTGAGAATCTAGCACCCTTAACCACTATGCCACCTGCTGGCCCTTCTACTTTTTTTTTTGTTGTCTCTGCTGTTGGTGTCAAATAGAAGAAATCAACACTAAATCAAATGTTATGAAGCTTTCCCCCATGTTCTCTTCCAAAAATTTTAATTTTAGCTATTATGTTTAGATGCTTGATCCATTTTGAGTTAGTTTTTGTGTATGGTATATGTATAAATATATCTTTTATTTTCCTTTTTTCTTTTTGTAATTTGCTATGAGTGCATGCTTGCTGGAGGGTGTGTGTGAGAGAGAGAGAAAGTGAAAATGCAGCCCCTAGGAGGTAAGGCCACAACATAATCCCTTCTCCATTTTCGTCTTGGGATTTTAGGCATGCATGCGTGTACACATGTCCAGTATGTTTTTCAAGACACTGGATCTCGGATTTGAAAGGTACAGTTGGCCATGTGGGTTCCAGTTGCCTTAAACACTATGCCACTGCTGGTGCAAATATATAACTTTTAAATAACCTGTTAATTAAGCTATTTTCCAATTTGTCAACATATAACATCACTCCAGAAAGACTGCCAACTCAACTATCAGAAAAAAGATTGGACATATCAAATTTCATAGAACATATATATATATATATTTTTTTTTTTTTTTTGGGGGGGGAGAGATGTTTGCCATAGAGCGTGTGCGCTCGCCAGACAGACAGAGAGAGACAAAGAGACAGAAAGCGAGAAATCACCCCCCCAGGGGGGATGGTCACGCTGCAATCCCTTCTCCATTCTCCTCTCGGGATCTTGGGCACGCACGCACACGTGCCCGGCGTGAATTTTAAGCCACCGGGTCCGGGACGCAAACCACAGTCGACTACATGGGAGTCCAGCGACATAGCCATTACACTAACTGCTGGTTCCCAAATTTCATAGATTAAGAATATGCCAGGCAGTGATATGGTAGTTAAGGCAGCTGGATCCCACATGGTTGATCATGTGGTTTGAGTCTTGGACCTGGCAGCTTGAAAACCGTGCCAGGTGCATATGCATGCATGCCCCAAATCCTGAGAGTAGAAATAGAAAAAAAGAGACTGCAGCACAGCCATCCCACTTGGAGGGTATTTTCTCTCTCTCTCCCTCCCTGGTGAGTGCATGCACACTATAACAAAACTAAAATCAAAAACAAAAACAAAAAGAAAGTTAAGGATAATACCAACCATGTTTTTATGGGAAAATACCTTGCCATATTTCAAGTTTAGACCTTTCATTTGCTAGGAATAACAAAGCAAGAGTGTCAAGCCCAGTAGCAATCATTTATCATTTATACCCCAGCCTATGCGTTCTCCCTGACATACTAGATCTTATGATATTTTTAAAAAAGAATTATTTATTTACTTTTATTTATTGATTCATTTATTTTCAGTTGACCAGAGAAAGACATACAGAGAGAAGGAAAATGACAAAGTAAGGCACCAGGTCTGGGACTTGAACCATGGTTGGCCATGTGGGAATGTCCAGAGCCTTCACCACCATGCCACCTGCTGGCCCCTAGAACTTATAAATTTTTAAAAAATATTTACTGGGACCAGCAGATGGCCTAACAGTTACATTGCTGGACTCCCACGTAGTTGACTGCAGTTCAAATCCTGGACCTGGTGGCTTACAACCTACACCAGGTACACGTACACGCGTACCCAAAATCCCAAGATGATAATGGAAGAGACAGGACTGGAGCGTGGCCATCCCCCGGGGGACGATTTCTTGCTTTCTGTCTCTCTCTCTCTCTGTCTGGTGAGCTCACGTACCCTATAGCAAAAATCTCTCTTAACAAATTTTATTTAATTTTCAGGACCAGCAGTTGGCATAATGGTTATGTAGCTGGACTTCCATGTAGTCGACTGAGGTTCGAGTCCTGGACCCAGTGGCTTAAACTCACACTGGGCGCGTGTGCGTGTGTGTCCAAGATCCCGAGAGGAGAATGGAGGAGAAGGGATGGTGGTGTGGCCATCCCCCCGGGGGGTGATTTTTCGCTTTCTATCTCTGTCTCTGTTTTTCTGGCAAGCACACAAGCCCTATAGCAAAAACCTCTCAAAAATTTTAATTTATTATTATTATTTTTAGCTTTTATATAGGGCCTCTGTGGTTAACAAAGAGAGACAGAGAAAGCAAGTCACTAGGTCTGGGACTTGAACCACGGTCGGCCAAATGGGAGTCCAGCATCTTAACCACCATGCAACCTGCTAGCCCTTAGATCTTATAATATTGATTATTAATAACACATCTCATAGGAATGAAACATTATCATTTCCAAGCATTTTATTTTTTTCAAAGAATTATTTAACTTTCTTTTTTAATTTATTTAATTTTAACTTGACCAGAGAGAGACAGATTAAGAGAAAGTGAGAAAGCAAGCTTCCAGGTCCAGGACTTTAACTATGATTGGCCATGTGAGAGTCCAGTGCCCTTAACCACCATATCACCTGCTGCTCTCCCCCCTGCCCCCAGCTCTTTCACATATGCTATATCTTACCAAAACCCTACTGGTATCAATATAGATGACCAATGTTTTATTTTACTTCTTATACTTCCTCAGGAGTAAGAAGGGTCTGAGGTAGAGGAATCTCATCCTACCTAAATGCAATGCTCCTTCGAGGTTGTAAACTGACGGATCCGCTACATGGCTGATTCAGAGTATTGCGTTTGAAAATGATGTATCGATTGGTGTAAGTTACAAGTAGGTCAAAGCCGAAGTTAAAACCTGTCCACCGCCAGCAGTACTGAGAAATACAAGAGAGAGAGCTTAATTCAGTTTGTCATAATTAGCAAGTAAAAAAAAAAAAGTTCAAAATATCTTTTCTTCACTCTAATTCACTCAAAGTATGGGAAAATAATATGGCATTTTTCTAGTACTGCCTCTTTATAATCTGTTTCATTATCACTCCAAACTGCAATTCTACCATATATAATAAGCTTCTCGCTACAACTCTAAGCAGGTACAGCTGAGGGCACTAGGAGTCTAGGTGCAGGTAGTAAGAAGCCATTACGATCCACATTGCTGAAAAAAATATAACACACACAGAGTGGTCTATTTTAAATATCATGAGGTTTACAAGGTTGTTTATCCTATCAGCTAGCATAAGAAATTATTAGGTAAGATAGTGTAGTATGGGTAAGTGAAGCTAGGGCTTCAAGAATATGGTTGACGTTCAGAATTATAACATCAATGCAATATTTAACTCATATTTACTAAGCATATATTATATGTCAGATCATGCTTTAGACAGTTAAGACAGTAAATAAAACAGTTTCTGCCCCAATATCTTTTTTTAAGATATGCTTACAGTGACATATTTACAGCTGAATATAAAGGCCTGCTTGCACATCAATACCAGGCCCCTTGGGTGGTTTAGTCAAAGAGGTGAGACCTCCAGCTGGCTCACAAAAAAATTTGCCCACTCGTTGGCCCCCGTTTGGCATTTTGCCAGCCTTGAACTCATCAGTGCCTTTTTCCAATATCTTTAGGTGTCAGATCCTCAAAGCAGTTGTCATTTATGTGAACCTTGGTGCATTTATATGGGCTCCTAAACGTTCCACCTCTATTAGAGTGAAGTTTGTCAGGTGTAGTCCCTTCAACCTCTATTCCCAGCTTTTTCTGAATGGCCTCTGAGTTTGGAAGCACCCGGGGTGTAGCAGTGCAGACCTCAATGTGAGACCTTCCAGCTGGCTTTCGGTTACACACGGTATGAAAGTTGCCCCTTGTGTACTCTCACTGGAGGCACCTCGTTCAGAGCGGAGATGAGGAACCACCCATTCTGCCTTTGTGCTGAATCCAGGGCTGGAAGCACAGTTGCTGCTTTAGACCCTTCTGGATTGCTTTTTCCACAATTGCCTCTACCCACTCAGTGTTCTGATATGAGACCAAATGGAGTATCTGGGCTATTCTCAGGACTATCTCTGTGTACGAGTAAGGCTCCTCCAGCTCCATTTCACAAGGTGTTTTATGCAAATTCCTTATGTCTCCCCCAGTGGGTGGTAGGGCCAGTCACCTGGGCCTGGAGCGCCAAGGAGAACACAGTGGGCCAAACTGTTCACCTTTCCCCACCCTCGTAGTTTTTAATTCAGGTACATGTATATGCTTGTGTGGTAGGGAAGGAGATGAATTATACGCACAGAAAGGGAGGGGTGGCCAGAGCTGAGAAGAGAATGATGGGTAGAGGAGGGGGGCTTGTACTTGGGCTGCTGATGTAGATAGGCACTGGAGGAAAGTCCCTGAACGAGCACACCAGGTAGCTTTCTAGGAAAGTCTTGGGCAGACAGAGCAGCAAGTACAAAGGTCTGGAGGTAAAAATATGCTTGGCATACCTGAAGAATAGCCAAAGGGCCAGGTGAATGACAGTGACTGATGGAGACAGAAGCTGCATATGAGTTCATAAGGGCATACAAGATCCAAAACCAGTAGGTTATTGGTTCATGTGTAAAAAAAAATTAGGATTTCTTCTACGTGTGGTGGAAGATTAATGGAAGATTTTAGGGAAGGAAGTCACATTATCTAATTTGCATTTTAAGATTACTTTGGCTGTTGTGTGGAAAACAGAATGTAAAGGAGGGCCAGCCCCATCACCTAGTGGTTAAGGAGGCCAGACCCTACCTGGCTGAGTGTGGTTCAAGTTCTGGCCCTGGCATTGTAAAAAACACTGGTGTGAGTGTATGCCTACCCCAAATCCGAACAGGATACAGAAATGGAAAAGTTACTGCGGCATGAGAAAGCACCCCATCTCTGGCAATGAACAAAAAGAATGTAATGAGCAAGAGTAAATAGGGGGCTAGCCTGTGGCATGGTGGTTAAGGCTAGAACCCATATGGCCAACCTGAAGTTCAGTCCCAGACCTGGAGGCTTGAAAAACACCCAGGGCACGTGTACATGCATGCCCAGAATCCTTCAGGGAGGGAGAGATGAAGGAGATGGGACTGCAGTGTGACTATGGCCCAGAGTAGGGCTTTCTTTCTTTCTTTCTCCTACCCACTCCCTCCTCTCCCGGTGAGTATGTACATCCTCTGGCAAAAAAATCTTTTGAAAAAAGGAGTAAAATAGGGAGAGTAGTTATGAGGCTATATAATAGCTCAGGTAAGAGAGAATGGGGACCTGGACTTGGATGTTAGTGGTACACCTGCTAAGATTGTATTTCTGAGGTAGAGCCTTGAGGAATTTCTTACAGACACCAAAAGTGGTATAAAAGAAAGAAGAATCCAAAATGAATTCAAAGTTTGGAGTCTATTAAATTATGAACAGAGGGGCCATCAATGAGTTGGAGAACACTTTGGAAGGAAGAGGTTCAGGGATGAAAATCAAGGGTTTTGCTTGCCGCTGGTTCTATTGGAGAAGGTACAAGTATCCAGGGAAGATGAAGAGCGAGGAGCTAGATGTACGAATCTGGAGTTGCACGCCATCGGTGTGCAGATGGGCTGTAACGTCCAGGGACGAGATGAGCTCACTCAACTCAGAAGTGAGCACAGACAGGGAAGAAGCCCAGGAACAGGTCGCTGGTTACACTGGCAAGGTAAGGAGTAGAGGAGAGGGATCCAGCACTACTTAGAAGGAACAGCCAGTAAGAAAAAAGAAGAAAACCAGCAGTGTGCTGTCCTAGAAGTCAAGTGGAGGAAATGTTTTGACAAGGAATAAGTGAACAAATATGTCCATGTTGCCAAGTGCTTTTAGAAGAGGACTCAAAACTGACTACTTGATTTGGCAATGTGGGGATCACTGGTGATGATGACATGGCAGATTGAGGGAGTTACGCAAACGTACTGGAGTGGATTCGAGAAAGCATTGGCAACTTTCTTCGGAGTTAGGCCTAGAAGGGTGGGGAGCAATGGCAGTGGTAGCTAGAAGAGGATGTAGGGTCAAGGTACAGTTTAAGATGGTGATACTGCAGGACATCATATGCTACACAAGGATGATCCAATACGAGAGAAAATTGACGATGCAGAGAGGGAGGTGATAACTACAGAAGCAAAGTTCTTATTGTTTTTAAAGATTTTATTTAACTTTATTAATTATCATTATTATTAGACCAAAGAAAGAGAGAGAGAGAAAGCAGACTGCCAGGTCCAAGATTTGCACTGTGGTTAGTCATGTGGAAGTCTAGCGTCTTTAACCACGCCACCTGCCAGCCCCAAGCAAAGCTTCGAAATAAGAGAGAATGGATGGGTCCAGGACAAGGAGAGGGGGTGGCCGAGGATAGAAGCAGACAGCTCATCCATCCTAAATAGAGAAAAGCACAGCACACAGCTACAGAAGTAGGTGACCTGGTAGAACCGGTGGTAAGAGGAGGTACAGATTTTCTTCCTCCTGCAGTAAGAAGCAAGGCCCTCAGACAAGAGTAAGGGAGTAGTGCTGTCCTAGGAAGAAAGAAAGGCATGAGTCACCTCCGATCATGGAGGATGGATTCATGAGGGAAATGTGAGAGCATTACCATGCAGCACTGAAGACCTGCTTGAAGTTTATAGCTAGGGACAGAAATCAAGAGTTCTCTTTAGGGCTATTGTATTTGAGATACTGGGCATCCAAGCAAGATGGCAAGTGAAGAGGTGGATATATGAAGGAGTTAGGACTGGGGTATGGCATTTGTCTTTAGTCACATTCACCTGTTGCATGTAGGCATGGAGTACACAGACATTTAACAAGACTTGGGGTTTAGTAAGTTTGACAGAGTCACAAAGGAAAAGAAGAAATTAAAAGAATACAAGCAAGGGACCAATTTTAAGGTAGAACATATGGGCTGCTTCTGTGGCCTAGTGGTTAAGGGAGCTGATTCCATTGACTGATTGAGGTTTGAATCTTGGTCCCAGCCCCAGCACTTTGAAAAACACATCTGGTGCAGATGCATGAGTGCCCAAAAACCTGACAGGAAGGAGACGGGAAGAGATTGCAGTGACCACGCCCCATTAGGGGGTGCTTTCTCATTCTCCTCCTCCTCTCTCTCTCTCACTCTCTCATTCTCTCGTAAGCATATGCATGCTCTGACAATTAAAAAAAAAAGGAAAAAAATATAAAAACATAACATACATCAGGTAAAGAAAGAAGTAGGGATGGTGGTGAGAAATGTGACAGAGAAAGGTACTAAGAACAAGGTACTGCGTATCTCAGTGGGGTTAAAAAATTGTTGGCGTCCACACAGTAGAGAGAACTAGAAAGAGGGAGTGGATTCTGAAAATGAGATGCTTGACATGGATGTTTTAAAGGCAGTATGGTAATTAGCAATGCAAAACTGATGATATGCCCATAGGGATGGGTGCCTGAAGCAGGCTGGATCACACCACTCGAGGAAGGAGGATAGGGAAGAGACAGAAATCGCCAGGACTGGTAACAGCTGTGATCTGGACAGCCAGAGAGCCCAGCGAACGATGGCCTCCAAAGGGCAGTACATAGCGTAGTAGAAGCATTGACCTCAGAAGAGCAGTGGTTCAGTAAGCAAAGAGCAGGAGTAAGACCTAGAAGCAGCAGCAACAAGAAGAAAAAGCAATGAAAGACAGCTGCTTCTCTTTCATACTCTGAACACTATCCCAATTATGAATACAAACAAAATAATTTCTAAAAATTAAAATGCGAGGAAATTTTGAAGAAAAGTAACTGAACAGGTATTTAAATTAGGCTGAAAATGTTTTTATTGCACTTATGAGACGGAAAGAGAGAGGGAGAGGGACAAAGGACCCTCCAGTGAGACATGGTCATGGCTCAGTACTGTTGAGGTTTTATGCATACACATACATGCACCTGGTGTGTTTTTCAAGCTGTGGGATCAGGATTCAAACTCTGCAGTTGGTCATGTGGGATCCACTCCCTTAACTAGCTTTTAAAGTGTAGCCCTAAATTAGGCTGAATATTTCAGGGTGAAAATAATAACTAGTTAAGGTGGTATACATAAAAATGTACATATAAAAAGTTATAAAATTGACTTAATGGGTCATAATCTGTTTTTTAAAAAAAACAGAAAACATGATCTATAGACACAGTAGAATAAGTATTGGTTTAAGTACTTTAATTTACATTTACTACATATTATTCAGTTGAAATGACAATGATATATATTTTTTTTTGGGGAGATATTTGTTATAGGGTATGAGTGCTTGCGGGAGAGACAGAGAAACAGAAAGCAAGAAATCACCCCCTGGGGTGACAGTCATGCTGCACTCCTTTTTTCTCTACTCTCCTCTTGGGATTCTGGGCAGGGATGCGCACGTGCCTAGTGTGAGCTTCAAGCCACTGGGTCTGGGACTCAAACTGCAGTTTTTTCGTTATTTGGTAGTCCCGACAGTAATAATTCTTTTTTTTTTTTTTTTTAAGAATTGTTTATTTAATTGTATTTATTGTTATTTTTATTTATTTATTTTGGAGAGGTTTTTGCTATAGGGTGCTTGTGCTTGCCAGAAAGACAGAGACAAACAGAGAGACATAAAGCAAGAAATCACCCTCCAGGGGGGATGGCCACACCGCAATCCCTTCTCCTACATCATCTTCTTGGGATCTTAAGCACACGCATGCGGCCAGTTTGAGTTTAAGCCACCAGGTCCAGGACTCGAACCATGGTCAACTACATGGGAGTTCAGCGACATAGCCGTTACATCGTCTGCTGGTCCCATTATTGTTATTATTTTTAAATTCTATCAGAGAGAGACAGAGGGCAGGAAAGTGAGAAAGCAAACCACCAGGACCAGCAATTGAATTGTGGTTGGCCAAGCGGGAGTCCAGTCCAGCGCCTTAACCACCACTTCACCTGTCAGCCCCTACTATGGTAATTCTCCTATGGTAATGGATAACAATGAGGGTTTGAATGTCTTTCTTTGATTTAGGGGAACTGGAAAATAGAATCACTTTTTAAGACTACATAATAGCTCCCATACAATTTTTTCAACTTAATTTCTAGACTGCTGAGGGATTCTAGTTTCTTTTCTCTTAAAGAACAATTTAATTTATCCATCATCATTACCACTTTTTAATTTGACCAGAGAGAGAAAGGGAAAATGAAAAAGCAAGCTGCCAGGTCTGGTACTTGAACTGAGGTTGTCCAGTGTCCCAACCACCATGCAACCTTCTGGTCCTGGGATCCTCTTTCATTATCTCTTATCTGGACCCCAAATTTAAGTTCAGTAGTCTCCTGCCAGGCCGAGAAATCAACCACCAATGAACGTGGTGGCTGCAGATTCTGCTATAGAAACTGTACCAAATAACTCTTCTGAGATATGACAGGTGTCATGATTGTTACATTATGCAATGACAATACAACAATCTGTATGAAAATATTAAGAGTTGTAACCCATACTTACTTCACCATCTTTGGCAAGCTTTCTACCACACCTCATGCTATTTCCCTCTAGTTCTTCTTTATTGATTTCTTGTGGCCTAAAAACATACACAAGAGATAAATTCATAGAAAACAGGCAACTACTAATCGGAAAAGAACTGTGAGTTAAAGAGAACAGAAAATCTTGCTACTAAAAATGAATTTTTGGGTTGCAGATAAAAATAAGAATGTACTGATTGAATCTAGTCCACTATCTTTGCTAAATGAAAAAGATTTAAAATCTTCTATGATTTACTTACCTCCCTGACTTCTGGATTACTTTAATTAGGGTTCAGTGAAAAGAAAAAAACAAACAAACAAACAAACAAACAAAGCAAACCAAGACGTGTCCCTGGTATTCAAGAGCTCAAGCTAGTAGGGGACTAAATATAATTAACTGCGGTGATGAGGAAAGAGTTGTGATGTAAGAACATGAAGAGGGCAGGACCCACTGCCTGGAGCGGGAAGGGAGATCATTACAGAGTAAATGTCAACTGCACCTGAGAGAGAGCTTGTTGGGATGGAGGTAGGAGGTGAATTCTGTGCATGGGGAAGTGTATTGCAGGAACAAGGAGCAACTGATAAAAAGGGAGCGGCAGGTAATAGAATACCAAATATACAAAAATATTCGTATAGCTGGAGCATAAGAACATAAGAGATGAAGCTAGGGAACCAGCAGTTAGTGTAATGGCTATGTCGCTGGACTCCCACGTAGTCGACCGCGGTTCGTGTCCTGGACCCGGTGGCTTAAAACTCACGCCGGTCGCATGTGCGTGCGTGCCCAAGATCCCGAGAGGAGAATGGAGGAGAAGGGATTGCGGCGTGACCATCCCCCCGGGGGGTGATTTCTCGCTTTCTGTCTCTATGTCTCTCTCTGTCTGTCTGGCGAGCGCATGCGCCCTACAGTGAAAATCTCTCCAAAA
>NW_006159809.1:8339959-8347379 GCF_000334495.1 Tupaia belangeri chinensis
GTTTCCTAACCTTCCTGCCCTTAACGCCCCCTCAGGGTAACCAAAGAGAAAACAAGTGAAATTCTTTTTTTTTTTTTTTTTAAGAATTGTTTATTTAATTGTATTTATTGTTATTTTTATTTATTTATTTTGGAGAGGTTTTTGCTATAGGGTGCTTGTGCTTGCCAGAAAGACAGAGACAAACAGAGAGACATAAAGCAAGAAATCACCCTCCAGGGGGGATGGCCACACCGCAATCCCTTCTCCTACATCATCTTCTTGGGATCTTAAGCACACGCATGCGGCCAGTTTGAGTTTAAGCCACCAGGTCCAGGACTCGAACCATGGTCAACTACATGGGAGTTCAGCGACATAGCCGTTACATCGTCTGCTGGTCCCATTATTGTTATTATTTTTAAATTCTATCAGAGAGAGACAGAGGGCAGGAAAGTGAGAAAGCAAACCACCAGGACCAGCAATTGAATTGTGGTTGGCCAAGCGGGAGTCCAGTCCAGCGCCTTAACCACCACTTCACCTGTCAGCCCCTACTATGGTAATTCTCCTATGGTAATGGATAACAATGAGGGTTTGAATGTCTTTCTTTGATTTAGGGGAACTGGAAAATAGAATCACTTTTTAAGACTACATAATAGCTCCCATACAATTTTTTCAACTTAATTTCTAGACTGCTGAGGGATTCTAGTTTCTTTTCTCTTAAAGAACAATTTAATTTATCCATCATCATTACCACTTTTTAATTTGACCAGAGAGAGAAAGGGAAAATGAAAAAGCAAGCTGCCAGGTCTGGTACTTGAACTGAGGTTGTCCAGTGTCCCAACCACCATGCAACCTTCTGGTCCTGGGATCCTCTTTCATTATCTCTTATCTGGACCCCAAATTTAAGTTCAGTAGTCTCCTGCCAGGCCGAGAAATCAACCACCAATGAACGTGGTGGCTGCAGATTCTGCTATAGAAACTGTACCAAATAACTCTTCTGAGATATGACAGGTGTCATGATTGTTACATTATGCAATGACAATACAACAATCTGTATGAAAATATTAAGAGTTGTAACCCATACTTACTTCACCATCTTTGGCAAGCTTTCTACCACACCTCATGCTATTTCCCTCTAGTTCTTCTTTATTGATTTCTTGTGGCCTAAAAACATACACAAGAGATAAATTCATAGAAAACAGGCAACTACTAATCGGAAAAGAACTGTGAGTTAAAGAGAACAGAAAATCTTGCTACTAAAAATGAATTTTTGGGTTGCAGATAAAAATAAGAATGTACTGATTGAATCTAGTCCACTATCTTTGCTAAATGAAAAAGATTTAAAATCTTCTATGATTTACTTACCTCCCTGACTTCTGGATTACTTTAATTAGGGTTCAGTGAAAAGAAAAAAACAAACAAACAAACAAACAAACAAAGCAAACCAAGACGTGTCCCTGGTATTCAAGAGCTCAAGCTAGTAGGGGACTAAATATAATTAACTGCGGTGATGAGGAAAGAGTTGTGATGTAAGAACATGAAGAGGGCAGGACCCACTGCCTGGAGCGGGAAGGGAGATCATTACAGAGTAAATGTCAACTGCACCTGAGAGAGAGCTTGTTGGGATGGAGGTAGGAGGTGAATTCTGTGCATGGGGAAGTGTATTGCAGGAACAAGGAGCAACTGATAAAAAGGGAGCGGCAGGTAATAGAATACCAAATATACAAAAATATTCGTATAGCTGGAGCATAAGAACATAAGAGATGAAGCTAGGGAACCAGCAGTTAGTGTAATGGCTATGTCGCTGGACTCCCACGTAGTCGACCGCGGTTCGTGTCCTGGACCCGGTGGCTTAAAACTCACGCCGGTCGCATGTGCGTGCGTGCCCAAGATCCCGAGAGGAGAATGGAGGAGAAGGGATTGCGGCGTGACCATCCCCCCGGGGGGTGATTTCTCGCTTTCTGTCTCTATGTCTCTCTCTGTCTGTCTGGCGAGCGCATGCGCCCTACAGTGAAAATCTCTCCAAAAAAAAAAAAATAATAATAAAATAAAATAAAAAAGAGATGAAGCTAAAGGCATCTGGGATAGACTGCTGAGGGTCCCCACGAGCCATGCTAAAAAGCTGCAACTTCCCTGTAGACAAGAGTTCACAGGCATTTATTGTTACTTTAAAATTTATTATGAAAAACGGCAAACATAAGAAAATAGAAAAAAAACAGTATGAGCCAAATTTTCTCACCATCTATTATAGCTTCAATAATCTTAAAAAGCAATAATCCCTTAAGTATCACCAAATGTCCCTGGACTTATTTCAGCAGGGAAGTGACATGACTGTATTTCTGTTTTGGAAGATAATCCTCTTGGTAACATAGAAGAGTCTGGACAAGAAGCCACCTGGAGGGAGACCACTGGATTATAACCTAGAATCCAGGGAATACACTGTCTTCCTCACTTTGGAAGCCCTGTATCAATAAATAATGCCAAGTTATCCATAGAGTAGATGATTCCATTAGAGGCAATACAATCATAAAATTCCAAGGAAAGAAAACCAACAGGGACCAGCAAATGGCCTAATGGTTATGTTGCTGGACTCTCACATAGTCGACTGCGGTTTCATTTTGAGTCCAAGACCCGGCAGCTTAAAACTCATGCTGGGCACATGTGCATGCATGCCCAAAATCCCAAGAGAAGGGAGGAGAAAGGTTTGTGAAGTGGTCATCCCCCCCGGGGGTGTGTGTGATTTCTTGTCTTTGTCTCTCTGTGTCTCTCTAGCAAGCACACACACCCTATAGCAAAAAATCTCTCTTAAAAAAAAGAAAGAAAACCAGACAATTATTTTAGCTTGGTCTCTGAGGTGAGACTCTCTGTACTAACCTACTAACCTCAAGAAGGATATAGGAGAGAAGAATCTTGAAAAATAAAGAACATTTGGGGCTGGCAGGTGATGTGGTGGTTAAAAGCCTATATTCCCCACATGGAGAACCACGGTTCAAGTCCCAGACCTGGTGGCTTCCTTTCTCACTTTCCCTCTCTTTCTCTCTCTGGTCAAATTGGAAAATAATCACAAATAAAGTCAAACTAAAACAATTCTTAAAAGAACATTCAAAACTAAAAAACTGAATATATACAAAAAGTAGGATGACATAATACAAAATGCTTTAAATCTGAATTCTATTAACTTGCATTTTTTTTTTTTTGCTTTTGATTTATTTCTGTTTCAACAATCTTACTGTATCTGTGCTGGATAAATATGCTGTGAACATATATTTAAAAGTGGGATTATACATAAAGTAGAAACTAAGAACACTGAATAATATTAGGTCATCAGGAAAATCATAATGATTTTTACTTGGCATTATAACCAGTTTTTTGTTTGTTTGTTTTAATTTGCCCAGAGAGAGACAGAGAGAGAAAGGGAAAGTGGGAAAGCAAGCTGCTAGGTCTGAGACTTGAACTGCAGTAGGCCATGTGCGAGTTCAGCACCTTAACCACCACACCACCTGCCAGCCCCCACAATGAATACATTTAAAAATTCACAGTAAAAGGTTTTTTGTTTTGTTTTGAATTAATAATGATATAATATACTTACCCCACCTCACTATCTTGCTCTGCCCGGAGCATAGCAAGCCACTGCTGTTTATACACTGAAGACAGCCATTCTACAATGTAACAATAAATACACAAATTACAATAAAGACGGAAGAACATAAGTGATTAAATATTTTATGTAGTTACCATGTCTAAATTCAAGTTTAAAGGAGCAATTTAAAAAGTAGGTGGTGGGTCACCAATGGTGGGGCTGAGAGAGAAAAATCCCTGGTAAAAATGGAGGATGAAAATAGGTGAAAGAGGCTCCCTTAGACACAGAATTGTAAATACAGCTTCTATCACTGCCCTGAAAGGCAGGATCACTAAGTAAAGTTTGCCAGAATCCCCTGTGGCTGAGGATTAGTGTAGGATGAAACATTCTGAAAAGGTGTCTTAAAGAAAACTTTGATTCCGTAAAATAAGTTAAAGCAATTCTTTTAAACGTCATCAGGCCAAAGTCCAAAACAGAAACTTCTAAAGGTGGTATACCAGGTCAGTAGCCACAGAAACAGTCT
This sequence comes from Tupaia belangeri chinensis, assembly GCF_000334495.1. Classification (NCBI taxonomy): domain Eukaryota; kingdom Metazoa; phylum Chordata; class Mammalia; order Scandentia; family Tupaiidae; genus Tupaia; species Tupaia belangeri. The sequence goes on from NW_006159809.1 coordinate 8,344,039, forward strand.
ACAGCAGATTTGAATGAAACATAGTATTTTCCCAATAGAATAAATGAATTTGAGGGATTTTATTCAGATTGTTTTTCTTGTCTTATATAAATAATATGGAGAAGGGGGCCCCTTAAACCATATACTGTTTGAAAATCTAGTATCTTACATTTACAATGTTTTTTTTTTTATTTATTTATTTGAGAGTTTTTTTTTCGCTATAGGGTGCGTGCGCTCGCCAGAGAGAGAGAGACAGAGACAGAAAGCGAGAAATCACCCCCCAGGGGGGATGGTCACGCCGCAATCCCTTGTCCTCCATTCTCCTCTCAGGATTTTGGGCACGCATGCACATGCGCCCGGCATGAGTTCTAAGCCACCGGGTCCGGGACGCGAACCGCGGTCGACCACGTGGGAGTCCAGTGACATAGCCACTACGCTAACTGCTGGTTCCGTATATTTACAATCTTGAAAAGGGAAAAGATACCAGTATTGTCCAGTCTTATATTATTTAAGTGAAAGAAAAAGTGCATTTTAAACTAGTAAGGCTTGTCCCAAAAAAATGAAGACTACAGGAACTAGCTGATGGCATAATGGTTGTGTCACCGGACTTCAAGGTAGTCAACTGCTGCTTAAGTCCCAGACCCAGTGACATAAAACTCACACTGAGCGTGCGTGTAAGATTCCAAGAGTAGACTGGAGGAGAAGGGATTGCGCCGTGGCCACCAACTTGGGGGTGGTAGGGGAGGTGATTTCTTGCTTTCTGTCTCTCTGTCTCTCCAGCAAGCACACATACCCTACAGAAAAAAACCTCTCTCAAAAACCCCCCCAAAAAACAAAAACAAAAAAAAAACAAGCTCAACTGTTTTAGTTTTTACTTATTTATTTTTTAAAGATTTAATTTTATTTATTTATTTTAATTTGCTACAAGGCACATACACTGACAAGACAGCCAGCCAGAGATAGAAAGAAAGAAAGCAAATCACCGCAACCAGCAGGTAGTGTAATGGCTATATCGCTGGATTCCGTGTAGTTGACTGTGGTTCGAGTCCTGGACCTGGTGGCTTAAACTCATGCCCAAGATCCCAAGAGGAGAAGGAATTGAGGCATGGCCATCCCCCGTGGGAGGTGACTTCTTACTTTCTGTCTCTCTGTCTCTCTCTGTCTTTCTGGCGAGTGCATACACTCTATAGCAAAAATCTAAAAAAAAAAAAAAAAAAAGAAAGAAAGAAAGAAAGCCAGCCAGCCAGCCACCAGCTCTGGGACTCCAATCCTGTCGGCCAAAATACCTTAACCACTACGCAACCTGCTGGCTGCAAGCTGAGCTGTTTCATAAAACATGTAAGCGAGAGGTGGATGATGAAGGTAAATGACAAAAAGTTTTCTTATTAATATTTCCCACACAGAAAAATGAAAGTATTCTGCACAGAGCATCTGGTAATAAAATATTAATATAAAATTATGAAGAAGCGTGGCTCAAAAATATTCATGTGTAATAACCTAAAAATCTAGTTCTAGAGCTATTTTCTGAATAAAATCAGTTACATGGATTTACGTATCTTTTCATTTTCAGGAGCTTCTTTTCTTTCTTTTTCTTTTTTTGGAGAGGTTTTTGCTATAGGGCGCATGTGCTTGCCAGATAGACAGAGAGAGACATAGAGACAGAAAGCGAGAAATCACCCCCCAGGGGGGATGGTCACGCCGCAATCCCTTCTCCTCCATTCTCCTCTCGGGATCTTGGGCACGCACGCACACGCGCCCAGCAAGGAGCTTACTTTCACAAAACAAGCTGTGAGGTGACTGGGTAGGAAGATGAGCAGAGTGGCAGAGGGTCGGTCTAACTGCTGAAGTGGATGAAACAAATGACAAAAGAGGAATGACCAAGTAAAAGTATTGAGAGCATAAGGATTGCCAAGGTCCCAGCGTAAGTGCACACGTGGGCATCTGCAGTGGCACTAACATGAAGGTTACAGAGTGCTCTGCTGGAATATTTGCCAGAGAGCAGAGGGGACAGGAACAGAGAGGGTTTAATTTAGTGTAGGATTTTGTCACATGGGAGAACACAGAGTTGAAGGCAACTGTGAGAGTGATCTATTATGATCTATAAGGAAATTAAAGCACAATAGGGGAGAAAAGGCGGGAGAGGGTTAGAAGATTGGCAGACAATGGAGGGCTTACCATGGATTGGAAGTCACAGAGAGCAGCAAGAGGGAGGAGGCTAGGAACGTGTTGGGATATGGAATGGCCTGAGAACTCCTGGGTTTCTGATGCTGAGAGCCTCTGGGGTACAACAGGGTCCACGGTGTTCACACTGGCAAGTGCCTCATGCTCAGCAAAGTGCCCCTGGAGTTTAGGGCCAATAACTAAGAGGCACGGGTATTCAATGGCTTGTTCACGTGGACACATGGCATGACTGGATACAGCGAAAGACAGTAACTCCAGTGTCCAAGTCTTACATGAATGCAGAGAAAGGACTGGGAGGAAGGACTGAAGACAGACGGTTAGATCACATGCAACACTGGTTTGGAAAAGGCCTCTTAGTTCTCTATTAGCAGGGTGTTAAGATGGCAGCTTCTTTATAGCTGGAAACTAGAATCTCCTAGGAGAGCTAAATGAATGAAGAGATGGAAGATATTGAGGCTTTGTTGACCCTGGCTCCAGAGCACACAAGAGAAGGGTTTAGAGGAATGGGAACAAGACAGGTTAGAAGTGTCAGAGTGGAGGGAAGTGTGACACTAAGAGTACAGAATAAGACATTTAATGAACTGACCTATGATAAATATGACTCCATGAGGACCAGTAGGTGGCCTGGTGGTTAAGGCACTGAACACTCCCATGTGGCCGACCGCGGTTTGAGTCCCAGTCCTGCTGGCTTCCTTTCTCACTTTCCCTCTCTCTGTGTGTGTGTGTCTCTCTCTGGTCAAAGTAAAATAAATGAAGGAATAAATAAAATTAAAATTAAAAAAATATGACTCTATGAAATAATGGAGCTCACTGAGCTTAAAACAGGCAAATCCTAAAATATACTGCTTCTATACAAAGTCCTAATTTAACTTGAAATTAAACAAAAATATTTGACCCAAAGATAGTAAAATATACATTAAAGACTCCCCAGGTTGCTGACTGCATAACTTGGGTTAATGTTAACACATATTTGGCACTATTTCTGAAAAATAATCAATGAATTTTAGGTTAATCAAAATAATTTCAATTTATTTCACATCTAATATACCTTCCTACTGAGCGTATATACCAATCTAGCTCAAAGTGAGCTAAGTGGCTTTTTGCCTTCTCACAATATAATTTTATTTTATGTTTTTGTTACTGTAATTTGCATATATAGAACAATCTAACCATTTATAGGC
>NW_006159809.1:8347886-8348640 GCF_000334495.1 Tupaia belangeri chinensis
GCCAGGTCTGGGATTTGAACCATGGTCAGCCACGTGGGAACCCAATGCCTCTAAACACCATGCAACCTACAGGCCCCCCTAAGTTCTCTTTTTGTTTTTAGATTTTTGCCATAGGGTATGTGCACTCACTGGAGACAAAAAGAGAAATCACCACCCGAGGGGATGGCCACATAGCAATCCCTTCTCCATTCTCCTCTACGGATTTTGGACACGTACACACACATGCCAGGCATGTTTTTTCAAGACACCTGATCTTTCAAAATTCATTTCTCAAGCACCTTAATTGGTCTTGGCATTTAATATTACATCATTACTAAGGCCTGGTATTTAATACATAGGAAAGAACCACTAAATTAAAAAGAATATAAAAACTAAGAGGCCTTGTAGCCTCGTGGTTAAGGGAACCAGATCCCACAGGGTTGACCAGTTTGAATTCTGGCCCTGACTGCTTGACACATGCTGATGCATGTGCATGCCCAAAATCCCAGTACGATGGAGAAATGGAGGAGAAAGGATTACGGCGTGACCACGTCCCATTGGGGATACTTCTCCTTCGCTATCTCTGGAAGTCACACTCCCTCTAGCAACTAAGAACAAGACAAATAAAATCCAGAGAGTTTGTGACTTTAAGAAAAATAAATAATAGAGGTCAGTAGGTGACATGGTGGTTAAGGTGCTGGACTCCCACATGGCTAGCCAGGTTTGAATCCCAGATCTAGTGGCTTGCCTTCTCACTTTCTCTCTTTCTCTCTGG
>NW_006159809.1:8348849-8373544 GCF_000334495.1 Tupaia belangeri chinensis
TAGGGCGCGTGCGCTCGCCAGACAGACAGAGAGAGACAGAGAGACAGAAAGCGAGAAATCACCCCCCGGGGGGATGGTCACACCGCAATCCCTTCTCCTCCATTCTCCTCTCGGGATCTTGGGCACGCACGCACACACGCCCGGCGTGAGTTTTCAGCCACCGGATCCGAAACGCGAACCATGGTTGACTACGTGGGAGTCCAGCGACATAGCCATTATGCTAACTGCTGGTTCCCAATAATGACAACTTTTCAGACAAATCTATTACTTTGATTACTACAAATATTATAAATTTACAAGTAAATCTTCAAACAGAAATCCTATTTTCTACTTCTTCTATGTGTATAGAGTACTAAACTGAATCTTTCACAAGGACTAGAGATTTTAATTTAGAAAATTAAACTAGTGGGGCGGGCAAGTGGCTTGGTGGTTAAGGCACTGGACTGCCACATGGCTGACCATGGTTCAAGTCCTGGACCGGGAGGCTTACCTTCTCACTTTCCCTCCCTCTCTCTGGTTAAACTTTATAATAAGTAAAATAAAATAATTCTTAAAAAAAAAGTAAGCTAGTAGTTGTTCCAAATAATAGTTAGCAAAGATATTACATTTTATTCAACATGTAGTTTAAGATTTTAGAATAAGAGGGACCAGCAGATGGCATAATTGTTATGTCGTTGGACTCCCATGTAGTCACATACAGTTTGTATCCCAGACCCAGTGGCTTAAAATTCACGCTAGGCATGTCCAAATCCCAAAGAGGAGAATGGAGGAGAAGGGACTGCGGCATGACTATCCCCCTTGGAGGGTGATTTCTCGCTTTCTGTCTCTCTGTCTCTATCTCTCCAGCCATGATACATGTCCTATAGCAAAAATCTCTCTTTAAAAAAAAAAACACAAGACGACACCAAAAAAATAAGCAAATTTAAGGAGTACTAATGGAGAAAGCAGTTAAAACTTTTAAAAACAGTAAGTCATTTTTAAAAATGTGAGAGAAAAATATTGTACTAGTTAGTCAAATTAAAAAACAATCATATTCCAGGACACTATATAGCCATTTAAATGTTCTTGAAACCAGCAGATGGTGTAATGGTTATGTCACTGGACTCCCACATAGTTGACCGCAGTTCAAGTCCTGGACCCGGTGGCTTAAAACTCATGCTGGAAGCATGTGTGTGCATGCCCAAGATCCCGAGAGGAGAATGGAGAAGGGACTGCAGTGTGGCCAAGCTCCCCCGAGGGGTGATTTCTTGCTGTCTCTCTGTTTCTCTCTTTCTGGCAAGTGCATATATGCTAAAGCAAAACTCTCTGTTAAAAAAGAAAAAAAAATGTTCTGGAGAATATTTAACAAAACTTAATACAGGAAAATACCCATTAGCATACAACGTGAGCACAGAAAATTACCTACACAGTATGATCCCACTTTGGCATATAAATGTATACTTTTTTCTGAGTAAGGATTTCTAACTTCTTTATTATTCTTTTCTATGATAGTATGTGCCAATAATAAAAAAAAATTAATTTAATAAGTTAATAATGTGTTCTTACCTGAAGGTACCAGACAATCTTGCTCAATAATTCTTGCAGAAGCCAGATCACTAATAATGTATTGTAACCTTAAATGTTTGAACACTGACACAAATGGTTTTCCTTGCTCTGTTTCAAGGAAGGTTACACCTTCAAAATCTGTAAAAAGAGTTCCAATTAAATAGCCATCTTTTTCAAATCTATTATCTTATTTCTAAACTTTTTTGTGGATAGGTACACACATATACACACACACAAAGTTTATTAGAATAGAAATCATAAAGTTTCAAAGTTTTTGAGAATTTTATAAACCTCAGGACTGTAAGTAAAAACTCAGAAAGAAAATCCAGGAAATGAACTTTGTCCTAACTAGGCCCTTGGGCTGGGAATTCAGCTCTACACCTTCCGGGCTGGACTTACAGTGTAGCAAAGGAAGGGAAAGGAAGGCTTAAACAGGTACTTGGGGTTGCACTGCCTTTCCAGAACTCCCTCTCATAGGGATTGACTCGTGAAGTTCTAGAGCTAAAAAGCCTCACTCAAGGATCTTCCCAAGATACACAGGACATGGAACATTTTTAGAATTCTAACTTAGGCTTTAGTCATATATGATAAACACCAGCTAATACATTAATTCTCTACTATAATATGAAATAAGGGCCAAGTGTGTAGCAGTGGCAATGAGGCTGGACCCACATGCGAAAACAAAAAGTCCAGGGTTCATGTCCCAGGACTTCCCTGAGCACATGCACAATGCATATGATCAGGGCCAGCTAAGACTGGGGACGGACTCCAGCATGAGGACTCTGTGGGGGTATTTGCCTGTCTGTCTCTCTCATGGAAGAAACAAATAAATAGACCTTTAAAAAAATTAAAACAGGATCAGCCCCATGGCCCAGGGGTTAAGGGAGCCAGATCACACATGGCCAACCACACAGTTCAAATTCTTGCTCCCATGGGGAGAAAAAAAAATTTCCAGGAACATGTGCATGTGTGTCTAAAATCTCAATAGGATGAAGAAGTGGAAGAGAAGGCATTGTGGTGTGACCACACTCCATGGAGGGGTGCCTTCTTCCTCTTCTCTCTTCCTCTCTATCTCTCTCTGGCTAGTGCCTATACCCTGTGGCAAATTTTAAAAAAAAAGATAAAACTTACATAAGAGATACAAAATATCATATTGTAGCCACAGATTTGCAATATTTGGGTAGTATTAATAAGTTATTAAAATAATTTCAGCTTATGCATATATGAATAATTTTTCCTTTAGGGAGAATTCAAGGTTATTTCTAAAAATTACTTAGCTGCATCCCACTGTGCTTTCATGAGGGGAAGGAAAGGCCTAAAATTCACTAATGTAAATTAATTAAGTTTAAAAAAAGTTTTAGGCAAAAACCTAAAACTGTTTTTCTTGAAATTTAAAAAAAAATGCACTAAAAATATCTATTTGATGACTGCAATAAGCTATATAGTCCCAGCGAGGTGCTATGTTATAGTATGTTCATTTTACTCACTGAGGTTTATGCCTAAAGTCAGACTTGTGTTCATGGATATGTATATATTAGCTGTGCTTGCTATTCAAAATATTTAGATGAATTAAGATCTTTAGTGAATCAATAAAATGTGGTGGTGGGGGGAAGGCATAGAAAGTAACCATAGATACCATAGACAGTGTGGGAGGAGGATAGGAGATGGCAGAGGGTGAGAGATAGGGAATCAAGGATGGGGAAAAAAGCAAAATATACAGGAAATAGGAAATGGAAAATTATTTGTTGGCAATAACATGTATGCTGATGTGCTTGGTTGAGCCAATATACAGTGTATTCTGGAAGGAAAATCTCATTTTGTATGCTGTAATGATGTACAGTGAATGAATGTAAATAAATAAATTAAAAAAAAAAAAAGAATTCATGGACTCAGGGGACCACCAGTGTGGTGTAGTGGTTAAGTCCCTGGAGTCCCGGACCTGACAACTTGAAAAACATGCCAGGCATGTGAACATGGATGTCCAAAATCCCAGGAAGAGAACGGAGAAGGGATGGCAGCCTGGCCATCCCATCCAGGGTGGTGGTGGGGGATAATTTCTTACTTTCCCTCTCACTGTCTTTCCCAGGTGAGTGCATGAGCCCTGTGTCAAAAACCTTCAAAAAAAAAAAAAAATACAAAGACTTGAAAAGATAGGTTTTAAAGTTGCTTGTTAGCCAACATGCGGCCATACTAACAGCATCCACCAAAATCAATAGCAATTCCTAAGTAATCGTGTAGATAATGTTCTGTAAGAATTTCTATTGTTGGGACCAGCAGGAAGAGAATGAAGAAGGGACTCTGGCATGGCCATCCCCCTGAGGAGTGACTTCTCACTTTCCCCTCTCTCTGTCTCTCTCCAGCAAGTGTATCCACATCCTATGGCAAAGAAACTTAAAAAAAGCAAAAGAATAAATACAAACTTCAAGACAGTGGTTAGGGGAAGTCAGTGCGACGTGAGAAAAGAGGTACACCATTGAACTTAAGTTATTAATATTCTATACTTAAAGATTAGTTCATAGTAGTTCAATATAGTATTAAAAAGGTAACCATGCACACACCCACAATGACAGTTAAACTAAGAAAATCATAAATGTGAGAATATGACGTATCTAATCCTTTGTACCTGAAGGTCCTTTAAAATTTTATTCTAGCTCTGTTTAAGAGAAGTAAATATTAAACAACTTTGCAGCTACTCTCTGCCCAGATAAGGCCTTCATAATGTGAGTGGTGTTAGTAGGTACCCTTATAAACAGCTTCCTAGAGATTTTATACATATATATATACACACACACACACACACACACACACACACACACACATATATATATTAGCAGTGGGCTTTTGCACTTGACAGAGAGATAAAGACAAAGAGGAAAATGCACCCCCCACCATGGGGCGTGGCCACACTGTAATCTTTTCTCCTCCACTTCTCCCTCCTTTTAGGATTTTGGCATGCAGGCACACATGTCCAGCATGTTTCTTGAACCACTGGGGCTAGGACTCGAACCTCATCATCAGCCATGTAGAAATCCAAGTACCTTAACCACTAGGCCACAGAGCCAGACTCATGCTGCTAATGATCCTATCCAATTTTATATAATTCTCCACTGAGAATTTGAGGAAAGGTACAAAAGTCTTCCACAACAATTCAGGCCATACATGCATTCATCAAGTTCTGTACCCACTTGTGGCGGTTACTGATACGTGGAGGTTCTTTTTTTTTTTTTTGGAGAGATTTTCACTGTAGGGTGCGTGCGCTCGCCAGACAGACAGAGAGAGACATAGAGACAGAAAGCGAGAAATCACCCCCCAGGGGGGATGGTCACGCCGCAATCCCTTCTCCTCCATTCTCCTCTCGGGATCTTGGGCACACACGCACACGCGCCCGGCGTGAGTTTTAAGCCACCGGGTCCGGGACACGAACCGCGGTCGACTACGTGGGAATCCAGCAACATAGCCATTACGCCAACTGCTGGTTCCCGATACGTGGAGGTTCTTAACACGGGATCCTGTGTTAAGAACTGTTGTCTGATAGGGTATAGTTTGTTAGGGAAAATTCAGTGTGGTCAAACAGAAGATAAATGTAATCACTATGATCTGTTGGTGTTAAAATGGGAAAACAATTGTTTCAGATGATCCAAATATGGTGCTAGTGTAAAGTAATAATTTAGATAATCCTTGGTAAGGCTTTATTTTATTTTAAATTGAGATTTGATTTTTTTCATTGTAAATGAGTCTGACTTAGATAACTGTTAAGGTCCTTCCCAGCTCTAAAATTAAGTCCATGAACAAGTCAGGGACTGATTTTAATGAATTTCATTAAAAAAAAAAATCAGACATACCCTTTTTCCGCTTGGAAAACCAAACATCTGTTTCTGTCAAAAGCTGTTTTAAAGATCCATTCCAAGAAGGCACAAGTTGAAGGAACATCCACTATGTTAAAACAATAATAAATAACAATTATAAAACTTCATTGTTTTATGATTTCACATTTTCAAATTGCTTCTACCTTAAAGTATATAATACTTTTAAAAATTTAATTTTCACTTTCTGAGTAACTGAAAAAAAGAACTTACATGCCAGGTTGACAAGGTTTAAATTCATCGTGGCATCAATCACAGTTCAATGATAAAACTGGATGTGTGGGCCAGCCCCACAGCACAGTGTGGCTGCACATAGGGAACTGGATACCCTGGCTTGAATCCTGGCCCTGTCAGCTTGAAAAACATGGCGGGCGTGAGTGTGTGTGTGCGCCCAAAGCCCTGTCAGGACTGCCGAAATGCTGGCGAAGTGTTGTAGCAAAACCATGCCCCACTGGGTTGTGTGCGCAAGTGTGCATGCTCTCTTTCTCTGGTGAGCGAATGCACCTTCTGGCAATAATGAATAAATACATTTTTTAAAATTTAGAAAACCCAAAAAAACTGGATGTATATGTGCTAAGCAGTAAGGTAATCTCTGAAAAGTATTTATGGTCATAAACATACATATTTTTTATGTAGATTACTACATAAAAAGACCTTATTTTTTTCCTTTTCCCCCTATAATTTGCTAGAGGGCATGTGTACTCATCTGAAAAAGACACAGAGAGAGTGTGGGGGGGAGGAATAAAAAAGCACCCCTCCCCCCACCCCCAGGGGATGGCCAAACCACAATCCCTTCTCCTCTATTCTCCTTTTGGGATTTTGGGCATGCATGCACATGCACCCTTCAAGCCACCAGGTCCGGGACTGGAACCATGCAGTTGGCCATGTGGGATCCAGCCACCTTAACCACACTATGCCACAAGCTGGCTGCTTTCTTCAATTTTAAAATAAGCATGGTAACACATTTATCTACCTCTCAGACCATCAGAAGAACGAATCTGTGTGACACACCTAGAATGATGCTTGGCACACAATAAGTGCCATGGAGGTATCATTTCTTTCATCACTGGCATAAAAGCAGCTAAGACAACAGGAAAGAGAGATTGAACACTACCATGGCTGGTATGTAGAAATGGGCTCGCTACCACTGCCTTAAAGATGAGATAGCCCAGATAAAAAGGTCCCTTAATAAAATCAGTAAGAGAATCTTATCTCTACCATAGAAACAAACAATCCCAACAATAAAACCTAACACTCCCGGGTCTCACAACTATGTTAAAAGCAGACAACACTCCATGCTGGGGGAAAAAGGGCATAAAGACGAAATGATGCAGTGGTAAGGGAGCGTGGACTAGTGCTCGGAATACCTGCCTCTGCCTCAAGTCTGCCATGTGGTAACTGTAAGACGTCTGAGTCTCCCCATCTACAGTACAAGGATAACAGGCGACTGATCTCTTCAGAGTTGTGAACATAAAATTATATTAATGCACACCGAAACCTTTCAACAGGAGGAAGTGAAACATATGCCTGAAGGGCACACAGGCCTTTATCAGGAGAATCTCAACATTTTCTAGAAAAAATCTGTGAAAATTTCCATCATAAATCATTCATTCAATTAAAGCTCAACTTGAAAAACATTCCTAAAAACCCTATGAAACATTTAAACTCGATTACACCTTTCACATAAAACACTTCTGATTATGTAAATAACACATTTGTTGATGAAAATCAAATCTGAGGAAAAAAAACAGAACAGGATTCCTAATTAGAAATATACAAAGTTGAAATAACTCATATCACCAAGTACTTAAGTTTAAGACTTTTTAGTGTTCTGGCATATTTCCTTTTTCTTTTCTGACATTTATAACCATCCCTTTATCACTGGATACCAGCTATTTCCAGCTTCTCGTGCTGAGGCAATATCCTGGCAAACACTGTCAGATGTCAGTACCTTTTTTAGAGCTGTGTATACATCCATTTCCACTTGCATCACAAATAAGTTAGATGAACCAATGAGCTGTTTCATGACATTTATACTGGAAAGACAAAATAAAGGCAGTGAGCTCCACGCAGGCTGAAAGACCTCAGTGGTACCACACAAATTAAAAAAAAAAAAAAAGTGCCAGAAGGCCTCTGCATTTGCTGGAAACAGAAAAACAGAGAGAGGGAAAGTGAGAGAGCATCTCCGAGGGGGCATGCTGTAATCCCCTCTCCTCCATTTCTCCCTCTTTTTGGAATTTTGGACACACATAGGCAGCTGGAGTGTTTCCCAAGCTGCCAAGTCAAACTGCACTCAGCCAGTCACTCAAGCATAGACCAGCCCAGGAACTAAAAATTTAAGACTTTCTTATCAAAAGATAAGGAATTAAACAGCAACAGTTTTCCCGCCCAAGATAAAGAATCTTAGAAAACCACCTAGCTGGATACAAGGACACTTTTAATTCAGATAGGGTGCAATGACAGGTCTTTTTTCACAGTGATGGGGAACCAAATAGGAAGAGCTTTCATCTGCTTCAAATCAAATTAACGCAAAGCCCCACGACGTGACTTTCCATGTGCTCTGACCAAGTGGCAGCCTTCCTTTTTTTGCCTTCTGCTATCCTACTTCTATGTTTTTTTTTAAAGCTACTTGTCAAAATTCACTCAAACAGCTTTATCATCAAAGTAATCCTTAACCTAGGCTTAAGAGAAATGCTAAGTCATATAATTTTTTTTAATATTAAAAAGAATAAAATCAGAAAATATATGTTAGTTTAAATGTGGAGTAGAAATAATACCACGTTATGTTTGTTTTGGTTTTCCTTTTTTCTTCCATTCTTTAACTCTTTAAGTAGGTTTTTAAGATAACCATTATAGTTCTGCATCCTTTTGAAAAAGTTCAATGAGAAATTATAAGAGAGAAAGAAATTAAAGTATTTCTAATGATTTCCAAATTGAACACGCTACAGAGATATGGTCACGCCTCGACATCACCAAGTAGTAAACGCAAAGTACCCCTTCAGGGCAGAGGGAAAAAAAGAGAACCCAAGAATCTAGGAGGTGATTTAGCCATAAAAAATGCTTCTATAAATTTTGAGAAGTCAAAGAAATTCAAATTCTTTACAATCCATAATCTATTTAAACATAAAAGTTTACCTCTCTTCTACCCTTCCCCTGGTCCCCCAGAATCTGTAATATTGGTAGAAAGCAATGCACTGCTAAGTCTTTGGGTTTGTACATTTCTATAACAATGCCACATATTCCCTGGGGACATTTGTATTCTTGTCTCAGAGGCACCGGTGTCAAGGAAATGCAAGCCTGGAAATGACCGTACAGCCTACCAGCCTGAATTTCTCAGACCCGTCACTCTAGCTATCTCAGGCCCTTTACTTAACTCAGCTCCCAGACAGCTGAGACAATGACATCATCTCTACATCCTGCACAGCCCCCAACAGAGTATCTTTGTACACAAGGATGTTCAGGAAGTATTTGTTGTAAGAATAAACGAATGAATGAATAATAAATTAACTTAATTCAAAAGGGTACCCTAGTTGTAAATTTAATTCCATTAGGCTTAGTAAAGGTTTAAAACAATTTCTTTTTTTTTTTTTGAGAGGTTTTTGCTATAGGGCGTGTGCGCTCGCCAGACAGACAGAGACAGAGAGACAGAAAGCAAGAAATCACCCCTCAGGGAGGATGGCCACGCTGCAATCCCTTCTCCTCCATTCTCCTCTCGGAATCTTGGGCACACATGCATACGCGCCCAGCGTGAGTTTCAAGCTACTCGGTCTGAGACCCGAACCACAGTTGACCACATGGGAGTCCAGCTACATAGCCATTATGCTAACTGCTGGTCTCAAAACAATTTCTTCAAACTTAATTTCACAATGGTAAAGGTGATTTTTGAAATATAACTTTCTTCAATGAGATTTCTGTAAGATTCTCTAGGAGCTCTACAGAAGTGAGGTAACACTTGAAACTTTTTAAGTCTTATAGTAGCAATGCATTTTACCATTAAAATTGGTTAAAACAGTATAGACAATATATTGGGTCATCAGGAAAGTCATGACATTTTTCTATGCAAAAATGCATCAGGATCAGCAGCTGGAGTAATGGCTATGTTGCTGGACTCCCATGTAGTAGATCGCGGTTCGAGTCCGGACTCAGTGGCTTAAACTCACATCAGGCACATGTGCGTGAGTGCCTGAGATCCCAAGAGAATGGAGAAGGGATTGCAGTGTGGCCACCCCCTCTAAACGGTGATTTCTCGCTGTCTCCCTCTGTCTTTCTGGCGAGTGCATGCACACTATAGCAAAAACCTCTCCAAAAAAAAAAAAAAAGTCACAACTTTCCCAATGACTTAACACATTGTATCATTTATACAAAGAAATTTGTGTAGCACTTCATTTCACAAATGTAGTCAAGATACCTTTCAATAATTTGTTCACTTTTTCATAAGTAATAAATATCTCACATACTTTAACAAATAATAAACATTTTAGGATGATTAACTACAAAGTAATTGAAATTCAAATACCTGAGTTCTTTAAAAAGTTCAACATTCTGATGAGTCATCAAATTGTTTAGAAGCCATTCAAGGCACCTGAAATGAAAATATGTAATTAATACACTATATAAGTAGGACTTATAGTTAAAATTAAAACAGAATGTTAATTTTGCTAGCACATGCTTCAGATTCCTTGCTTAACAATCAGAAATTTAGTATTGTTTTTGTCAGTAGTTATTATGGGACTATTCCCTTTATATTAATAAGAGCATATTTAATTAAGAAAACTTAATCTCAAGTGTGTGTTAAATGGTTTATGAAGGGACTTGCATACTTCTATAACCTTAAAATCTGAAAATAGGTATTACAATCCTCAAGAGTTAAAAAGGTCACCTATGCTTGCACTGACACAATACCTATTATACCTATTGTGTAAGCAAGTTTTGTAGCAAATGTGGCTGGAAAAGTCATGACATATTTTTCTTTGCAAACAAATGCATCATGACTTTTCCGACAACTCAATATAAAGAGTGACCATAGTTTTTTTGAGAGGGTTTTTTCACTATAGGGCGCGTGCGCTCGCCAGACAGACAGAGAGAGACATAGAGACAGAAAGCGAGAAATCACCCCCCAGGGGGGATGGTCACGCCGCAATCCCTTCTCCTCCATTCTCCTCCCGGGATCTTGGGCACGCACGCACACGCGCCCGGCGTGAGTTTTAAGCCACCGGGTCTGGGACACGAACCGCGGTCGACTACGTGGGAGTCCAGCGACATAGCCATTACGCTAACTGCTGGTTCCCACCATAGTTTTTATAAGCATGCATAACCTACCCATGGTCACGTATACAGACAACACTTTTGAGGAATTTACTAATTACTCTGAAAGTGAAAGGTTGTCCCTCATCCCTTTTTTTTCTTAATTCTTTCTTATAGATATGCATTCTCTTAAGAAACCAAAGCAACCAAGTTCCCTAAGTGGAATGGGAGAGAAAAACAAGAAAGGTAACTCACTTTTTCTTTACAGAGTCTAAGCCATAGGTCCCTGCGGACGTGTAATAGCCACATACGGTTTTCACATTAATTGTCTCCTTCATCGTCTCACCACACTGCTGTATTAAACCATCCTGTAAATATAAATAAGCACTGGAAAGGCCCATTTCACGTGGGAAAAATTAGCTCTGCTATGTGCTTTTACATATTATTAAAAAAGCAAAAAAGAAGGAAAAGAAAGAAAACTCATTAAGTGTAGCAAGCCTAAGTGTTTTTTGTTTTTTTTTAAAGTCCAATACAAATATTGAAAAAGGTCCAACAATACTCACTCACTTATGTATTTGGAGTTAGAAAATGAAGGTGGGAGGAGGAAGCAATAAGGCAGAGATGAGTATTTCTACTCTTTCTTTTTTACTCTTTCTCATTCTGGGACCTTTACAAATTTCTTTAGCATCATTTTATCTGTTTTGCCTGTTCTTTTTAAATGAAGAACTCTCTATATAGTCAGCTTATCATGTGAGGGACTAGGCAAGTAAACAGTAAGTTTCAGCAGAAAGTGTTTAAGTTCAAACCATCTATTAATATCTAAGAGAGGAACCTAAAACAGATACACTATTGCTTTAAACACTTTACAATTTTAATCTAAAATGTTTATCTAGAAGGTTTCAAATAAGCTAATGTTAATATATAGAAAGAATACTATCGCCCTTCATTCAAATTTCTGAAATATATTCATCATCATGCAAGTATATTATTAAGTTAGAGAGTTATTAAAGCATAAAAACAATGCAGAAAGTCAACTTAGAACAAAACCAAAAGGACCCAAGTTAGAAAATAAAGTATACTTATTGGCAATAAGTATGGAAAGGATCAAAACATTTAAAACATCAAGTGATCTCAACAGACATTTCGCAACCTTTTAGCTAATACTTCAAATGAATTAGTATATAATGCCACATAAAAGGAAACAATTTTTCTTTTTGAATTAAAATCAAACACATTGGGTCCATTAGGAGATGAAGCTTATCCGTAAATCATTCTAGACTCCTCCCCATTCCTCTTAACTTCTCATCTGTCACCAAGTTGAGGTTTACCAGCCAAGTCTATTGCTACTACCCTAATTTAGACACTATCCTGGGCTGCTGCAGTAGCTCTGCATTATCTGGAATACTGTACTCTTCTTGCCTTCAACTCATTCTTCCCGTTGTTCCTGAAGTAGTCTTTCAAAACTATAACTTTGTCTTTCCCTTGATTAAAATCATCCAAAGGAAATTACATGCAAAAACTATAGTTCTTAGGGCCGGCAGGTGGCATGGTAGTTAAAGGTGCTGCGTACCCACATGGCTGATTACGGTTTGAGTCCTGGACCTGGTGGTTCTTGCTCTCTCTTTTTCTCTGTCTCTCTCTGGTCAAAATAGAAAAATAATGGGGGACCAGCAGTTAGCATAATGGCTATGTTGCTGGACTCCCATGTAGCTGACCGCGATTTGAGTCCCGGACCAGGTGGCTTAAACTCACACCAGGCGTATGTGTGTGCATGCCCAAGATCCCAAGAGGAGAATGGAGGAGAAGGGATTGTGGAGTGGCCATCCCCCCTGGGGGGTGATTTTTTACTTTCTATCTCTCTGTCTCTCTCTGGCTTTCTGGTGAGCACGCGTGCCCTATAGCAAACACCTCTCCAAAAAAAAAGAAAAAATAATAAAATAGAAAAATAATTATAATAAGTGATTCTTTTAAAAAACTATACTTCTTAGCAGTGGTCTGATTTCTGCTTCCATCTCTCGTCTTACATTTATTCTAGAGCCATATTCCTTGGATCCTCTAGTTTTCCTTTGTGTATCACGTCTAAGTCTTAGTTTACTCTGTTCCCTCTGTGTGAAATGCTCTTCCTTCCCCGCTCTCCTTACTTTATATGATAAACAAACTTTCGACTCTCAAGTCAACCTGGAAACCTAACTTCCTCCTATGACACCACCAGGTTGAACTGGTCCCTCCTTTACGCATCCGCTAAATGCTACAGCCATTTACACCACACCTGTAATATCGGGTGACTCATATTTTACTTCTGAGTTTGTGTAACGACCCTGCCTTTCCCACTCTGCACACACAGCATATGGTGAGCTCCTCGAAGGTAGGGCCTGCATTTTTATTCACTTTTGAATTTCTATGCCTAGGTTTGACACATTGCTCAATACACTTCTGGGTGAATGAACAAATCTGTCACTCTTCCAGTAAATTAAAATTCATATGTGGCTTACACATAATTATTTCATAATTAAGAAGTTTCAATAGCAGGCACTAATGGGTTTTTGAACCCACGTACTCAATTAATTGGTAATCATAAGCCATCTGCTTCATCGTCAAGATAAGTCATTAACAGAAATCTGCAAACGAAGGGACAGCAGATGATGCACTGGTCACGTCACTGGACTCCCACATAGCTGACCACGGCCCAAGTCCCGAACCTGGTGGCTTACAACTCATGCCGGGTGTGTGTGTGTGTGTGTGTGTGTACTCTAGTTCTTAGGGCCGGCAGGTGGCATGGTAGTTAAAGGTGCTGTGTACCCACATGGCTGATTACGGTTTGAGTCCTGGACCTGGTGGTTCTTGCTCTCTCTTTTTCTCTGTCTCTCTCTGGTCAAAATAGAAAAATAATGGGGGACCAGCAGTTAGCATAATGGCTATGTTGCTGGACTCCCATGTAGCTGACCGCGATTTGAGTCCCGGACCAGGTGGCTTAAACTCACACCAGGCGTATGTGTGTGCATGCCCAAGATCCCAAGAGGAGAATGGAGGAGAAGGGATTGTGGAGTGGCCATCCCCCCTGGGGGGTGATTTTTTACTTTCTATCTCTCTGTCTCTCTCTGGCTTTCTGGTGAGCACGCGTGCCCTATAGCAAACACCTCTCCAAAAAAAAAGAAAAAATAATAAAATAGAAAAATAATTATAATAAGTGATTCTTTTAAAAAACTATACTTCTTAGCAGTGGTCTGATTTCTGCTTCCATCTCTCGTCTTACATTTATTCTAGAGCCATATTCCTTGGATCCTCTAGTTTTCCTTTGTGTATCACGTCTAAGTCTTAGTTTACTCTGTTCCCTCTGTGTGAAATGCTCTTCCTTCCCCGCTCTCCTTACTTTATATGATAAACAAACTTTCGACTCTCAAGTCAACCTGGAAACCTAACTTCCTCCTATGACACCACCAGGTTGAACTGGTCCCTCCTTTACGCATCCGCTAAATGCTACAGCCATTTACACCACACCTGTAATATCGGGTGACTCATATTTTACTTCTGAGTTTGTGTAACGACCCTGCCTTTCCCACTCTGCACACACAGCATATGGTGAGCTCCTCGAAGGTAGGGCCTGCATTTTTATTCACTTTTGAATTTCTATGCCTAGGTTTGACACATTGCTCAATACACTTCTGGGTGAATGAACAAATCTGTCACTCTTCCAGTAAATTAAAATTCATATGTGGCTTACACATAATTATTTCATAATTAAGAAGTTTCAATAGCAGGCACTAATGGGTTTTTGAACCCACGTACTCAATTAATTGGTAATCATAAGCCATCTGCTTCATCGTCAAGATAAGTCATTAACAGAAATCTGCAAACGAAGGGACAGCAGATGATGCACTGGTCACGTCACTGGACTCCCACATAGCTGACCACGGCCCAAGTCCCGAACCTGGTGGCTTACAACTCATGCCGGGTGTGTGTGTGTGTGTGTGTGTGTGTGTGTGTGCACACGCGCGCGTGCCCAAAATCCTGAAAGGAAAAAGGAGGAGAAGGGATTACAGTGTGGCCATTACCCTGGGGATAAATTTCTTTCTTTGTCTCTCTCCATCTCTCCGGCGAGCACATGTATCCTATAGCAAAAAAATTTCTCTCTTAAAAAAAAAAAAAAAAAATCTATAAATGAACTCAGAAAAGTACCTTTTCCCCAAATTCTAATCATACTAAGATCCTACACGGAAACACCTTACATTCATGCACAGATACCATGACCCACTCAGTTGTAATAAACTGCTTCAGGTTAAGCATTTTACAAAATTTATAACAAGTGCCATTTCACTTTTATTTCAAAACTTATAAAAAACTTTATTTCTGATTTTAGAATGGATACACTGAAACAAAAACACCACCATATCTTTTGTTTGACTAACATGATACTCACCAACTGCAGCATACAAGCAGCTGCCAAGATTGCAACAACTCGACTGGGCTTTATTAAGACGTCATCTCGATATAGTGACCCAAATGCAACCTGCAGTGCTGGAACAAAAGCACACGCGGAGAATGTAATAACAATAAGTACATTTCTAAGAGTGTTAAAAATGTAACCATAATGACTTCCTTCACACACAGACATTTGTCTAAATCTGATACGTACCTAAAAAAGATAAAAGAAGTACCACTATTTAAAGAACAGCGATGGCTACTGATTTATTATTTTAATTAACAATGTTATAAAAATGTGTTTAGCCTAGCAAATTTGGCTATATGGTTCTTTATCTAATCTTGATATTAGTGGTCAGAATTAAGACACCCTTGAAGAAATTTTATGACTCCCAAAGAGACTGATGGTGAAGCCTAAGTATGCCGCCTCGATGATACTCATACCCTGCTGCTTTTAGTGCTGCTCCACGGGGCAGTGCCTATAGCTCCTGGTCCTGCCCATGCCACACTCACGCCCGGCTGCCACATTAAAACCTAAACCTGTCCGTCCTTCTCTCCACTGCTGCAGTCGGGAATGTGTCACATGGCTTGCTCTGGAAATATTCCTGACTTGTCTTTTTCCTAGGTGATGAGCACTGGGCATTTCCACCTGGCTGTCAATGAGGGGGGCAGGAGCAGCACTGGAATAGGAGTCAGGCTAGACAGTCTGATATCCACTCAGAAAACAGATCCAGAATAGGTCCCTAAGTCCTCCAGGCCTTAGCTCCCTCAGCTAAAGATTGTTTTAGCTCTAAGACAATGGTGATTACAGGTTCCCTCAAAAGTTCTTCATAAGTGGGGGGGGGGGGCAATAAATATTACTTACCAGATTTTGTATAGAATTAAAAAAAATGCTAATTTTTTTGAGAAATAAAAACAAAAGGGAAAAAAAAAAAAAAAAAAAACCACTAAAAACAAAAACCATAAAACAAATGGTCATACTTTTCCTTTCTTCACTCTATATCCACCATTTCATAGGCAGACATATTTACAAAGTAAACAGATTAGACCCACATGACTAAACTGATCAGGGAGAGGAAGAACATAACTAAAGTATACATCTATATAAAATGATCACCTTGAGGCACTAAATGTTTTTCCTAGCCTACAAGACCAAAATAAAATATTTATTTATACCACAGGAATAAAATGGTTATGTTTTTATGATTTTTGTATCTGGTAATTATGGTGGTGGTTACCTTCTATATCAATATTCTGGTCAGGAATCTCCAGTTCGATAATATTCATGCTGGATTCTTTCCAA
The DNA here is from genome assembly GCF_000334495.1 of Tupaia belangeri chinensis. Lineage (NCBI taxonomy): Eukaryota > Metazoa > Chordata > Mammalia > Scandentia > Tupaiidae > Tupaia > Tupaia belangeri. Next base: position 8,365,224 of record NW_006159809.1, read on the forward strand.
GAACCACTGAACATACTAGAAAAGTAGCCAGACTTAAAAAAAAAAAAGAAGAAGAAAAAAAAAAAGTCAATTATTATCCAGTACTTTTTGTTTCTTATAAATTACCTTCCTATTTCTAGCTCTAATAAACTATTCTATCAAAAGTAATCACTAAAATAATTCAAGAGAAAAAATGCCAAGTACGTTTATACTCATACGGGAAAAGAAATTAAGACAAAGACAATGTTTAGATACGTCAATGTACTTTCAGCTTAGTATTATTTTAGCAAAAACTAAGTCAAATTCTTTTTTTATTTTTTAAAAATAATAATTTTTTATTCATTCATTTTAATTTGACCAGAGAGAGAGAGAAAGGGAAAGTGAGAAAGCAAGCCACCAGGTCCGGGACTCGACCCGTCATTGACCATGTTGGAGTGTCCAGTGCCTTAACTACCATGCCACTTGCTGGTCCCCCCAAGTCAAATTCTTATATTACTATCTGAACTGAATTATATTACCATTTGAACACTGTTAGCTTCTTTACTTATTTATAAACTATGTATCTAAGTATCTCTCACAAACTATGTATCTAAGTATCTCTCACAAACATGTAATAAGATACAAAATGAACACATAATATACTGAGGTGGAGAGAAAACTAAAAGTCCTTACTCTTAAATCCTTACCATACCTCACTGGCTATCAAGGGTCTAGACCAGTCCCAAGTTAGAACTAATAGGATGACCCACTCCCCACAAAGCTAGGGAAAATACAAAGTTTAGTTTTCTCTTTTAGAACATCTCAGAATGGACCTGAATTGTTAGAAAAGTATTAGGATGGATACAGTCTTTAGTAGCACATAGTAACCCTTATAATTAGAATTACTTTGGAGAGTATCAAATATTAACCAATTTACTTTTAAAATATTAAGTACTTGGGCACCAGCAGGTAAGGTGGCATGGTGGTTAAGACTCTGGACACTCCCACATGGCCGACCATGGTTCAAGTCCTGGACCTGGTGGCTTGCTTTCTCACCCTCTCTCTCTGTGTCTCTCTCTAGTCAAATTAAAAATTAAAAAAAAAAAAAATCAATAAATAAAAATTAAATAAATCTTTTAAAATATATATACTAAGTATTTAATATGTAAGGTACTGTGATTACAGCAGTAAATAAAATAACCTTCTGTCTCCTGGGAAAGAATCAGGCTGTATTTTGGCACATAGAATGATCATCAATCTAGTTTCCATGAGAGGTAGAGTTTTAACAGAGAGTATTCTCTCCCTCAAAGTCTTAAAATTACTTTGAGATCAAAAAGAAAGATCATAGATTGCACCCTTGAGTTAAGACCAATATTCTAATATATTCTCTGGGCTATATACTTCTTTCTTTTTTTTTTTTTTTTGGAGAGGTTTTTGCTATAGGGCGCATGCACTCGCCAGAAAGACATAGAGACACAGAGACAGAAAGTGAGAAATCACCCTCCAGGGGGGATAGTCACACGGCAATCTCTTCTCCTCTATTCTCTGGGGATCTTGGGCATGCACATGCGCCCGGCATGAGTTTAAGCCACCAGGTCTGGGACTCGAACCTCGGTTGACTACATGGGAGTCCAGCGACATAGCCATTACACTAACTGCTGGTCCCAGGGCTATATACTTCTAAGCCAAAGTAAATTTGTTTAAAATTTACAAATAAACAAACAAATAAATGTTATAAATACTGAGAAAAAAAATTCCATTTTTGTTTGTTTTTGGCTTGCTATAGGGACATACACTCGCTAGAGAGACAGAGAGAAGGGAGAGAAAGAGGGAAAGTGAGAGATCATTCCCTAGGGGATGACCATGCCACGGTCCCTTCACCTCCACTCTCCTCTTGGGATTCTGAGCACATACACATATACACCAGCATGTTTCGCAAGCCGCCAGGTCCAGGACTCAAACTGCACAGTTAGGCATATGGGATACAGTCACCTTAACCTCCATGCCACCTAGCTGGCCTTCAAATGTTTTTACTGAGGGCCAGCCAGGTGACGTGGTGGTTAAGGCAGCTGGGGTCTGGTCCTGGACCCTGTGACTGAAAAACATGCTGGGCACTTGTGCACGCGTGCCCAAAATCCCAAGAGAAAAATGGAGAGGGAGGGACTGTGACATGGTCACCTCCCCGAGGGATGCTCTCTGTGCTTCTCTCTCTGGCAAATGCACATGTCCAATAAAAAAATACATAAAAATGTTTTTACTGCAAAATTATATACCAAATGTCTTAAGAGTAATTGTTCTTAAACAGTAGAGAAGGAAAAACAAAAGCTCCAAAGGATAAAAAAAATTGTTGTTCCATTTCCAGTGACTAGAACAATCCCTAATACATTTGATGAAAAAATAATCAAGTTATTAGAGCAATATTTTATTCTATTTTGAAAGTTCCAAATTTTTAAAATGGGATGGCAGACCATAGTACTGACAGATAGAAACTGAATAGGTATTCCAGGAAAATAACAGTCTATATCCTTTTTATAGCCCTATCTTTTCTTTTTGGAGAGGTTTTGCTATAGGGCGTGTGCGCTCGACAGAAAGAGACAGAGAGACAGAAATTGAGAAATCACCCCCCCAGAGGGGATGGCCATGCCGCAATCCCTTCTCCTCCATTCGCCTCTCGGGATCTTGGGCACGCACGCATATGCGCCCACCGTGGTCGGCTATACCGTGGTGGGCTACATGGGAGTCACGGGAGTTCAGCGATATAGCCATTACGCTAACTGCTGGTTCCTTTGGCCCTATCTTTAACTGGGTTTTCTATGAAAGGAGGAAACCAAGTGTTGAGATCCTTCCATTCACATTCAATCTGAGTTGATGAAGTTACATTTCAGATCGATTTAACCAATTTTAATGCATATATCATAAACAAGTTTAGTAATCTTAGCTTGACTGTAAATAGCTTAACCATAAAAACATTTTCCCTCTAAGTATCCCCCTTTTAACAACAGAAGGCACCAAAATAAGCACCTACTGAAGTAATGACGAAGAGGTAATGCTACAGCAGTGTGTATCAAACACTAACTAATTTATTTTTTTATTTTATTGAGCACTTAGTTCGTAAAGCACTGTGAACACGGCAGTAAACAAAATCGCACTGTTTCTGTTGGGGGGGATGGGGGGTGGTGGCAGCTATATTTTAGCATATATTAGTAGCTTACACTATAATTAGTCTAGTTTCCTGAGAGGTAAAGTTTCTGGCACTAACTTGAGATGGTCTATAGTGTACGAAATCTGAAAATCTGTTTTCTAGGCCAAACTAAGTTCATTAACAATGTTCGCCATTTTTCTAACAAAACAGGTTCTCTATCAGAGGAGAGGACTTGTCCATGCAAAATACTGATGTGAAATGCAATGAGCAAGAACATGACTTTAAGAGTGAGTTTTTAAAGTGACTACCCGAGTAACTCCAAGGAAAATAAAACACTTACTTGACATAAATATATTTTGTGTAAGCTCCATTCTTCTCCCAGAGCACAAATCTTAATATCACTATTTTCACCATTCAAAAATAATGTTTGATAAATGTATTTGGATGTACTCTTTAATTTTTTCCTGTTAAAAGAAATGTAAAAATTACATACATATATATAAAAATGTTTTACTGATTTTGCGTATTTTCAAAATCCTCCTTTCCCCCCTTTTTATCAAATAGAGACATCTTATCCATTGTGTAAAAGGATAAAAGGAGGGCCAACAGGTGGCATGGAGGTTAAGGGGCTGGGTCCCACATGGCTGACTGTGTGGCTAAGTCCAGAACCAGGGCTTGAAAAATATGCCGGGCACGTTGCAAGCTTGCTCAAAATCCCAAGAGGAAAATGAAGTCGGGACTGCGGGGTGGCCATCCCCCCAGGGGGGGTGATTTCTCACTCCCCCCTCCCTGGTCTGTCTCTCCAGTGTACCCAATAGCAAAACTAAAATAAATAAATAAAAGAATATTATATATTCAAAGTTGCTTTGCTCATGGCTAGACATATATAAGAAACTAACAACAGCTCTTCTCTCTGGGATACTCTAGTCGTGGGAGAGCTGACAGTGGGCAGATGGGGGCAGCATGGGAGGGAGACTTTTTATTTTGCATCTTTTTTTTTTGGAGAGATTGCTATAGGGCGCGTGCACTTGCCAGACAGACAGAGACATAGAGACAGAAAGCGAGAAATCACCCCCCAGGGGGGATGGTCATGCCACAATCCCTTCTCCTCCATTCTCCTTTTGGGATCTTGGGCACGCACGCACACACGCCCAGCGTGAGTTTTTTAAGCCACCGGGTCCGGGACGCGAACCACAGTCAACTACGTGGGAGTCCAGCAACAAAGCCATTACGCTAACTGCTGGTTCCCTATGATATATCTTTCAGCAATTTTTTAATTTTTGAACTGATTTAACTAGCCAAAAAATTAAGATAAATCAGCACGGTAGGATTTGCTTATATCCTTATTCTGTAATCAGCACTATGGAAGACCTCAAAATAACTACAATAATCTGCCATGTGAAAATGGAAAAGAGTAAGAATTTCACCTATCAAAGTAATTCTTAAGTAATTTACATTTAATCTTATTTTGGTACCAAACTATTCTTTTTATTTTATTTTATTTAGTTTTTGCTATAGGAACTATGCATTTACCATGGTGTAATCCAAGAAATCCAAAATGTATCTAAGAGGGGTGCCAGAGAAAGAAAACAAAGATAACAAAAGAGAAAGGAAATTATGCAAGAAATCAATGGAAAGAAAAACTAAAGAAATAGATGCTTCTTCAGATTATAAAATCTGCCAAGTACCAAGGCCATTAAGAGATCCACACTTAAGCACATTCTAGTTAAATTCCAAAAATATCAATGGAAAAAAATCCCTAAAATTTTAGGGAGGGTGTGGCTTGGTGGAGATGTGCTGCTCAAAAGAAGCCTGATCACACCTGGTGACTGTGGTTCAAATCCCCAGCGTGCCCCACACACTCCCTGGATCTAACAGGCTAAAAGGACTGAGGAAAATCACGGTGAGACCAGACCCCGTGGCGGGTGCTCTCCACCCACCCCACCTTGTTCTTATGTGTGCACACACTCCACCATAAATAAAGAAAAAAATTTAATGTTCCAAAGAGAAAAAAAACAGCTAAAGGAAAAGAGAATTTGACCAGAATCAAAGTTTTCATCAACACTGTGCAAAGGATGAGTAAAATGAAAGAGACCAAAAAAAAATTTTTTTGGAGAGATTTTTGCTATAGGGTGTGTGCACTCACCAGAGAGAAAAAAAGAGACAGAGAAACAGAAAGCGAGAAATCACCCCCTAGGTGAAGGATGGCCACGCTGCAATGCCCTCTCCTCCATTCTCCTCTCAGGACCGTAAGCATGTATGCGCATGCGCCCAGCATGAAGTTTAAGCCGCTGTGTCTGGGACTCAAACCACAGTCTACTACGTGGGAGTCCAACAACATAACCATTACTCCATCTGCTGGTTCCTGAGAGAGACCAAACTGATATATGCACAAATTACCCTGTTTTGCACCTATTCTTGGGAACATACTTAAGGTGTTAGTTCCCTAAAATGAAAATGAGGGGGAAAAAGATAAAAAAAGACAGAGCTAAACAGTGAATCCAATCCAAGAGACGGGGTATAAGTGAGTCCCAGTGCAAGAGCAACAGATCCAGATGGGAACAGGAGGGCAAAGAGGCTGGAAGGAAGATCTAAAGACAGAAAAAGCTAAAGATGAAGGAATATTATTTTTTTAGTCAATGGGGGTGTGGGGATCCTCTGGGACAATAAAAACACACTAAAGGGAAGGCACTGTGTAAATAAGATACAAACAAAAACAGTGTCCAACTTTACACCCTGGATGGAATGTAAGATTTCATTTAACTGTGGACTTAGAAATTTCCCTTTGAACAGACGGAGTATGACATGGACCCACAAAATATTTGATAATCCGAGCACACGACTTGACTTTGCAGTGAACAGTATTTAGCTATAGCTGTAACAACAAATACTATTTCCTGGATTTCAATTTTTAGAGACATTCTATGGACAAAACACTCAAAATATGGTTCCACAACAGCATGAGTTTGAACGACCTAGCAAATGTAAAAATAAAAAATGCAATTGATGAAAGATATAAGGTGGAAGGTAGACCTAGAAGCTAAGGTTTTCATGGTAGTTTGTTGAGGTGCGAAAGCACACCAGGCAACCTCAGTAGTGTATCAGTGCTGACAAACAAAATTCCAGGTCTTAATACTTTCTTATGGTCTTTCTTTACCATGCTGGGCCGAATAAGCCAGGTGTCTTCCACTGATACACACATAATAAGTCCTCTTTTTAAAAAGTTATTTCTTTCATGAGCAAGAGAGAGAGCAATAGCAATGCCCCCCCACACACATGAACAATCTTGATAGCATAATTCACCCCCAGACAACGTTGGTTCATGGGCACACATGTGCCTGTATACTCAGGAAGTATCCAGAAGTGAACTTGGAACCCTTCCTTACATGTGGCTCAGCCTCAAAGAGTTTCCAGTTTTACCAATGCACCACTGTCTGGCTCCCCAACTCCCACTATGATAATAAGTCACAGACGGGGAGCCAGCAGGTGGCGTGGTGGTTAAGGTCCTGGACTCCCACATGGCTGTTTGAGTCCTGGACCCCGTGCTAAAACTCACACTGGGCATGCACGCCCACATGTACCCACACTGGGCATGTATGTGTGCATGCCCAAAATCCCGAGAGGAGAAGGGGTTGTGGTGCAGTCATTCCAGGAGGTGTGTGGAGGGGTTATTTCTCACTCTCTCTCTCTTTGGCGAGCACACACTATGGCAAAAAAATCTAAAAAAAAAAAAAAGAAAGAAAGAAAGAAAAAAAGACATAGGTTAAAAGTGAAAGAATGAAAAAAAGACATATCATTTAAATACTGATCAAAAGAAAGCGGTACATGTTCTTCGTGTGGAAATTGAAAAACAAAATCATGAAGGATGATGGCGAGAGGCTGCAAAGAACGGTGGGGGCGAGGGGGATTAATGGAGATAAAATGATTGATGGGAGGAACAATTTCTAGTGTTATAAGATACACTGGGGAGAACATAGATGGCAACGACTTGGTATGTCTCTCAGAGTAATTAAAAGGGAGACTTCTCCCAACACGAGTAATGACAAATAACTGAGGTGCTGCGAATGTTCACTATCTTGAATGAGACATAACACGTTGTATTCTTGTACTGTAAAATCATATTGTTTCCCCACAAATAAGAGTTAATTTTAAAAAGATGAAAAAAAGAAAAGAAAGTGGCAGCAGTAATATTGCTAGGGATAAAGCGGCCTGGACTCTGCAGTGAGAGGGGGCCAATAGGGCAGAGAGACATGTTCATTATGTGCCTGGCACAGGGCATTGTGATCATTCTCTATAAAGCAGCACTTAGTCTCTCCCTGCTACGTAAGAGGAAAATATGGCTACTGAGAATACAGAAAGAGCTCAGAATTTAAGCTTGATTATATGATAACTTTTCAAAAAGGTTACTAAATAGGAAGGGTCCGTTTTTGAAAATATAAACTTCCACACTTGAAAGTGTATGAAAGGTTAACTCCAACTGACAGTTCCTATAATGATACTGTCTTTTTTACAATAAATATGTAACACTTGTGTACCAAAACAGTTTTGAATGAGGGGTGCTCCGGGGCACTGCTGGATTCCATATGGCAAAGTTGGAATCCCCAGCAGGTTGGCCTGAAACTCAGCAGGTACTAAGGCAAGTTGCCCAGGAGCCATGGGCTGAAGGAGGGGGATCGGGGTGTGACCAGACCCTGAGAGGGTGCATCTCCCTCACACACACACAAACTCTATCATGAATAAAAACAATTTTAAAAATTTTGGAACAAGTTTTTTTTTCTAAGTTTCATTTTAAAAATTACCTCTACATGACACCATCAATGACCTTAAAAACACAAAAGCCAGAGGAACCAGATTGTTTATGTGAAAATATATCCTACTTATAAACTACATTCTCGTTTACACATATTTCTATTTCTCAACTCTCTCAGAAAAGGGGAAAAAAAAAAGAAGTTGTTAAGCTTCAGTGTAGCCTTGCACATGCCCACGGTCAACGACGTCAACGACTGGCTTTGAAGCGTTCTGGGGAACAGTAGTGAACAAATGCTCACGGTGGGCAGACTTCACTTCTGCAGTTAAGGAGAACTCCTGCGTGCGATTATTTCCCCTCCAGTGAGTGCGAAACAATGGGGGTGCCCGAGACAAGATTTACGTCTCTATTTAAGGCAACCGGATGCAAAACAACTCAGCCTGGGACTACCCACTCAGGAGGGCAAAGGTGTGC
>NW_006159809.1:8373613-8373922 GCF_000334495.1 Tupaia belangeri chinensis
ACCAACGCGGGCAGCGTCCGTGGTTTCGAAGCCGAGCTGCGGGCGTCTCCCAAGGCGGCCCCGTCGCCCTGCACGGCCGGCTCCCACCCTACCCGGTCTAGCGCCCGTCTGCTCCCCACCCCAGCACACCGCTCGCGCCCGGGCCCAACAGGTGCAGTGCGGGTCTGTGTGGGCGTGCCCCCAACGCACCTCCGCGGGGTGTTGAGGAGCCGCTGCTGCTCGTCGCCTTCCTCCTCATCCTCGTCGGTCTCGGAGTCGGGGTGACAGTAGCAGAAGGCCCCGCTGCTCCGCTTGCGCTTGCGGCTGCCC
>NW_006159809.1:8374126-8390245 GCF_000334495.1 Tupaia belangeri chinensis
CTCCCGCCATGGCCCGGCCGCCGCCGGCCTCCGCCCAGCCCAGGTGCCTACACCGCCACCTTCTCACGCGCAGCCCCGACCGTTGCAGCAGGCGCTCCCGCCTCCATCCTCCGCCCCGCCCGCGGCGTCTGGCCGCGCGGCACGCCAGGTCCGCAGGACTTAGCCCGCTTGCTTTCGCGACAAAGCACCGGCCTGAGGGCGCATGCGCACGGCGAGCCTCCGGAAGGGGCGGGGACAGCGGTTGTGCGTGGCAGGGGGAGCCTGCGCAGAGCCCGGTGGGTGTGCGGGCTGGGGTGTGATCCGCCGCGGTCGGTCGGCTGGGCGTCGTACCGGCCGGGGCTGTGGGGCAGACCTGGTTTTAGCCTTAGTTCACACCCCTCTTTGTGTTGGTAGGGCTTGGGATTACGAGTCATTCTTTCTACGAAGGCCTCGCGAGGTCCAGGTGCTTACTGGGCCTCATGTAGGCGAAGGGCAAGAACACAGTGCTCCGGGCTTGTCCTAGGAGCTCGACTCGTGCTCGGTTGGGGATGGCTTCCTGTCAGGGGACAACCAGAAATACGGAACTCTACAGGACGCCTCGGTTTCTTCAACCTCTTGTACGCTCGAGAAGAACCTGTTGAGTTACGGCGAACTTTCCTTGCACTCCTGTCCTTCTCCCCGCCCCAGCACCACTGGAAAGTTGGGATGGGGTCTGTTACTATGACTGTTAGGGCTCAAGTGTCTTCGAGAGGCTCTAGCAGTAAGAGTAGCAGCTGGAGTAGCAGCCCTTACTGTGGACTACAGACAGATAGCTTTCACTCCCTGACTCCTGCTAGTTTGTAAGTAAAATATTTGGGCCAACGAGTGCCGTGGTGATTAAGGTGGCTCCATCACACATGGCCAACTGCGCAGTTCTAATCCCCCGGACCAGTGGCTTGAGAAACACCGTGGGGCGCGTGTGCCTGCGGAAAATCTCAGTAAGAGGTTGAAATGGAGGAGGAGGGATTGCAGCGTGACCATTCCAGTGGAGGGGGTGAGGAGTGCCTCTCACTTTCCCACTCTGTCCCTCTGGCGAGCACGTGTGTCATCTGGCCCAAACAAAAACAAAAGCAAGTGAAGTATTTACAGTGCGATATTTCAAATCGAGTGATACCACCACTCGGTTGAAATTTGAGTATACCTTTCTTCAAGTCATCCTCCTCCCTCAACCCTTATGGAGGTATAATTGATTCGTTTGAATAGAATACAGATAGCAGAAGCCTGTGTTCCAGCCCTTCATCTCATTCTGGCTTCCTCCCCGGGGGCGCGGGGCGAGCCTCCGGAAGGGGCGGGGACAGCGGTTGTGCGTGGCAGGGGGAGCCTGCGCAGAGCCCGGTGGGTGTGCGGGCTGGGGTGTGCTCCGCCGCGGTCGGTCGGCTGGGCGTCGTACCGGCCGGGGCTGTGGGGCAGACCTGGTTTTAGCCTTAGTTCACACCCCTCTTTGTGTTGGTAGGGCTTGGGATTACGAGTCATTCTTTCTACGAAGGCCTCGCGAGGTCCAGGTGCTTACTGGGCCTCATGTAGGCGAAGGGCAAGAACACAGTGCTCCGGGCTTGTCCTAGGAGCTCGACTCGTGCTCGGTTGGGGATGGCTTCCTGTCAGGGGACAACCAGAAATACGGAACTCTACAGGACGCCTCGGTTTCTTCAACCTCTTGTACGCTCGAGAAGAACCTGTTGAGTTACGGCGAACTTTCCTTGCACTCCTGTCCTTCTCCCCGCCCCAGCACCACTGGAAAGTTGGGATGGGGTCTGTTACTATGACTGTTAGGGCTCAAGTGTCTTCGAGAGGCTCTAGCAGTAAGAGTAGCAGCTGGAGTAGCAGCCCTTACTGTGGACTACAGACAGATAGCTTTCACTCCCTGACTCCTGCTAGTTTGTAAGTAAAATATTTGGGCCAACGAGTGCCGTGGTGATTAAGGTGGCTCCATCACACATGGCCAACTGCGCAGTTCTAATCCCCCGGACCAGTGGCTTGAGAAACACCGTGGGGCGCGTGTGCCTGCGGAAAATCTCAGTAAGAGGTTGAAATGGAGGAGGAGGGATTGCAGCGTGACCATTCCAGTGGAGGGGGTGAGGAGTGCCTCTCACTTTCCCACTCTGTCCCTCTGGCGAGCACGTGTGTCATCTGGCCCAAACAAAAACAAAAGCAAGTGAAGTATTTACAGTGCGATATTTCAAATCGAGTGATACCACCACTCGGTTGAAATTTGAGTATACCTTTCTTCAAGTCATCCTCCTCCCTCAACCCTTATGGAGGTATAATTGATTCGTTTGAATAGAATACAGATAGCAGAAGCCTGTGTTCCAGCCCTTCATCTCATTCTGGCTTCCTCCCCAGTGGTGATCACTGTACTGAGACTGTTGTGTAAATTATCCCCACACATGTCCTTACGTGCATAACTATAAACAATACAGTTTTTTGCACATTAAGACATATAATTAAACAGAATCAAACCTATCATTCTGCACCTTTCTTCTCTCTCAAGAGTATACTTTAGAGATTTACCCAATTGTCATCTCTACTTAATTTTCGCTCTTGTCGAATGACCCATAATTTCTTTACCCATTCCTTTACTGAGGAAGTTAGGTGATTTTCACTTTAATGCTCTTACTGAGCAGCAATAGACATCGTGGGCAGAAGATTCAACAAGTAGAGCCCCAAAACAGATTTGCAGGGGAGTTTTCAACTTGATTAGCTATTGCCAATTAGTTCTTTTGAATTGACTGCTTCAACGCACCCACTTGTACTCCCATTGTCAGTAGAGGAAGTTTGGGGGCTCCGGTCTGATTCATACCTGAGAAGTCTAATTTGAAGGAGACTAGCTGAGGCAGCTCTGGTTGGACGTGGAAGGCAGAGGATGATGGCTATAAAGGGATCAGCTTGCATGGATAAAATGTGTCAGTACAAAGGATGTGAAGGTGTTTTTCATGAAGCAGGTGAGAGCCACCATGAGGTGGCCAGCCTGGAGTCATTTAATATCCTGTCCAAAAGGCCTCAGTGGAAGGGTTCTGAGCACAGAGAGCCTAAACGTATCTCTAAATTCTTGAGGGCTGAACAAATAACAAGATTCGCCTCACCAAAGGAACCACAGGTGACGGGTTCTCTGGAGATGAAGTTGGCAAAGGAACCCAAGAACACCCACAAGCAGCAGCTCGAAACAACTACAGAGGTCACGCAGGGCTGATTGCTAGCACCACAACAATCACAATCAGGTACAAACTTCCCTGCTCCCCCTTCCTCTTCTCCTCACTTCTACCATCCAGGCAAGCTAGATTGAGGATGGGACCAGGAGTGTGGAAGGAGGCCTTGGTGGAGTAAGAAGGGAAATCCACCATTTCCCTTTCCTCAAAAGCCAGCATCTTATAGGCCAGAGCTGAATGAGGGCAGAAGCCTCAACTGTAAATCAAGTTTGGAATACTGACTGGATATATTCATTATTTAAATATTACAGCTTTATGACCTCAGAGGACAGCACAAAACTTTTTTGTTGTTCTTTTCTTTTCTTTCTTTCTTTTTTTTTTTTTGGATTTTTGCTATAGGGCATGTGCACTTGCCAGAGAGACAGATAGAGACAGAGAGACAGAAAGCAAGAAATCACCCTCCGGGGGTGGGGTGGGGGGATGGCCACACTGCAATCCCTTCTCCTCAATTCTCCTCTTGGGATTTTGAGCATGCATGCACACGTGTCTTAAGCGACTAGTTTTGGGACTTGAACTGTGGTTGACTATGTGTGAGTCCAGCGACATAACCATTATGCCATCTGCTGATCCTAAGAAGACTTTTTAAAACCTAAGAGTGAATAGAAAAATCACAACTCTATCTTCTGTCTAAATGTACACCTAAAGATTTAGATCTACTGAAGAATTAGACCTACTGAAAAAGGCAAATGGACAGTGGGAGAGAAAAACAAAAGCGGGTTCATAATTATACCCAAAGTTACACTTTTCAATATAACAAACAAAAATTCCTCCAAGGTGGCTTTACTCTTACCTTCTAGAAAGCATCTGGTAAATAAATGCAATTTGTTTTCAAATTTTGATAAGCCATATATTGTTTAAATATAAACTGTCTACCAAAATAGTCACCATACTTCCAAGGCCAAATAAATAGTTGACTTGCAGATTCCATAGTGTTCTGGGTAGGTATTAAAGTGGCAGTAGTCCTTTAAAAAAAAAAAAAACTCTGGACTGAGGAAGTAGGCAGTATTACTCTTAAAATGAACTGAAATGACTAAGTATTCACATAAGTAGATTTCATCAATAGATCTAGCGCTCACAACAGACAAGTGGCACTAAACCAAAAACCAAATCCTTATTATTTCCCTCCCCAAATACAATAGTTACTATAGAATGAACCAAGAAGGCAACTATTATTATAAAAATGTTCCTTATACATTAATAACACATAGTATAAATGTTCTGTTTAGTAGAACAGAAAACATCGCTCATTTCCAGAGCATGAGTTCACACTTTATTTTCTATCATTGAGTATTGTTTGGCCTATGTGAACATCAGTTTTACGGCAGTAAGCAAACATAAGACGCATTTAGTTATAATGTCTAATATTGGGCCATCGGGAAAGTCATGATGCACTTTTACATAGAAAACCATGTCACAACTTTCTTTTGGAGAGGTTTTTGCTATAGGGCGCGTGCGCTCGCCAGACAGAGACAGAGAGACAGAAAGCAAGAAATCACCCCCCAGGGGGGATGGCCACACCGCAATCCCTTCTCCTCCATTCTCCCTTCTCCTCTGTTCTCCTCTCGGGATCTTGGGCATGCACACACACGTGCCCGGCGTGAGTTTAAGCCGCTGGGTCCGGGACTCGAACCACGGTCGACTACGTGGGAGTCCAGCGACATAGCCATTATGCTAACTGCTGGTCCCACGACTTTCTTGATGACCTAATAGAAAATGAGTAATAAAAGTCCTTCAATAATAGCTCCTTTCAGGGTCCAAGATGAAAAAAAGAAAGAAAGAAATGGAAAAGTCAGTCAGAGAGAAGCCATACATATATCATTTTTTAAAGACATCAATTTTTATTAAAATTATTTTTCCATTTTGTATACAAACTGAACTTGTTAATTATATCCAAGTACACCTTTGAATAATTCAAGTCGAAAGGCACAGTGCAAATGTAAATTACTACAAATCAACTATATTGAAAAAGATATTTAAAACAATTTTTTGCACACACAAAAAAATTGAAGCCGAATTGCTTTCAGAGTATTATGCCATTACCAGAATACCTATTTTGAAGCTTAATTTTTTTTTCCATTCTCTTTCAAGCTGGATTCAGACATTAACTATAATATTATGGAATGTCCAGCTCTAATGTTTAGTAACCAGACACAGATGATCTGTATAACCACAACTAGAATGTAGTTCGTGCAAGTAAGTTGGTGACTTTGGTATACTTCAACCCAAAGAGAGTGACTGTGACATAAGACGTGAGGAAGGAAGTGCCAAATTTAGTAAAGACCAACTAATACTATTTATGGATGCTTTCAATCTATGGTTGTGGAAAATAGAAAATGGGACGGATATTCTTCCTAGCTGGGTGCTTGCAGTTTTACATGAAGACACTATGAGCTACTCTACAAACAGGATTAGGGGAAAAAGTGATTTTTGAACTGTCTTCCATTTTAAGTTTTTCACGTAAAGCACAATATGAAATAATATATTCCATTTCTGTGTAGCCTCAATGAGGAAGTAATCTGTTAAAAACATGGAGTACATTCTTATTTCTAATTTTAAATCTCCCTTTAGATCTTATAAGCTTTGAAAGGCAAGTACAGCTTTAAAGCATCATGATGACTAATTATAGATGAATAATAATACAGACAGTCTATACCCTAGGAGGCAAGTGTAGGCGTTGTAATTGGAAATAAGCATTCTGAGATAATGCTAATAGCAGTGTAGAAAAATGAAGTTAAAAAAAAAAAATCCAAAGTGTTGCGTATCCTTCTGTCCTGGGATTTTATTTTAATCATCTCCTCCACAGAGCACGAGCAGTACCTTCCTGTAGTCTCCCGATGTGTCACCCTGGGGACAGAGAGCAAAGCTACCGTCAGACAAGGGGGTTTTAAAGTGGAATATACAGCTTAAAGTCACGTGCTTCCACCTTTCCAAGCTTGTCTGGATTTGTCAGCTCTATAAAATACTTTTGTTATTTTTTATTATTTCAGTGTAGAAAACAAAGATATGGAAGAACATAAAAATCATCTATAACTCCACCATGTAGAGATTACTATTTTTTTTTTCAATTGCCAGAGTGTGGAACACTTAGCAGAGAGAGACAGAAAAGGTAGGAGGGGAATACACCCCAATGGGGCATGGTCACACCACAATCCCTTCTCGCCATTTCTCCATCCTGTCAGGAATTTGGGCATGCACGGCACACTCACTTGTGCTTCTCAGGCCACTGGGGTCAGAATTCAAACACAATCGCCATGTGGGATCTGGCTCCCTTAATCACTAGGCAACAGGGATGGCCCAAGATTCCCATTCTTAATATATGATGTTTATCCCTCTAATCTCTTTTCTATACATATACCATAGACATGCCTATGTGATGGGACCATACTATTCTTCTGCATCCTGCTTTTTCACTTAACTATATCGTCTGAATATTTCCCTTTTATTAAATGTCTTGTACAACTCAAATGGTTACAGAGTATTTCAGGGTACATAAGTAAAGTTTGATCCCAATAGCACCCTTCCAATCTCTGGTAACCTCTAATATAATTTCTATCTGTATAAATAAACCTACTCTATAAATTTTATGAAAGTAGAATCATACAGTATTTGCTTTTTTGTCTCTGGTTTATTTTACTACACATTTTCAAGGTTCATCCCGTGTGTCAGAAATGTCAGTTCTTGGGGCCAGCAGATGGCATAGTGGTTACCTCACTGAACTGTAGTTGACTATGGTTCGAATGTCAGGCCAGGCGGCTTAAAACTCACGCCGGGTGCCCAAAATCCTGAGTGGAGAATGGAGGAGAAGGGATTGTGGCATGACCATCCTTCCTAGTGGGTGATTTCTCATTTTCTGTCTCTGTTTCTCTCTGGCAAATGCATGTGTCTCTAAAAAGAGAGAGAGAGAGAGAGAGAAAGAAATGTCAGTCCTTTTTTCTGTACATATATACATTTTATTAATCTATTCTATTTTTTTATATTTATTTATTCATTCATTTATTTCTTAATTTAACCAGAAAGAGACAGAGGGTGAGAGTGAGAGAGAAAGGAAGTGAGAAAGCAAGCCACCAGATTCAGGACTCGAACCCTGGTCGGCCATGTGGGAGTGTCCAGCGCCTTAATCACCACACCACCTGCTGGTCCCAATCTATTCTATTTGTGGATACTAGGGCTGTTTCCACCGTTTGCCCATTGTGTTCAATGTCTATATTAATATACAAGTATCTGTTAAATTCCTAGTTTCATTTCTTTTGAGTATTTTCTTGGGAATTAAATTGCTGGGTCATATGCTAATTCCATATTAAGTTTTTAAGAAATGCCAAACTCTTTTCCACTGTACCCGCACCATTTTACATTCCCGTTAGTAGTGAATGAGTGTTAGGATTTCTCCACAGTGTCACCAACGTTTGTTATTTTCAGTGGGCATTATTTTGTTTAGTTGTTTCCTTTTTCATTATAGTCACTCCAGGAGGCATGGAATTATATCTCATTCTGGCTTTGACTTGTATGTCCCTGATGATTAATGATGTTGAACATACACATCTTCGTGTGCTTGTTAGCCCTCTGCATATCTTCTTTGGAGAAATGTCTTTTCAAGTCCCTTACCCATTTTTTTAAAAGAATTATTTTATTTAACTTTATTTATTTATTTAATTTGACCAGAGAGAGACAGGGAAAGTGAGGTCTGGGACCCAAACCACAGTCAGCCATATGGGAGTCCAGTGCCCTTATCCACCATGCCACCTGCCGGCCCCACCTTGCCCATTTTTTAACTGGGTTGTCCTTTAGTGGTTGAGTTGTAAGAAAAGTCAGAAAAAATCATGATTTTTTTTAATTGTTTTTTCGTGCAAAAATGCGTCATGACTTATCCGATGATCCAACAGCTTACAGTCCTTTCATAATATAAGGCAGTGGTTTTCCCCAAGCCCTTCACAATGCTGTTTATGAGCTATTTAAACTTTCTTAAGGTGTTAGATAAAAAAATTAAAAATGATGATTTGATTTTATTTGTAGTTCATTGACTATTAGAGAGATTAAGCTTTTTTTTTCCTTTTAAGAGATACTTTTGCTATAGGATGTGTGTTCTCACCAGAGAGACAGAAAGTGAGAAATAACTCCCCCAGGGGGACATAGCCATGCTGCAATCCCTTTTCCTCCATTGTCCTCTTGGGATTCTGGGCATGCACGCACATGTGCCTGGTGTAAGGTTGAAGCTGCTAAATCTGGGACTCGAACCACGGTCAACTATGTGAGAATCCAGCGATATAACCATTACGTGCCATCCACATATTGGATTTAATCCCGAGATTAACATTTTCTATCTATGGATCAGCTATTGGTATTTCATATTTCATGAAATGCATAGTTAATATCCTTTGACCGCTTTTCTTTTTTTAATCAGGTCATCAGTAAAGTCATGATGCACTTTTGCATAGAAAAAGAAAAATACATCATGACTTTTCAATGACCTAATATTTGCCAGAGAGAAATTTTTCATTTGAAAATGTGCTTGCCAGAGGAAGAAAGTACCCCGCAAGGGAGCAGTCATGCCACAATCCATCCTCCTCCATTTCTTCCTCCCATGAAAGAAAGATCCATGCACACACCCGTGCTCAGTGTGTTCTTCAGGCCACTAGGGCTGGGATTCAAACTGCATGGGTGGCCATGTGGGATTCAGCTCCCTTAGTCATTAGGCCACGGGACCAGCCCTACCCAGATTTCTTTTTCTGTGTTTCTCTTTTTCAATTCGTGATTTGTAGAAGCTCACAGTATAAGGATATTAACCCTTTAATGTACGTTACAAGTATATTTCCCCATAACTTCATTTATGGTCCTCTTTGAATCTTAAAAGTATTTTACTTACAGCTAATTATCGTTCAGCTCTGTGAAATAAAGTTACCTCAGAGTCCACACAGAAATACAAAAACAAGTTCCTGAATGTCTTATAGACACAGTGACAAAGTCTGCAACTCAAACCACCAAATACTTACACCCCTCCAGGCTCTGAGTATGCTCAGGGTACTTCAGTCACAGATCAAATCCTGATTTGAAGTTTGTTGCACTGGCAACCCCAGCTTCTAGGGAAACTCAGCTTCATGTTCATGAGACTCTCTGGCTTCCTCAATGAGCAAAATCCCAGTAATAAGGGGTTTTGAGGGACATGACTCATTTCTTGCCACTCCCAGGCCATCTTAGGACTCCTAGGAGTCTGGTGCCAGGTAAAGAACATCAACCCAGGGCTCTCCCCACAGCCCAGTGGTTAAGCAGTATGCACTGGGGTCAGGTCCCACATAGCTGTCCACAGTTCTAATCCTGGCCTCCGTGGCTTCCAAAACATGCCAGGCACCTATGCATGCATTTCCCCAAGTCCTGAGGAGATGGCAAAATGGAGGAAAAGGACTGAGGTGTGACCATGTCCTATTGGGGTGATTTCTCCCTCTCTGGCAAGTGCACGTTCTCTCTGTCAATAAGAAAAATAAAAAACAGCAATCCAAGATAACTAAAAGGTTTTCCCATATTTCCTGATTTCAGATTGTCCTATAGAAGATTCTGCCTCTTATCTTTTATCATAAGGTGGACAAGGAAATTGTGCTCGTTTTTTTTTTTTTTGGAGAGGTTTTCGCTATAGGGCGCGTGTGCTCACCAAGCAGAGAGAGACAGAGAGACAGAAAGCGA
This sequence comes from Tupaia belangeri chinensis, assembly GCF_000334495.1. Classification (NCBI taxonomy): domain Eukaryota; kingdom Metazoa; phylum Chordata; class Mammalia; order Scandentia; family Tupaiidae; genus Tupaia; species Tupaia belangeri. The sequence continues at coordinate 8,384,020 of NW_006159809.1, forward strand.
GAAATCACCCCCAGGGGCGATGGTCACGCCGCAATCCCTTCTCCATGCTCCTCTCGGGATCTTGGGCATGCACGCACACGTGCCCGGTGTGAGTTTTAAGCCACCGGGTCCGAGACAGGAACCGTGGTCGACTACGTGGGAGTCCAGCGACATAGCCATTACGCTAACTGCTGGTTCCCTGGAAATTGTGCTCTTAAAAATATTCATTAAAATAAAATCTATTTCCATCTGGGAAGATAGATGAAATGATTACTCTATTTAAAAGGCAATCTTTTTAGCTTCTAACCTGGCAAAGGTTTAGATATCTGTGTGGCAAAAGCTTAAAGATCTGTGTGAAAGGAGAGAGATTGGAAATATCTGAGGTAGAGTCCCATCTTTAAAGGGAATGATGCATGTCAAGGAAGAAAGAACGAGAAGAGCTAAAGGCTGAGGCCCGAGCCCCGACCTTTCCTCCCTGGGCCGAAGCTTCCATGACCTACCTTAATGAAGGAGTACAGAGACTTTCCATAGAGCCTCTTGAAGTTGGCCCGGATATCCAACATGTCAATTTCTGCTCGAGAAACCATCACTCTAATGAGAGTGTTATCATCGGTACCCAAGCCCTAGGAAGAAAACAAGACCCCTCATAGGAAAGCTGAGCCGGTTTTCAGATGGACTTTTGTTCAGTCTATGAAGAGAGCCTAGGGATGACTCTCCCCGTGATGTTCTTTGTCCCAGAACTTTGCAGGTCTGAGGAATACCCCTACTCCTTACCATCATTTAAGGCTTTGTACAACTGACTTTGCCAACACCCTCTGTTCTGACCAGTGAAGACCACTCTCCGTCTTTCTAGAGACATACCCTGTGCTGTTCAGCCTGCCACCCCTAGAATGTCGTTCTTCCCTCTCAGCCTTATCAAGCCTCCCGCTCACCATGTAAAACCCCCTGACATAAAACTTCCTTGAAGGTCCTGCTCAAATATACCAACTGTGCTAATAAGTGCTTTCGGATCGCACCTCCCCCAACACACAAATATTGAAAAATAAAAACCTTTTCCTGTGTGTTCCTATAGTATTTGGGTTCTTAATTCCTGTTTTGGAGTCACCGTTGTTATTCCTAGTATTTGGCATATGTGCGCCTTCCTCACAAAGCTAAAAAGTTCTTTCAACGTGAGGAGTACTTTCCAGGTTCCCGGCCAGGTGCTTAACCAGAGAACCTCGCAGGGTTAGGAGTACAGGGTCTGGAGCTAGATGACATCCTTGCTCCATTCCCTCCTCCCTGAGGCCCTGGGGCCAAGTGCATATCCTCTCTATGCCTGTTTCCTCATCTGTAAAATGGGGGTTAATAATAGTACCTGCCCCACAGAGTGGTCATAGGGATAAAGTTAACTGGAACACATACATCATTAAGAATAGCGATCCACAGATCGTAAGTGTTCAGTAAATGTCAGTCTGCGTTATCAGGAGGAGGCACTCAGCGAACTGTTTGATGCATCGGCTATTTCAGGCCGAAACCTGCCTGGGAGAGCCAAGTGGCCTAAGGCATTCACAAGGTATGCCAAAGTCACCCAGATGCTAAAACAGGTCGTTTACCTTCATGGATTTATAAAGCCGTTCAGCAAAATACGCAGGTTTGTTCCTCATGCACTTTACTGTCAAGAGAAAAACAAATGAAGATTACAGAGAACCCCTACGAGAAAAGAAAAGTGACAGTGGTCCCCTCAGATTCTACCAAGTATCAAGTAATCTCCCTTGACTGCTTTGCTGAAGAAGTTTAGCCAGTCCACGTGTCACGAACCCGGGTTCTGCTCAGCCATTTCTTTTCACGAATGGAAAAGACCCTTGGTTTATTATCAAGGTCCTGGAGAAGACATCAAAGCAAAGGGTGGGCCATAGCTTCAAAATGAAGATGGCCGTCTCTACCACACAAGGCAGTTACTAGTTCTCGCCATTCCCAGACTTGCAAGCCACAGCTAATATGGCATTATCTTGCCCACAGAATGAGATATGAAGGCACAGAAGATATAAAATATATAATGCACATGGCCCAACAGCCATCGGGTTATACACAATACTTCCTGTGTACAATTTTGGAATGATTTAAAGACCTTTTATTTCCGAAAGAAAAAACAAAAGTTCTATAACCTCATGAGAAAAAAACTGGTACCCCACTCCCCCACCCAGCACTTACCTATAGCCAGCAGAGCGTCTTCAAAACTGCCGGACGTTTCAGATTTAATACTCTGCTCAATATCCTTCTGCGATATCCTTTTGTATTCATCAAACACTATAAACGATAAGAAAAAGGGACTATCAATGATAAAAAATAGAATATTAGGGGCCGGCAGGTGGCATGGTGGTTGGGGGCGCTGGATTCCCAGATGGCTGCCTGTGGTTCAAGTCCTGGACCTGGTGGCTTGCTGTCTTGCTTTCCCTTTCCCTTTCTCTCTCTCTCTCTCTCTCTGTGTCTCTGCCTGCTCGTAAATTAAAAATTAATCATAGCAAATGGACTCAAATAAAAATAAATAATTCTTTAAAAAAAACCAGAAAATTATAATTTATGGTGAGAATAAACATCTTTTAACATCTGTATATTTTAATTTTTATTTATTTATTATTTATGTATTTATTTTTGCTGTAGGGCATGTACACTCGCTGGAGGTGGGAGGAGTGAGAAAGCACCCCTGGGTGGGGGATGACCATGCCACAATCTCTCCATCTTCATTCTCTCCTCAGGATTTTGGGCACACATGCACGCATGTCTGGCATGTTTTTCAAGCCTCTGGGTTTGGAACTCGAATGACACAGTCGGCCATGTGGGATCCAGCCACCCTAACCACCATGCCACTAACTGGCCAGAGAATAAGCATCTTTTAACTAGTCTGCACTATTTATCCTTGGGCATATTTCCAGAAGAAACTCATTAACGGTGTGGGCGCAAATCAGGAGCGACAGGGCACCTGGAATGGGCCCAAGGCAAGGAAGACAGCGCTGTGACTCCTGGAGGGCATCAGACAAGTCCCTTCTCTTATCTGGGACCCTATTTCCTCGCACATAAGATGGAGATGACCTCTACAGACATCTGCCTTCTTCTCTTTGTTTCTTTAATTAGCAGGACATGTCTTTCTGTAATTCTGGCCTTGGCAATCACCAAAGTGTTCATCTTCTTTTTGGCTCAACAAAACTAGAGCAGTCCAACCTCAATACTGAGTCATATTTGATAACAGTAAATTTGCATTTTTAAATAGAATTTAACATTTTTGAATGTGATTAATCTGTTTTCCTCTCTTGCCATTTCTTTCTGGCACCTTCTTAGAGAAGTATCTGTTCTGTTTATCTTCTGAACATCACCTTCTTTGGGATGCTGCCTCATCCCACATCAATGTCATTCTCACAGGGCTGTCAATCAAGAGGGACCAATAGCCAGACAACAAATACCTCATGCAAGTGAGCAGTCCAACCAATCAGGACTCAGCAAACTTACTATCCTAGGAATTTTCCTTTCTTTCTTTCTTTTTTTTTTTTTTCTTTTTTTTTTTTTTTAAGAGATTTTTGCTATAGGGCACGTGCACTCGCCAGAGAGACAGAGAGACAGAAAGTGAGAAAGCACACCTCAGGGGGAATGGCCACCCTGCAATCCCTTCTCCTCTACCCTCCTCTAGAGATTTTGGGCATGTATGCACATGTACCCAGCCTGAGTTTTAAGCTGCTAGGTCTGAGACTCCAGCAGCAGTCAGCCAAGTAGGAGTCCAGAGACATAACCATTATGCCATCTGCTGGTCCCCCTCCTGGGAATTTTTGAATTGAGCAGGTCATAGAGACATCTTTACCCACAGAGAACCATGAGAACCCCCTGGAAACCTGTTAAACTTCCTGATTGGCATTCTCAGAGATTCTAAATCACTTAGTCTGAAGTAGGGGATTCCACACCAGCATTTTAAGTGGAAATCAGACTTTAGAAACTCTGCCTTAGAAGTAACATCCATGGCTTCCTTCTACTAGCATTCCCAGAATTACCTTGGTTTCTGTTCTTCCTGATGCTGTTCTTTCCATTGAATTCTTTTTTTTTTTTTTTAAGTTTATTTCTTCCATGAACAAGAGAGACACAGAAAGAAAGAGAGATAGAGAGAGTATACCCAACAGGGTCTTGATGCTGTGATCCACCTCCAGCCAGCACTGGATCATAGACATGTGGATGCCTGGTATACTCACGCAGGGAGGTCTCTGGACATAAATCCGGGACCTTCAGTGTGGTCAGCCTCGCAGTCGTGTTTTACCATTGTCCCACAGTCCAGCCCCTCCTTCAATTCTGTGAGCCACCGATATTTTACATGTCCCCTCTTGTCCTATTCCCTATTATTTCTTTTCTTATGTAAGTTGGAATTAGCCATTGAATTCTTTTTTTTTTTTTTAAGTTTATTTCTTCCATGAACAAGAGAGACACAGAAAGAAAGAGAGATAGAGAGAGTATACCCAACAGGGTCTTGATGCTGTGATCCACCTCCAGCCAGCACTGGATCATAGACATGTGGATGCCTGGTATACTCACGCAGGGAGGTCTCTGGACATAAATCCGGGACCTTCAGTGTGGTCAGCCTCGCAGTCGTGTTTTACCATTGTCCCACAGTCCAGCCCCTCCTTCAATTCTGTGAGCCACCGATATTTTACATGTCCCCTCTTGTCCTATTCCCTATTATTTCTTTTCTTATGTAAGTTGGAATTAGTGTACATTGCTTGGAATAAAAAAAATCTAATTGGCACACTTTCTAAGTCTCAGTTTTCTTCACTGTAAAATGGGGGAAATAATGACTATTCCACTGAGGTGTTACAAGAAAGCATACTTATGCTTAGCACTGCACGTAGAAGATTGAAAATGAACAAGGGACCAGTAGTTAGCGTAATGGCTATGTTGCTGGACTCCCATGTAGTCGACTGCAGTTCAAGTCCCGGACCTGGTGGCTTAAACTCTCATCAGGTGCATGTGCGTGTGTGCCCAAGATCCCGAGAGGAGAATGGAGGAGAAGAGATTGTGGCGTGGCCATCCCCCAGGGAGGAGGGAGTGATTTCTCGCTTTCTGTCTCTCTGGCGAGTGTACGCGCCCTATAGTAAAAACCTCAAAAATGGAAAATGAGTAACAAAACCTTAGCTATTGTGAATCTCACCATTAGTGTTGGTTGGAAAGAAAATTATGTTTTCTTTATTGAAATAGTGTGTGAGATCTTTTTACCTGGTGGTTTACAAGCAGATTTTAAGCAGATACTTTATAACTGCCCAAGTACTGACTTGGACCCAGAATTAAATAGGCCTCTGAGGCCCTGCAGTTCTTGAAAACACCACCAGGGGGAGATTTGTGTTCTCTGCAGTGAAGTAGGGAAGGCAATGATGTCAGGCGGTGAGGCAGATACGGGTGCATCTGGTGGCAGCCCATGATATTTCTCAATAGAAATAATCATCTTTATTTGTCACCATGGAATATCTGAAATAATTACAACTTCAAAATGTGTTGGACTTTTCAATGACTTTGCTATGATTTCAATTTAGAAAACTCATTCAATTTCCTTCAAACTCTATGTGATTATAAGGGCATCATGGATTTATAAAACTATGATGTACACAAAGGCCTAAAGAGCTTATATAAAATAGGGACCAGCAGGTGGCATGGTGGTTAAGGTGCTGGACACTCCCACATGGCTGATCACGGTTCTAGTCCCGGACCTGGTGGCCTGCTTTCTCACTTTCCCTCTCTCGCTCTCTCTGTCCCTCTGGTCAAATTAAAATAAATGAATAAATACATACAATTAAATAAATAATTCCTTTAAAAAAGTGCTATAAAAAAAAGACATGAAGATGAGTATGGGTATGTCCTCAATTTGATTGTGGTATATTGTATGCATGTTATAAAAATCATTCTGTGGCCCACAAAGATATACACTGATTTTATGTATACCAGAAATCATAATTAAAATTAATAAAAAAGAGCTTATATAAAATATAAAATATTTATTAAACCCTTGTTGCTGTTTATAAGAAGAATATAAACTGGACAACAAATATTCTATAATTATACAGTATCTCCCTACCCCCCAAGAGGTTCGGACCACATTACAAAGTTAGAATTATCAGAAACAAACTAGGGACAGTACACACAGGAAATAAAATCTGAAATCATCCAGTATTTATCTTATGCAACAAAACCCCTAAAGAAATCACTTCCATCAATATTAGCTTTACAGCTTGGATGTTCAGCA
>NW_006159809.1:8390443-8396444 GCF_000334495.1 Tupaia belangeri chinensis
AACATCAACCAACATTTCTATTTTATTGCTTGCTGCTGTGCTCAAGATTATTTTCTTATGTAACTAAATTAAAATGAAAGTCTTGGGACTGCTTTAGAACAAGGGTTGACTACGAAGGTCGGTTTCCTAGAAACGGGAATGCCAAATTTCTATGAATACATCATGTATCTGCTAATTATTCATCATTAATCTTTTAGAAATTGGCCCTCACGCACATCATTGGACTCGTACATCTCCAAGGTAAAATCTAAGACAGTTGAGTACAATCAGTTCTCTGTACTGAGTTAAGGGAGAAAGGTTTCCAATTAATTATGGGCATACAGTTTTCACTCTTTCAGGCCCTTTCTTTGGCAAATGACGTAAGTGCCTTACCATGCAGCAGATGGTTTCGATTCCGGGAACAGAGAATAGTTAGAAATTTCACCTCGTCTGTCCCCCATTTCTTTTCTCCAGCCTCATACAGGTCCTGAAATCAAACAAAGCACAAGTTATAAACACCAAAGAGGACAGGCCAGGAAATATGCAAGTGTATCCAGAACTCCAAAGAGCTGTACTGGCTTGGCTTGATTTTGTTGGTGAAGAGGTGGAAGTAGTGGTGATGAGGGGAAATGACTCAAGATTTCTCCCTAGGCACAGACAGACAGGACCCTGTAATACCACCCTGGGAGACAGGACAAACATCTGCACTGCCCTGTAGGCAGATTACACGACTCTGAAGAGCTAAAAGGAACATCCTAGATTGGGGCTGTCCCACAGAGTTGCCACTAACCACATGTAGCTATGAAAATTTCAATGAACTAGGGAGTAGATGGTGTAATGGTTATGTCGCTGGATTCCTACGTAGTTGATGTGGTTCAAGTTCCAGACCAAGTGACTTAGAACTTATGCTGGGCGTGCATGCCCAAAATCCTGAGAGGAGAATGGAGAAGGGACTGCAGCACAGCCATCCCCCCTGGAGGGGGGGGTGATTTCTCGCTTTCTGTCTCTGGTGAACACACATGCCCTATAGCAAAAACCTCTCAAAAAAAAAAAAAAAAAAAGAAAGAAAGAAAGAAAGAAAATTTCAATGAGTTAAAAGACAATAAAATTAAAAATCCAGCTCCTCAGTCACACTAGCCACATTTCAAGTGCTCAGTGGTTACATGTGGCCAGTGGCTATCCATACAGAACAGAGTAGATATGGAATGTTTTCATCACAGAAAGTTCTATTGGTCAGCCCTGCCCAGAATAATCTCCAATTTGCCTGAGGCTATAGAAGTTTTCATTCTTACAATGGTGTTAACTAACACAGACTGTCACTCATGGTGCTTATACGCATCTACTCCTCTGCTGCTTCACTTCGGTCTCTGAGTCACTCATTGCTTGACAGTCAATTCATGTCATCATAATCTTTTATAAAAAAGAATTTATTTAACTTTGTTTATTATCATTATCTTTTAATTTGACCAGGGAGAGACAGGGAGAGAGAGAGAGCATGCACAAGACAGGGAGAGGGAAAGTGACAAAGCAAGCTGCCAGGTCTTGAACCATGGTTGGCCAGGTGGGAGTCCAGTGCCTTAACCACCACGCCATCTGCTGGCCCTGTCACATAATCATAACCTTTTAAAGTAGGAAAAGGCTCAACGAGTCCATCTACTTCAGCACTTCTTAAATATGAATCTCAACGGGCTTATGAAAGCTTACCTACCTGTCTTATGTGTGTGCACTGATGGGACCACAGGCGCCCAGATATTGGTCAAACATTATTCTGGGTATTTCAGTAAGAGTGTTTGCGGATAAGATTAACACTTTTTAAAAAAAAAGAATTATTTTATTTAACTTTACTGATTTATTTTAATTTGACCAGAGAGATGGGGGTGAAGAGAGAGAGAAAGTGAGAAAGTGAGAAAGCAAGCCTCCAGGTCCTGGTCCTTGGGTCTACACTGGGAGTCCAACGCCCCTAACCACCAGCCAGCCCCCAAGATTAACATTTGAATTGGTAGATTGAGAGAAACAGATTGCCCTCCTTAATAAGGTGGGCCTCATGCAATCAATTAAAGGCCTCAGTAGAACAAAAAGGCTGACCCTCCCAAGAGTAAGGGAGAACTCCTTCAGCCTAACTGCCTTGAGCTAAGACATCAGTTTTTTTCCTGCCTTTGGACTTGAACTGAACCAATGGCTTTTCGGGGTCTTGAGTCAGCTGACCTTCAGACAGGAACATCTGAAGCTGAAAGCTACTAGCTTTCCTGATTCTAGGACCTTCAGATGAGAGTCAAAACCATCAGCTCTCCTGGGTCTCCAGCCTGCTGATTCCCCCTGGAGATGTTGGTACTTGCCCACTTCCACAGTCTCATGAGCTGATTCCTCACAGTAAATCGCATATCCTACTGGTTCTGTTTCACTGGGAAACCTTAATACACTGCTGTAACTAATTAAGTATGGAGGAAGTGACACTGATTTCCAAGGCAGGATCCTAAGCAGTCACACAGTTTCCATTGGTTCTACTGACATGTTTGCTTACATTTAGGGTGCTCCCTCTAAATACCCAGCCAACGTGCTCCAAGAAGCCCAAACCACACACATACCCTTCTCCCTTCTAATGAAAGCAACAGGTTGTTTTCTGCATAAACCACAGTGGTTCGTACATTGCACACTGAAGGGACCAATCCCTCACTATGGTTGTGCAGTGGTTAAGAATTCAGGGTCTGGAGCCAGCAGGTGGAGTGGTGGTTAAGGGTGCTGGATTCCCACATGGCCAACTGTGTTTCTAGTTCTGGACCTAGAGGCTTGCTTTCTCACTTTCTCTCTCTTTCTCTCATTCTGTCCCTCTCTGGTCAAATGAAAATGAATCAATAAGGTTAAATAAAATCATTCTTTTTAAAAAATCATGTCTCAGGGACCAGCAGTTAGCGTAATGGCTATGTCGCTGGACTCCCATGTAGTCGACTGTGGTTTGCGTCCCGGACCTGGTGGCTTAAACTCACGCCAGGCGCGTGTGCGTGCGTGCCCAAGATCCCGAGAGGAGAATGGAGGAGAAGGGATTGCGGCATGGCCATCCCCCCGGGGGGGGGGGTGATTTCTCGCTTTCTGTCTCTTTGTCTCTCTCTGTCTGGCAAGCACACGCGCCTATAGCAAAAACCTCTCCCCCCAAAAAAAGAAAAAAGAAAGAAAAAAAAATCATGTCTCAGATATGGATGAAATTAAAAACCAAAAACAGAAAAAAGAATACGGGGTCTATGCCCAGCCAGCCTAACGTGTGCTAGATGTTCCTGCTTGGCAGGGAAAGGCCACCTAGGAGGTCTGACTTCAGTTCCCAGCCCACCCTAGAAAGCCAGGCATGGTGGTGTGCACTCGTAGCTGCAGCTACTTTGGAGGCAGCAACAAGAGGATCATGAGCTTATGGCCCATGTGGGTAACGTAGTGAGACCCTTTCTGAAAGAGCTGAGTGTAATGGTGAACAGCTGTGACCCCAGCTCCTTGGGAAGCTGTGGCAAGAGGACTGCAACAGGGTGAGAGACCCTGTCTAAGACACGGCACACAGGATTGGCCCCACAGGGCAGTGGTTAAGCCTTGTGCATGGGGAGCTGGATCCCATCTGACTGATGGGAAATCCCAGCCCTGGCAGCTTGATAAACAAGCCAGGTACATGTACATACGTGCTCAAAATTCTGACAGGATGGGACCAGCAGTTGGCGTAATGGCTATGTCACTGGACTCCCATGTAGTCGATTGCGGTTCGAGTCCCAGACCCGGTGGCTTAAACTCACACCAGGCGCATGTGTGCGTGCATGCCTGAGATCCTGAGAGGAGAATGGAGAAGAAGGGATTGCAGCGTGGCCATCCCCCCTGGGGGTGATTTCTTGCTTTCTGTCTCTCTGTCTCTGTCTTTCTGGCGAGCACACATGCCCTATAGCAAAAACCTCTCATAAAAAAAAAAAAAATCTGACAGGATGGAGAAATGGGAAAAAAAGGACCACAGCATGACCACGCCCCACTAGGGAGTGCTTTCTCTTCCTCTCTGTCTCTGTCAAGCACACACACCCTCTGGGGGAAAAAACTTCACAGACACACACACGCACATGTGCACACCAAGAAAAGAACATAAGGCCTAGATATAAATTGCTTGGATCCAAACTCCAGTTCTGCCATTTGTTATCTGTCTGACCCTCAGTAAGGAAGTGGACTGATCCGAGCCTCAATTTCCCTGTTTGAAAAATGGAAACGGCCACAGTGATCTCATGGGGGTAGTGCAAGAACTCAGTGGGTTACTCGCGTGAAGTGCTGAGGACAGCATTCGGTAACTGACAAGGACCCATTTTTTATTAGCTACTGTTATTTGGTCAGGCTGATTAGACCTGGGTTGGTGCCAGGGCAACCATCAGTGGGCTGGGTAGCAACTGCCTCTCGGGGTTTGAAATTACTCTCCCAACGGGGTACAAATTCTGCCAAGCTGTTTTACTTAAATCCTATCTAATGTTCTCTTCGGGGCAATAAAAACGCACAATTAACAGAGTAAAGGCAGGGCCCTTCACCTCCAGGTGATTTAAGGTACTCAGTGGTTCTCTGGGCCTGCGACACACTCACCCCAATGTCAGGAACGCTGGAACCCTGGGGTGCTTACGTATTGATGTCAGTGCCACTCCCAAACGAGGTACCTCTACGAGAAACCTCTGTTGTTAAAGGGACCCTCCTTTTCATAAAGAGCCCGCCTGGCTAATACAGACCTAAGTGTAAGAGGCTGTCCACCTCCTCAGGCCTGTCTTAGTGGCAAAAGAGCAGAAAACTGGAAGCAGCCACAGTTTTACTAACCTGGGCATCCTGTCTCACGAGAGCATCATCCAGAAAATTTCCTCCATCTCTGCCGCCCTGAGGATGAGAAGGAAAAAAAACAATCAAAGAGAATAAAAGAGTACCTGTGAGGATTTAGGGGCTCTGTCAAGATAGAAGGCCTGGAGGACCAGCAGGCGGCATGGTGGCTGGGACACTGGACTCCCACATGGCCGACTACAGGTTTGGATCTCGGACCTGGCAGCCTCCTTTCTCACTTTCCTTTCTCTCTCTGTATCTTTCTGGTCAAATGAAAAATAATGATAATAATAATAATTAATAAATAAATAAAAGAATTATTTTACAAAAGAAAAGATAGAAGGCCTGGAGCCCCAAAGATACACTAAAAAGTCAAAGTGCCGAAGTGGTGGGACTCTGAACCTAGGAATGTGCTTGCATTATTATTATATTTTTTTTAGAATTATTTTATTTAATTTTACCCATTGTCATTATTTTATTTTATTGAAGTTGACCAGAGAGAGACAGAAAGAGAGAAGGAAAGTGAGAAAGCAAGCTGCTAGGTCCAGGACTCGAACCGTGGTTAGCCATGTGGAAGCCCAGCTGCCTTAACCACCACGCCACCTGCTGGCCCCTGTGCTTGCATTATTACCATGGCTCAGATCTGTGCCTAGAATTTGACCAACCAGAGGGTGGGCCCCGCTATGGCCCCAATGTGGCACTGGAGTCTCTGCCAGTGGAAGGTAAAGGAGGCGTGCTTCCTGTTGGCTGCTCCCTGCACCATCTCCTTCCTGCCCGATTGTGTCTTCTCAGCAGACTCATGCCGTCCAACTGGCAAATCTATATTGACCATCTTCTGCCAAAAGGGGGCCTGGGGACACAGGAAGACCAAGAGAACCCGGGACCCCGGACTTCAGGAGCACATGAACATGCTGCGCCTGCTCTCGCCAGCACCAGCTCAGAGGGCAGGGTTGAGGCTCAGAGGAATGCTAAAAAGCAATGGAACAGGCTACCCTCCAGTTTGTTAGACTCTCTTTATTGCTATTCTGCTGCAATACTTGACAGTGTAGGCATGGCATCATCAGTGATAACTATGAGAGGAAAATGAAAATGGGACGGCAACAGGAGAAACAGGCAGGCATTTTTAAGTAAATATCAGAAATGAGAGCGATATGGAAACTGAACATGATTTCGAAGGTTTCATTTTGGGTGTCAACCACAGTATTAACAGAAATTG
>NW_006159809.1:8396475-8400279 GCF_000334495.1 Tupaia belangeri chinensis
CAGCAGGAAGAGCAGATTTGGGGGGGGAAGCGATTCAGATTTTGTTTAGGAAGCTGATTCGAGGTGATGGTAGCGTATCCACAGGAAACATCTAAAAAGCAGTGAGAAACACGTTTGACTTACAAAGAAGAGGTCAGTGATAAAAATAAAGTGGGACGTCAGCCTAGCCTGGTGGCACGGCCCGTAGTGTACTGGACTACAGTGCTGGAAGCCACAAGGCTGGCTGCGGGTTTGGATCCTGAAAACATGCCACGTGTGCCCAGGAATTCAAGATCATGAGGAGCTGGAGGGCTGGGGAAAAGGGATGGTGGTGTGACAAGACCTGCGAAGTGTTCTCTCTCACTCTCTCTCCCTTATGTATATGTGATGTGCTCTCTGTCATTAAAAAATAAATACATATCGGGACCAGCAGTTAGTGTAATGGCTATGTCGCTGGACTCCCACGTAGTCGACCACAGTTCGAGTCCCAGACCCGGTGGCTTAAACTCACGCTGGACACGTGTGCGTGTGTGCCCAAGATCCCGAGAGGAGAATGGAGGAGAAGGGATTGCGGCGTGACCATCCCCCCTGGGGGGTGATTTCTCGCTTTCTGTCTCTATGTCTCTCTCTGTCTGTCTGGTGAGCGCATGCACCCTATAGCAAAAACCTCTCCAAAAAAAGAAAAAAAAAAAGACTTATTAAAAAAAAAATACATGTTGGGAAGTACTGTGAAATAGTGTGAGGATCCACCGGGTGCGTGTGCATGCGTGCCCAAGATTCCAAGAGGAGAATGGAGGGGAAGGGATTGCGGCGTGGCCATCCCACCTGGGGGGTGATTTCTCGCTTTCTGTCTCTCTGTCTCTCCCTATCTGTCTGGCGAGTGCACGTGTCTTATAGCAAAAACCTCTCAAAAAAAAAGAAAAAAGAAAAAGAAGAAGAAAGAAAAAAAGAAAAAGAAAAAGCTAAAGAAAAAAAGAAATGGCATGAGGCTCTATCATCTCTGTTTTTGGCACCCAGCTCCTACCCTAGCCCAGTCCTGCTGTATTTACCACCTAGAATACTAAGGGAATGTCCTACCTGGCCTCCCGCCTTCAGTCCTCATTGTTCATCCTCCACATCACTATTGTGCTCCTCAAGATGAATTCTAATCACATCACTCACATCATCTATTGTTCCTAAACCTTTGGTGGCTCCCTACTGCTCCCCAAAGTGTAAGCTTCTTCCCACATCAAATCCCAGCTCATCCTTCCACCTTACCCTTCCAACTGTCCAACCAGCTGTTCCCAGAACACACCCTGTGTTTTCTGCCTCCTTGCCTGTTCTTGTTATTCATCCTGCCTGGAATGCACCACCCACATCTCTGCCTCTTGAAATCCTAGAGAGTATTCAAGTCCTCTCCGGACCAGCATCTCTGCCAGAAAGGCTTTTCTTTCTTTCTGCTACCAAAATCTCTCCTTGCAACTTCCTGTTATTATGTGCCTCTCATTTGGCACTTCATCTTTTCATGCCCTATAGCAATTGGTACACCTGGTATGTTCCTTTATGACAATATAAGCCCTTAAAGGAACTGCCTTTTAGTCACCTTCATAATACTTACTGTACTGAGTAACAGGGGGACCTAAGCCCAGCCTGGTGGCACAGTTGGTAGTGACCTGCAGCAGTGTTGGAGGCCAACCATAGGTTATGGTCCCCTGGTCATCCTGAGAACATGCCAGATGTGTGTGTGTGCCCAAGACCCCAATGAGCTGAGCTAAGAGGAGAGAATCATGATGTGACAAGGCCCTGCTTCTCTCTCTCTTTCTCTCTCTCTGATGTCCATACATGTGCTCTCTATTGTGGATGAAAAGAAAAATTGTAAAAACTTCAAAATAGGGGGAGGGCCAGCTCCACGGCCTGATATTAAAGACCACTGGATTCCACATGGCTAACCCCGTGGTTTGGATTCTGGACCCGGAGGCTTGAGAAACATGCTGGGCATGTGTGATGTGTGCTCAAAGTCCTGAAAGGAGGGAGAAGCTGAGAAGGGATCTCAGTGTGACTATTTGCCATAGGTAGAAGCTTTCTCCTCTGCCTTTAGCAAAAAGAAAAAAAACAAAAACAATAGGGGACCTGGCATGTACTACGTATATGTAAATACTGAATTAAAATGGAGCAAATGGGAATACATGACGAGCCAGAGTCTCTACTAGGAGAAATAAGATAAACAGAGAGGCCCAAGAACAGCGCCTGGGGTGCGGGGGGCACTGACAGGATAAGAATGGTGGTAAAAGGGCCAGAGAGTGAGCATTTCAGAAAAGCCATCCCCCATCAGAGGCAGGAGACAAAGGCAGTGACTCACAGCTGACAGAGACACCAGCACTCGCTGGAACATGAAGGACGTGTCCGAGCGAATGTCATCCTCCAGGCTCCGTCCGTATTCTGGCAAGACAGTGGAAGAAGCCCCGTCAGGACAGAGTCCTGCCCTCTGCTGCGTCCCCCTCCCAGGTGCTCCAACCCCTCCAAGACCAGCCTGTCTCCCGAAGTACATCGTGAAGGTTTTCATCCCACACAGTTTTCCGAACGCTAAACTCTGGTAAGATAGCCAAGAGGAGTTTATTTTGTCATTACGGAGGAAATGAGATGTTCTGTTCCTTAAAATGGGAGTGGAGGCCAGCAGGTGGTGTGGCAGTTAAGGAGTTGAACTCCCACATGGCTGACTGGGTTCGAGTTTCAGACCTGGCAGCTTGCTTCTCACTTTCTCATTTTCGCTCCCTCTTTCTCTGTCCTTCTCTAATGAGCACATGTGCCCTATAGCAAATTAAAAATAATAATAATAATAATAAACTAAATTAAATAATTATTAAAAAACAAAAAACGGGGAGTGGAGAAGTCAGGGACCATGGTCCCCCTTTTATGGTTCCCACTGTCGGGGGGTCTGTTCTACCTGGCTCTCAGTGACTCAGAGCAGCAGTCGAATTGCCACTGCTGTGCCACAGAAGAAGGTAACCAGAGCAGAGCGTGAACATGGGTTTGGGGTCAGTACAGGGAAAGCAGACTGGGGCTGTCAAGCACAGGGCCTAGCTTGCATCATTTTCTCCCACATCTCTCACTTGGGAGGTTCCGAGAGGTTAGCCAAGGGAAGCTCCAACCCTTCCCAGCCCACAGGGGAGAAACCCTGTCCTGTGCAGCTGTGGGGATCCTGGTCCTTAGCCAAACTCCCAAGGCTTAGAGCCTCCTGCTCTGAACAGTTACCAACAAGCGCTCATTGTGTTTTCTTTCCACAAAAGTAATACATGTTGATTATGGAAAACTTGGGGGAAAATAAGGAAAATGGAGGGAGAAAAATATCTCTCTATAATCTCCTCACCCAGAAATAATAACCATTGATAACATCTCAGTGAGCATCTTCTCTCATTTTCCCATACATATGTTATTTTCCTTTCTTTAGAAAAATGCCATGGTCGGATTCTGTTTCCTGACACGTCTTTTTCATTTATCAATATGCCACACCGTGGAATGTAATTTAATAATACTTTTCAGCATTAGTCTTCATGACTACATAACAGTCCGAGGTGTGAGTGTACATACCTTTGTTTAGCTAATCTGCTACTGTTGGCATTTTTAGCTAATATAAACAATACGGGGGCTGGTGCCATGGCCTAGTGGTTAAGGGAACCAGATCCCACATGGCCAACCATGCAGTTCAAATCTCAGGCTTGAAAATCACACTGGGAACATGCGTGTGCGTGTCCCAAATCCCAAAGTAGAGGAGAAATGGAAAGGAAGGGATTGCAGTGTGATCACACCCCACTGGGTGGTGCTCTCTCTCTCTCTCTCTCTCTCTCT
>NW_006159809.1:8400669-8412623 GCF_000334495.1 Tupaia belangeri chinensis
TGGAGGAGAAGGGATTGCGGCGTGACCATCCCCCCTGGGGGGTGATTTCTCGCTTTCTGTCTCTATGTCTCTCTCTGTCTGTCTGGTGAGCGCATGCACCCTATAGCAAAAACCTCTCCAAAAAAAGAAAAAAAAAAAGACTTATTAAAAAAAAAATACATGTTGGGAAGTACTGTGAAATAGTGTGAGGATCCACCGGGTGCGTGTGCATGCGTGCCCAAGATTCCAAGAGGAGAATGGAGGGGAAGGGATTGCGGCGTGGCCATCCCACCTGGGGGGTGATTTCTCGCTTTCTGTCTCTCTGTCTCTCCCTATCTGTCTGGCGAGTGCACGTGTCTTATAGCAAAAACCTCTCAAAAAAAAAGAAAAAAGAAAAAGAAGAAGAAAGAAAAAAAGAAAAAGAAAAAGCTAAAGAAAAAAAGAAATGGCATGAGGCTCTATCATCTCTGTTTTTGGCACCCAGCTCCTACCCTAGCCCAGTCCTGCTGTATTTACCACCTAGAATACTAAGGGAATGTCCTACCTGGCCTCCCGCCTTCAGTCCTCATTGTTCATCCTCCACATCACTATTGTGCTCCTCAAGATGAATTCTAATCACATCACTCACATCATCTATTGTTCCTAAACCTTTGGTGGCTCCCTACTGCTCCCCAAAGTGTAAGCTTCTTCCCACATCAAATCCCAGCTCATCCTTCCACCTTACCCTTCCAACTGTCCAACCAGCTGTTCCCAGAACACACCCTGTGTTTTCTGCCTCCTTGCCTGTTCTTGTTATTCATCCTGCCTGGAATGCACCACCCACATCTCTGCCTCTTGAAATCCTAGAGAGTATTCAAGTCCTCTCCGGACCAGCATCTCTGCCAGAAAGGCTTTTCTTTCTTTCTGCTACCAAAATCTCTCCTTGCAACTTCCTGTTATTATGTGCCTCTCATTTGGCACTTCATCTTTTCATGCCCTATAGCAATTGGTACACCTGGTATGTTCCTTTATGACAATATAAGCCCTTAAAGGAACTGCCTTTTAGTCACCTTCATAATACTTACTGTACTGAGTAACAGGGGGACCTAAGCCCAGCCTGGTGGCACAGTTGGTAGTGACCTGCAGCAGTGTTGGAGGCCAACCATAGGTTATGGTCCCCTGGTCATCCTGAGAACATGCCAGATGTGTGTGTGTGCCCAAGACCCCAATGAGCTGAGCTAAGAGGAGAGAATCATGATGTGACAAGGCCCTGCTTCTCTCTCTCTTTCTCTCTCTCTGATGTCCATACATGTGCTCTCTATTGTGGATGAAAAGAAAAATTGTAAAAACTTCAAAATAGGGGGAGGGCCAGCTCCACGGCCTGATATTAAAGACCACTGGATTCCACATGGCTAACCCCGTGGTTTGGATTCTGGACCCGGAGGCTTGAGAAACATGCTGGGCATGTGTGATGTGTGCTCAAAGTCCTGAAAGGAGGGAGAAGCTGAGAAGGGATCTCAGTGTGACTATTTGCCATAGGTAGAAGCTTTCTCCTCTGCCTTTAGCAAAAAGAAAAAAAACAAAAACAATAGGGGACCTGGCATGTACTACGTATATGTAAATACTGAATTAAAATGGAGCAAATGGGAATACATGACGAGCCAGAGTCTCTACTAGGAGAAATAAGATAAACAGAGAGGCCCAAGAACAGCGCCTGGGGTGCGGGGGGCACTGACAGGATAAGAATGGTGGTAAAAGGGCCAGAGAGTGAGCATTTCAGAAAAGCCATCCCCCATCAGAGGCAGGAGACAAAGGCAGTGACTCACAGCTGACAGAGACACCAGCACTCGCTGGAACATGAAGGACGTGTCCGAGCGAATGTCATCCTCCAGGCTCCGTCCGTATTCTGGCAAGACAGTGGAAGAAGCCCCGTCAGGACAGAGTCCTGCCCTCTGCTGCGTCCCCCTCCCAGGTGCTCCAACCCCTCCAAGACCAGCCTGTCTCCCGAAGTACATCGTGAAGGTTTTCATCCCACACAGTTTTCCGAACGCTAAACTCTGGTAAGATAGCCAAGAGGAGTTTATTTTGTCATTACGGAGGAAATGAGATGTTCTGTTCCTTAAAATGGGAGTGGAGGCCAGCAGGTGGTGTGGCAGTTAAGGAGTTGAACTCCCACATGGCTGACTGGGTTCGAGTTTCAGACCTGGCAGCTTGCTTCTCACTTTCTCATTTTCGCTCCCTCTTTCTCTGTCCTTCTCTAATGAGCACATGTGCCCTATAGCAAATTAAAAATAATAATAATAATAATAAACTAAATTAAATAATTATTAAAAAACAAAAAACGGGGAGTGGAGAAGTCAGGGACCATGGTCCCCCTTTTATGGTTCCCACTGTCGGGGGGTCTGTTCTACCTGGCTCTCAGTGACTCAGAGCAGCAGTCGAATTGCCACTGCTGTGCCACAGAAGAAGGTAACCAGAGCAGAGCGTGAACATGGGTTTGGGGTCAGTACAGGGAAAGCAGACTGGGGCTGTCAAGCACAGGGCCTAGCTTGCATCATTTTCTCCCACATCTCTCACTTGGGAGGTTCCGAGAGGTTAGCCAAGGGAAGCTCCAACCCTTCCCAGCCCACAGGGGAGAAACCCTGTCCTGTGCAGCTGTGGGGATCCTGGTCCTTAGCCAAACTCCCAAGGCTTAGAGCCTCCTGCTCTGAACAGTTACCAACAAGCTCTCATTGTGTTTTCTTTCCACAAAAGTAATACATGTTGATTATGGAAAACTTGGGGGAAAATAAGGAAAATGGAGGGAGAAAAATATCTCTCTATAATCTCCTCACCCAGAAATAATAACCATTGATAACATCTCAGTGAGCATCTTCTCTCATTTTCCCATACATATGTTATTTTCCTTTCTTTAGAAAAATGCCATGGTCGGATTCTGTTTCCTGACACGTCTTTTTCATTTATCAATATGCCACACCGTGGAATGTAATTTAATAATACTTTTCAGCATTAGTCTTCATGACTACATAACAGTCCGAGGTGTGAGTGTACATACCTTTGTTTAGCTAATCTGCTACTGTTGGCATTTTTAGCTAATATAAACAATACGGGGGCTGGTGCCATGGCCTAGTGGTTAAGGGAACCAGATCCCACATGGCCAACCATGCAGTTCAAATCTCAGGCTTGAAAATCACACTGGGAACATGCGTGTGCGTGTCCCAAATCCCAAAGTAGAGGAGAAATGGAAAGGAAGGGATTGCAGTGTGATCACACCCCACTGGGTGGTGCTCTCTCTCTCTCTCTCTCTCTCTCTCTGGCAAGTGCATGCGCACTCTGGCAAAACAAAAACAAGACAATACTGAACAAACAGTATAGGATCTAAATTTCTGCACATTTTTTGTTATAGTTTTAGGGCAAAAAGGCATGCATTTTTGAAAAAGGCTCCTAAAGGTTTCTAAAAGGGAAATCAGTAGCTGCCATTCTGAGATGGTTGGAGGACACACAGTCCAGTCTGGAGAAAGCAGTTGAGCCAGACAGCCCTTCCAGTCACCTGCTGGATGGCTACAATCTGCTGGTGCCACCACTTTTTGATAAAAGAATTATCTACTTGATAATAAGGAACAACCGTCCAACCATCAAGGCAATGGAGCATTGTACTGGGTAGCCCGTGTGGAGTGGAGTCATCACCTGAGAAGTCTTAAAAAGTCCAGAGGCAGTCGTTTGCCTTCTTAGGGAACTACATGAAAGCAGAATGCCTACTGGCCAGTGTTTCCATGAGGAGAGTCTAGCCAGTGGATAACCACCTGCTGCTCGTTTCTTTCTCAAGTCCCAGCAAACCTCAGCCTGGGCCACTGAAGATGTTACATACGCTGCTGGTAGGTCTGGTTTATGCGCTGGATCTCCTCGGGGGACCGGGAGGCTAGGATCTCAATCAGGCAGCCCTCGTCTGTGCCAGCTCCCTAAACACGAAACCAGAAGAGAGAGTGGTATTAGCCAGTTTACAGAGTTGAGTTTCAGACACAGAAAGACTACAGCCATGAATATGCAGAGTATAGACCGCCCACTGGGTTCATGCAATAGGATTTCATAACTTTTAATTGTCCTGTCCCAATCCAACATGTTCACCATAATCATTATTAGAAATAACAAATATATAGAGACTGCTTGCCATGTATAGTTTTTTTTAAAGATTCATTTATCTATTTATTAATTTCCATTCGTTATTATTATTTTTTAATTTGACTGAGAAAGAGAGAAAGGGAAAGTGAGAAAGCAAGCCACCAGGTGCAGGACTCAAACCATGGTCAGCCATGTGGGAATTCAATGCTCTTCACCACCACACCACCTGCTGGCCCCTCATGTATTGGTTATTGTACCAGATTAGGTACAATTTCTACCCTCTGGAGGCTTGATTTTTCCTTAATCTCCTCCATTCTCTTCCTCTGAAGGGCAGAATCTCTGGCAAAGGTTTTGGTACCTCTTTGCTTTTCTGGTGTCTAACCCAGAACTTCCCACCAGGTGAATATTTATTGACGTGGGTAAGAAGGACAATTGTATCTGTATTTCATACTTCATCATTAAAAATCAGCAAATCCTAGTCAGGGCACAGTGGAATGGTCATGAAGGCCAAGAACCCCTTTGCTCATTCAAAGCCTATAGCAGACTTGGAAGCCCCCAAGTATTAGTCATAAAGTTATAGAACTCAAAAGTGGCTAACATTGGCCAGCCATGGTGATGCAACATTAAGTCAATGCTCTGTGATGCTGAGGACACATGGGAAGGTCTCCGGAGTTTGCACCCCAAGGTCTCCCTATGCATGCCAGACACATGTGCATATGCCCCTGACCCAGCTGGCTAAGACTGAGGGTGGACTGCAGCATGAAGATCCTGTTGACAATGTCTTTTTCCCTCTGTGTCTTTCTCCCTCTCACACGGAAATAAAATAAAAGGGGGTCAGCTTCACAGCACAGTGCCTAAGCACAGTGCATTGGGAGCTAGATCCCACATAGACTATAGTTCAAATCCTGGACCTGACAGCTTGAAAATACACAAATAAGTGGTTGATCAAAATCCTAATGGGAAGGAGAAAAGGAGGAAGAATTGTGGTGTGACCATATCCCATTTTGGACTGCTCTCTTTCTCTTCATTGAGCATGCATGCCCTATGGCAATTAAAAAAAATTAATAAAAAAATTATAACAAAGTAGCTAATAGACCAGCCTGGGCATGGTGGTTAAGGTGGTTGGATCCCATATGGCTGACTGCACAGTGTGATCATGCCCCATTGGGCATGCCCAAAATCCCAGAAGGAGAATAGAGGAAAGACTGTGGTATGGCCATTCTTCCTTGGGGGTGCTTTCTCACTTTCCATCTGTGGAGAGCAGCTAATCTGAGCAAACATGGTTATCTTTAGATGCATGCAGAAACAAATGAGCTTCATTTGCAAAGCGATGAAAGCATTTGTATACAAAAAACGCTAATTGCCTGTTGTTGCCCATACTGCAAAGCACTATCAGGTTAAAGAAAGCCACACGTGTTTATCAGATTTTGCCTCAAAAAGGTCAGAGAAACTACATGGTGCCAATCTTCAGACAATTTACATCCAGAAACAACTGGCTTTGCATTCCATTTCCTCATCCCCCATTTTCTATCCCTTAAAAGAATAAACATGAGGCTGGTTGGAGGTCTCGGCTTTTCATGAGAGAAGGTGGGCCCACCTGATCCTCACTTTGCTTTACCTGCATGTCTTTGTGTGTTTATTTTTATGTTTATTTCTAATCCACAGCCTCCCCACTCAGAAAAGAGCATTTTGAGAGCAGGTCCCGCATCTTTCTCTTTCTGTCATATTTCTGGTGAGCACATGTCTTCTGGCAAATTAAATTAAAAAGTAGCTAATGTGACAAGAAAGTTTCTGGAACCGCACTGAAGTATAATTATAAATATAATCATCCCCATTAAAGCACAAACAGAAGTAAATAATTCCATACAGTTTTGAAAAAAAAATTTTACATTTAAAATTGTTATAATGTGGAACCAGCAGATGGTGAAATGGTTACATTGCTAGATTCCCAGGTAATTTTGACCATGGTTTGAGTCCCAGACCCTGTGGCTTACAACGCGTGCCTGGCATGCGTGCATGCATGCCCAAAATC
The DNA here is from genome assembly GCF_000334495.1 of Tupaia belangeri chinensis. Lineage (NCBI taxonomy): Eukaryota > Metazoa > Chordata > Mammalia > Scandentia > Tupaiidae > Tupaia > Tupaia belangeri. The sequence continues at coordinate 8,406,779 of NW_006159809.1, forward strand.
ATGAGAGAAGAATGCAGGAGAAGGGATTGTGGTGTGGCCATGCCCCCTGGGGGTGGGTGTTTTCTCACTTCTGTCTCTCTGGCAAGGGCACGTGCCCTGTAGCAAAAATTTCTCTAAAAAAAAAAAAAGTTATAATGTAATGTAATGAGAAAAAAATCTTCTATACTCTCTCCTCCCCACTTTCAGAAGACTTCTGTCACAGTTTCTGAGAAATCGCATCAGCATCTGCAGCAACTGCCCAAAGAGCCTTGGAGGACGTGCACCAACCTTCATGGCTCTTCGCAGCTCCTGCACGTCGTACAGCACAGTGGGCGTCATCATGCCCACGATCACCTGCTCGAAGTTGCCACTCAGTTCTGACTTCAAGTCATCTATCAAGTCCTGCAACACAAGAAAACAGCTCTGCTGAACTGCTCCGATCACTTAGGTCAGCCAGTCTCCAGGTGGTCCAAGGATGCCTGGGGTCTCCAAGACCCTTTCAGAGAGCCAGCAAGGACAAAACCAGCTTTTTGTCAAAACCGTTTTCTGTTTGGTTTGTTTGTTTCCAAGAACATGGTTAAACAAAGCAAAGGAGCCATTTTACAAAGCATAGGAGCACTTTGGAAATCTAGATTACAGGGAGGTCCTGCCCCCTGTTGCCCAACAAGGTCCCCTGCACCCACAGAGCTGGAGGGGGCTTACCCTGCCGATATTGGTCTTGTAGGCCGTCCTGATTTCCTGGCGCTGGGCCGTGTTGCGGTAGGCGAGGACTTTAATGATGCCGTCTTCATCGGTGCCTGGGGTGGAGCACAGACAGTGGGAGGGTGATGCGTGATCGAGCAATGAGAAAGTGGGCTCCTCTACAGACACTGGAGTTGCTTAAAAGCAGCTTCAGAGAGCTTTCTAGAAAACAAGTTCTTGCTCAGAGAGTTTATCTACTTTACTAACAGATACTGCTAAATTGAGTCTTAGTCTCTCCTTTAATTAGTATTTTATTATTTCTTTATTTATTTTTAGTTTTTGCTATAGGGTGTGTGTGCTTCTTGGGGCAGAGGAGAGAAATCACTCCCAAAGGGGATGGCCATCCCGCAATTCCTTTTCCATTCTCCACTTGGGATATATTTTTTTTTTAAGAGAGATTTTTGCTATAGGAGAGTGTGCTTGCCAAAAACAGAAAGACAGGGAGAGAAAAAGTGAGAAATCATGTCCTGGGTGGATGGCTATGCCACAAGTCTTTCTCCTCCATTCTCCTCTCAGGATTTAGGGCATGCGTGCACACATACCTGCTATGATTTTCAAGCCACTAGGTTTGGGAATTGAATTGCACAGTTGGCCGTGTGGGATCCAGCACCTTAATCTCCATGCCACCTGCTGGCCCTTAATTAGCTACTTTTAAAAATAATTATTTATTTTTATTTGTTATTATCATTATTTTCATTTGACCAGAGAGAGAGAAAAAAGGAAAGTGAGAAAGCAAGTCACCAGGTCTGAGATTTGACCCATGGGCAGCCACGTGGGAAGTCCAGCACCTTAACCACCAAACCACCTGCCAATCCTCTTAATTAGCTTTTTACAAGTGCACAGGGACTGTCAGGTGGCGTGAGGTTAAGGTGTTGGGCTCCCACATGGCTGACTGTGATTCAAGTCCTGGACCTTGCAGCTTGCTTTTTCTCTTTCTCTCTCACTAGTCACATTAAGATGAAAAAAAAAAAGTAATATAAATAAAAAAATAAACAAATAATTTTTAAAAATAGTGCACAAAACAGTTAACTTCTCTAAGCATTAGTTTCCTTATCAATCAATGTGAATGATCACAGGAGTTTCCCACACAAGACTACTGCAACTCATTTTTTGGGGGGCGGAGAGGAGAGGTTTTTGTTATAGGGCATGTGTACTCACCAGAAAGACAGAGATAGAGAGACAGAAAGTGAGAAATCACCCCCCAGGAGGGATGGCCATTCCTCAATCTCTTCTCCTCCATTCTCCTCTCAGGATCTTGGGCACACATGCACATGCTCCTGGAGTGAGCTTAAGCCACCAGGTTCAGGATTCAAACCATGGTCGACTACATGGGAGTCCAGCAACATAGCCATTACACCATCTGCTCGTTCTTACTATACTTGCTGTATACAGCAAGTATAAAATAAAATTAAATAAAATTAAATAAAATAATTAAGTGAGGTCAGCCCATGACCTGGTAGCTAAGGGAGCTGGATCCCACATGGCTGACTATGCAGTTTTAGACCTGTGGCTTAAAAATATGCTAGGTGTGTGTGCATGCATGTCCCAAATTCCAGCATGGAAAAGGGATTGTGGTGTGGGCATACCCTGTGGGGGATGGGATGGGGAGGTATTTCCTCTCCACCCCCCCATGGTGAGGGCATTTCTGACAAATGAATAAAAAAAGAGAAAGGTTAAAGGAACTACTTAGCACAAAGCCCAGCATTTAGCTAAACATTCAATAAATATGGACTGAGATAATTCTCTGTGGGAGTCTGTGCACCAGCGAATATTGCTGGTTTCTCAGAGAGCAATTACATAATGCCAAAGGCCATGATTGGCTCCCCTTCAAAGCCTCACCTTCAAAACCATACTCTGATTGGCCACTTCCCATAAAGGCCACAATTGGCTCCCCTTCAAAACCTCACCTTCAAAACCATACTCTGATTGGCCACTTCCCATAGCAAATTAGTGAGCTTAGAATCCCTCAGATTTGCATATCTGGCACCTCATGATTGGTCCACAAAAACAACCAATCATAACCCACCTTTTACAATCCTTCATTCAACCAATCACTGCCCACCAACATGTATATAACTGCGATCCCTGGCCCACATCCACCAGACAACACTGAAGACCCTGAAGACCCGTGACTCTGCATCATCTCCAGATGACCCTGAAGAGTTGTAACACTGTGTCGTCTCTGTGCTGCCCACAATAAATGGACGACCCTGAAGAGTTGTAACACTGCATCGTTTGTCCCGTCTCTCACTCCTTCCCTCAGGAAACCTGTTCGACTGTCCCCCGGGTCGGGACAATTCTCTTCCTCTGAAATTCTTTTCATATCTTTGGATCTCTTAAAGTCTTTTACATTGCTGCCTTTTCTTTCCTTTACCATTTCCTCTGAATTTTGAAACAACAAACTTGTCTCTTAACTCTGATTTGGCATTTTGCAAAGTTTAAATTGGTTGTTTATTGAGTTTTAGAATCTGTATTGTGTTTCTCATTTCCAATATATCTTTCCTGATCTCAAATGGTTCCCTTCTTATACTTGCTGACAAATGCCCTCATGGGCATCCCACCAACTTCCCACCAAAACTTGAAATTACGGATTTCAAATTAAAGTTTATCTTAATTTTGTCTGCCTATTTCTTGCAACTACTTTTACATGGAGACTTTATTCTGATTTCTCAAATTGGTCCCTCATCTTTGAAACTGCTGGATGTTCATGCATGCTTGGTGAATTACCTGACTCTTCATTGTTTATCTGCATGGGAGGTTATGATGAGTTACAGACATAATTCTATTGAAATGTTTCAGGGGGAAATAGAAAATATATAGGTTCACCATAGCTATTCTTTGCAAAATTAGAGATCTAGAAAAATGACAGCGGTCTGGAGGAAACTATAGAATTTTAAGTGTACATACTTAGGGACCGATTTTCTGTTGTAAAAAAGTGGAGGAGGGATAGATACAACCATCATTTTCTCCTCCAGAACTCTCAGCTAAGGAAAGAAGGTTTATCACTTTTTTAAAAAAAGGATTATTTTATTTATTTAACTTTATTTATTTATTTTAATTTGACTGGAGAGGAACAGAGAGCAAGAAAGCAAGCCAGCAGGTCCGGGACTCGAACCACAGTTGGCCATGTGGGAGTCCAGCACCCTTAACCACCACACCACCTGCCAGCCCTGGTTTAATACCTTTTGATCACCCTGTTTCTGTGAATGATACCACCCTTCCTCCAGTTAGCTAACTATGAAAGCTCAAAACAGTTTGCCTTTTAACCCTTTCGTTTCCTCCATATTCAAATTTCCTGCCAAGTTCATGCTCTACAACCTTTATTGCATCCGTTCCTTCTAACTCCTACTACTACTGCTCCAATTCAAAATGTTAGGGTTTCTTAGACAACTGCAAAAATCTGCTAACTAATATTTTACATCCTAATTGGTCTTCCTAGAGTCATGCCAGACTTAGTATTTATGACCCTAAAAAGAAAAATTCTCACACTATCTGTCCCACGCTCAGAAATACACAGGGGCTCTCCATCGTCCACTGGATTTACTATTTAGGCACTGCGGTGTGGCATGGACACTCTGCATGATCCCATTCACTATCGTAAACATCCACACTAAAGGATACCGAGTGGCCACATGCGCAGACTCAGCTCTTGTACAGCTACTTTGCCCACCTGTGCTGCTCCTATGCGTTTCTTTGTCCCAGGTCCCTCCGTTTAGCGTCATGATTCTGGCATTAGTTGTTTCCTGGTCCATGCCTTTGGGTCATCCTCTCTCGTCTGTGATACATACATAGGTGACTTTCTCAGCGTCCCAGGAGCTCCCTTTGGTACCTGCCTTCCCAAGAAGCATCCAACTAGCTAATTCTCATTTTGCAAGTACTTCCTGCTCTAAGCCACCTTTCCATGTACCTACTCGGATTGCCCTAGGCCTCAGAGCATGCTATTCCTTTCACCTGAAACTTCCTTTTTTAGAGTTTTGCCGTAGGGTGTACGCACTTACTGGAGAGACAGAGAGAGAGGGAAAGTGAAAAATCACCGCCCAGAGAGGATGGACAGGCCACAATCCCTCCTCCTCCATTCTCCTCTCAGGACTTTGGGCGTACATGCACATGTACCTGGTGTGTTTTTTTAAGTCTCCAGGTTCGGGACTTGAACCACGGAGTTGGCCGTGTGGGATCCAGCTGCCTTAACACATTGCTGGCCCAACACATTCTTTCTTAGCACTCTTTACTGAAACTCAACTCTTCTCCCAAGGCCCATCTAAGATTCTGCATCCTCCAAGGAGTTTTGCCTAATGTCCCCAAATGAAGTGTAACCCTCTCCTTGAGACCTGCTGGATCTTCTTTGTGCCCCTGCCATCACCGTATTTGGCTAAACTCTGTTATTTGAGATGGCCTTTGTCCTCAAATACCTGAGCTCCTGGAAACAAAACGCTCCCTCTAGTGGAAGTCCTAAGTTACAGCCAGTCACACCAGCCACACGTCAGTCAACCAGACAGCCCCTCCTTTAAACTGTGTTAAGGCAGGCAAACCTTCTGCTGTTAGCAATCCAATGATCTCTCTGCCTCATTCCCTCGCTTCCATTTTTTTTGCATGTCAATTTCTCTTTCTTGTACATAAATGTCACCCCACCAGGAGTTCTTTGGAAGTCGTTGTGGAGGCTGCCCAATTCAAATTCTTTTTGCTCAATTAAATCTGATAAAGTAAATTATATGAACTTTTTTAACTACCGCATGGTAATTTCTGAGCGTGCGTTTGCTGTGTTTGCATCTGTGTTTGACCACAAAGACCTGGTTTGAGAATCTTTGTCCCCCTGACAGTCTGCCTCACATTCGCCCACACAGAGCAGGCACTGAAAAAGGACAGCTTGTGCCAAAATGGCTCCCGACTCTTAAAAAATTCTGAATGCTATGTTCTGAATCACGTCCTGAATTAGGCCCATGTTCTGAATTACAGTGTCCTTGTTATGTATCAAAGAATCAGTATAAACTTGCAGGGCAGGGGGCAGATGCAAGACACTATTCATTTTATTTATGTGAAAGGGAAAATAAGGAGAAGGATACATAAATTCAGGACAATGTTCTGGAGTGTGTGTGTGTGTGTGTGTTGGGGGGGGGGGGGGGGGGCA
>NW_006159809.1:8413339-8428568 GCF_000334495.1 Tupaia belangeri chinensis
TGTGTGGGTGTGTGGTGTGGGGGGGGGGGGCGCAGCAGGATAGCACAGCAGCTTAACCACCAGCTCTGAAGTCGGACTGCCTGAGCCTGAAGTCGGACTGCCTGAGCCTGACGATCTGGAATTGCCTGGAACCCTGACCCTGCCACTTACTAGGGCTGAGACCTTGGCCAGTCGGCTAACCTCCCTACCCCTCAGCCTTTCATCAGTAACTCAGGCTGCTGTCAGGGTGAATGTGGAGCACCCATGTGACGCATGCCCTTCATACCTGACCCACCGCAGAGCTTGGGCAACACTTCCTATTGCTACTGTCCTTTCTGTCAGGAGCTTTGGGGCTATGCAAACAGAACTCTTTTTGGAAAAGAAGACTGAGAAATAGTCTCGTGGCCAGCTGTTTTTATTTTTCCAGATCTCAAGGAGACCCTAAATAGCAGCTAAGAACTGGGGACATTTCTCTGGCTAGAAGTCCACCCAGGCAAGGTCTTGGAAAGAAGGATGAGGCCAGGGTCGCCTGCAGTGGCCCCATTGCCATGACTGTGCCCACCCAGCATGAAGCTTGGGTCCCTGGGAGCTGACTGGAGGGCAGCGGAAGACACCACCAGCCTTCTCCCATAAAACTCCACATGGTAGGGCCAGCCAGTGGCATGGTGGTTAAGGCAGCTGGATCTCACACGGCTGACTATGCAGTTGGGTCCTGGACCCAAAAGCTTGAGAAACACACTGTGTGTGTGTGCATGTGTGTCCAAAATCCCTACGAGAGAATGGAGACGGGATTACAGAGTGGCCACTCACCTCCCCAGGGCAGTGATTTCTCACTTTCCCTCCGTCTCCCTCTGGTGAGTGCACTCACCCTACCGCAAATTAAACAAACAAAAAACAACTCCACACACTGCATGTTGGCGTTCTCACAGCTGTCCCTATCACCAAAACAGCTAGAATGGGGACTCCAAGGAAGGAAGGTGGATTTAGGGCTCACAGGCTTGAGTTTGAGACAGGGCTCTGCCGTGAGAACCACAGCGCAGTCTCCCTTTCGCTGTGACTTTGTGAGTGACTTGGCTTCTCTGGGTCTTGGTTTCACATCTGTAAAATGGGACTAAAATAGCAGTGGTAAGGGCCGCTTTCTCTAAGTCACATTATCATATTGCATATGTCCGAGGAGATGATGTTTGCAAAAGTGCTTTGTAAACTTCGTGCACTGTACACATACCAGCACTCACTAGAAAACAAAGACATTTATGAAATTTTATATGTAGATTTAAAAAAAAATTGCTACAGGGCATGTGCACTCACTAGAGAGAAACAAATAGAGAGAAGGGAAAGTAAGAAAGCACCCCCCAGCGGGGATGGTCACACCACAATCCTGTCTCCTCCATTCTCTTCACAGGATTTTGGTCATACACACACATGTGCCTGACATGTTTTTCAAACCTCTAGGTCCAGGACTAACAGGACATGCAGCTAGCCAGATGGGATCTTGCTGCCTTACCCGCCATGCCACCAGCTCCCTCTATAGAAATTCTTAATGTTGCAATTCAAAGCAAATTCAAACATATCAGTACATTAAATTAAAAATTCTTTTATTTAAAAAAAAAAAAAAAACGCCTCCACCCAATCTAATTTGTGTTGAAAAGCCAATTTGCCCCCTTTGTATTTTCCTAAGGGAAGACCTACTTACGCTTGCCAGTGGGCATGGCACCCTCCCGTGTGACACTGTGACGTACAACACACGAGGAAGTCGTCACCTCCAGCAGGACACTTACCGAGGCCTTTCATGGCCTTCCTCAGGCTCTGGGCATCTTCAACAGCATTGAATCCTGAAGCAGCTTTGATGGTGCCTCCTTTGGATGCCTGAGTACCAGAAATGATGTGACTGAGTGGCAGAGTTTCATCTGGCAAACACTTGCTAAGCACCCAGTATGGCCCAGACACTATTCCGGATGCCGGGGATACAGCACTGACCATGGCAGATCACTGATGCTCTCGCTCCCAAGGCACTGAATGAAGCTCTCGCTCCAGGGAAGACAGGCAGTAAACAAACGGGCAAATATTCTACAAAGTCCCTGGTACTGAGAAGTACTACGACACAGGTATGGAGGGGCTGCTCTGAGGAGTGACATTTAGATGGACAGCTGAAAGACGTAAAGCAGCTGACGTAAAGCAGTGGAGGGAGAATATTATGGACAGGGGAACAGCTACTGCAAGGGCCCTGGGCTGGAACTAGCTTCCAAGGAGGAGCAGTACAGACCTTGGCTGGCTCAAGCTGGTTGGCAAGGGGAGTGTGGTCACCACCTAGGAAGTAATCTTGTTCCCCCACAAAAAAGGGGGAAAAAATCAAATTTGAATCAAATCAACTCTAGAGCCCCAAGCCAACTTACAGGAAGTAGAGGAGCAAGAAAACATACAACACACCGGGGCTGCAGTTTGCAAAATCCAGTCTAGAAACATTACTTAACAAATGATGCCACTTCTTTGACAAATAAATTGCAAAGAGAATTCAAAGAGAGAGATGGAGGGTGACTACAGTGCAAAAGAGATTAAACAGAGAGCAACAGGAAGGGTGGTTGAGTCGACTGGACTCCCACATGACTGACTGTGGTTCGAGTACTAGGCCTGGCAACTTCTTTTCTCACTTTCCTTCTCTGTCTCTCTCTCTCTCTGGTCAACTTCAAAAAAATAAAATAAAAATAATGACAATGAATAAAATTAAATTAAATAATTATTTAAAAAGAGAGAGAGAGAGAGCAATAATCATAATGTGTAAACCTTCTTTGGGTCCTGCATCAAGCAGTTTTAAAAAAAAAAAGACAACTATGGGACAAATGGAAAGTTGAACACTACCTGATATTTGATGACATTAAGGAATTACCTACTTTTAGGTATGCTAAAGACATTATGGTGGGACCAGCAGTTAGCGTAATGGCTATGTTGCTGGACTCCCACGTAGTTGACCGTGGTTTGAGTCCCGGACCCGGTGGCTTAAAACTCACGCCTGACGCGTGTGCGTGCGTGCCCAAGATCCCGAGAGGAGAATGGAGGAGAAGGGATTGTGGCGTGACCATCCCCCCTGGGAGGGTGATTTCTCGCTTTCTGTCTCTCTGTTTCTCTCTGTCTGTCTGTCGACCGCATGCGCCCTATAGCAAAAACTTCTCAAAAAAAGAAAAAAAAGACATTATGGTTATATTTTATTATCTTAAGAAGTTTCATCTTGAAAAAAAAGAAAAAAAAAGAAGTTTCATCTTACACATATTAGAGTAGTTTACAGATGAAATGATAAGATGTCTGGAATTTGCTTCAAATGATAAAAGTAGAGGAAGTAAATGAAGATAAGGAAGAAGCAAGATCGACCACGAGTTAATAATTACTGGCAGGTACACAAAGCAGTTCCTCATAATATTCTGCTTATTTCTTCATAGGTTGAAACTTTTCCATAATAAAAATTAAAAACAGACCTGGCTCTATGGCCTAGTGGTCAAAGGAGCCAGACCCCACATGAGCGACTCAGTGCACGCACATGCACATTCCAAATCCCAAAAGGATGGAAAGATGAAGAGAAGGGGTTGTGACATGATCATGCCCATCGGAGGTCCTTTCTCCCTTCATGTCTCCCTGTATGGATTTCTCTCTCTGGCAAGCACATATACTGTGTGGCAATTAAAATACATAAAACACAAAAAATCAAAATAAGAAGAAAGAAAGGAAAGGAAAGGAAAGGAAAGGAAAGGAAAGGAAAGGAAAGGAAAGGAAAGGAAAGGAAGAGAAGAGAAGAGAAGAGAAGAGAAGAGAAGAGAAGAGAAGAGAAGAGAAAAGAAAAGAAAAGAAAAGAAAAGAAGGAAGAAAGAAAATCAGAAGAGTGGGCTGCAGCCAGAGCAAGGCAGCCAGGCAGACTAGGGTAAAAGAGTTGAGATGAAAATGAACAGACTCAGCACATGTTTATGAGCAAAGGAGACAGAACTTGCTGATGGCCTGGCGTGGGAGTTAAGGAAAGAAAAGAATCAAACATAACTCGAAATCTCTCCAGCTGGTTTTATTTTTGAGAGAGATTTTTGCTATAGTGTGCACCCACTAGAGAAACTGAGAGACAAAGAGACAGAAAGTGAGAGATCACTCCCCAGGGGATGGCCACGCTGCAATCCCTTCTCTATTCTCTTCTCAGGATTTTGGGCATGCATGCACATGCACCTGGTGTGTTTTAAGCCACTGGGTCAGAACTCAAACCATGGTCAGCCATGTGTGAGTCCGGCACCTTAACCACTGTGCCACTTGCTGGCTCCCTACCTAACTCTTAAATCTCTCCCTAATAAGCCCCTCCCCCACTACCGACTTCAGCAATTAGATGGAGAGTTGGTATCACTTATGCAGATGGAGAAAATTGGAGAACTGACAGATTTGGGGTGTTAGTGGGGGGTGGGGTTTAGTTCTGTTCTGCTATGTTGTTAAAATATTATGCTTGGGATATCTACTAAACGTTCAAGTAGAATTGTCAAAAGGACAATTGGTTATACAATGGAAGTCTAGAGGTCAAGGCCAGAGTCATATCTTCAGGATGCACCAGCATTTGGATAGTATTTGACAAAATGACTTAGGGAGAAAGTAAAGGCAGAGAGAGAGAGAAGAATGTGCTCTAAGGATAACCCTGGGTTTCTCCAATAGTATAGACCCAGCAGAGGAGAAGCCAGTAAGGGCGACTAAGAAGGAGTAACTCCTGAGAACAAAGGAAAACCAGGATGGTGCTTGTCCACAGCTGAGGAAGGAGGGTGGTCAGCACCTGCTGTAGTGAGAACGTAGTGAAAGGAGCATAGGGCACTGCAGCAGGGTAGACCGGGACTGAATCCTGTCAGTCCTTTCTGCATGAGTGGCCTAGGGTGAGTTTCATTTTTCTCGACGGTGTAGAAGGAACAATATCAGCTTACAGGATGGTTGTAATGATGAAATAGGACAATATAGGAAAGAACCCAGACAATATAGCAGAGAACCCAGAAAAAAAGTAAAACAAAAACTCGAACTAGTCTATTATCACTGTTATTATTTTTTTTTAAGAGAGATTTTTGCTACAGAGCACTTGCACTTGCTGGAGACACAGAAAGAGACAGAGAGAAAAAAAGCGAGAAGTCACCCCCCCCCAGGGGGGATGGACACACTACAATCCCTTCCCCTCCATTCTTCTCTTGGGGGGCTTGCATGCACACATGCCTGGCATGAGTTTCAAGCTGCTGAGTCTGAGACTCAAACTGCAGTTGGCATGTGGGGGTCCAGCACCTTAACCACTATGCCACCTGCGGGCTCCTGTCATCATCATTATTAAATATAATTTCAGCCACATTGCCCTCATAAATATAATAGTCAGATTTTTTTTAATCTTTCATTTATTTACTTATTTATTTATTTTATTTTATTTAATGCCAGAGGATGCTCACAAGAAAGAGAAAAAGCATCCCTCAGTGGGGCCTGGTTATGCCACAATCCTTTTCCCCCCAATTCTCCTTCCCACCAAGATCCTGGGTATACACCCATGTTTGAGTACACTCAATTTTACCAATGGGCCAGGATTCAAAGCCTGGTGGACCACATGGAATCCAGCTTTCCTCTGCACAGCACCCAACTGCTATGATACAGTGCTAGCCTCTTTATCTGTCTCTTAAAATGTCCTTCAATACAAGCCCATGGGATAATGTCAAAGGAGAACCTGGGACAGAGCATTTGTACAAGATGCCAAAAACAGTGTCGAATAGAATAGCTTTCTGATGATTTAATTGATCCAAGGATGTAACACAGGCCATCTAAAGGAATGGAAGATTTCTGTATTCTTAGGGCAATTCTCTAGCAAAGCAGATTTAAGCTGGACCACCTTGTACTGGGCCACCTTGGCCTGGACTTCTCGGGTCCACTGTGGCCCAAACAAAACCCATCCATTTCTTTGGGTACCAGAAAGCATAGCCGTCCTCTGCTGAAAGACCAGGCTTTTGCATCCTGGATATGATTGGTGGCCCCCACTTAGTCATCACTCTCCATACACCTGACAGAGGAAAGTAGAAATCTACCACACCAACTTCCTTGGGCACTGTTATCAGTTGAATCGTATCTCCCCCCAAAAAAAGGGCATGTTGAAGTTTACATCAAAACGTGGCCTTGTTTGGAAACAAGGTCATAGCAGATACAATTCATTAAGATGGTGTTATACTAGTAGGGTGGGTCCCAATGCAATATGACTGATGTCCTTATGAAAAGACAGCTACATCAAGACGGATGCAGGGGCAGGCAGTGGTGTACTGATTAAGTGGCTACATCCTATATGGCTGACTACACTGTTGGAGTCCTGGACTCAGTGACTTGAAAAAACATGCTGGGCACATATGCATGCATGCCCCAAATTTCAAGAGAATGGAGAAGGGATTGCGGGATGACCACTCTCCCAGGGGTGTGATTTCTCACCCCCCCCATCTCTCTGTCTCTCTGCATGCACTCTATAGCAAAACTAAAAAAAATACAGGTAAACGCACAAGGCAAATGCCATATGATGACAAAGGCAGAGAATGAAGTTATTCAGCAGCAAGCCAAGGAACACTCAAGGTGGACTGCAAACCACCAGAAACTAGAAGAGGAGGGAGAAGCAAGGAAGGATTCTTTTCCAGGTTTCAGAGGGAGCACAGTCCTGCAGTCACCTTGATTTTGGATTTCTGGCCTCTGGAACTATTGGGCAATACATTTCTATTCTCGTAAACCACCCAGTTTGCGGTACTTTGTCACGACAGCCCTAGGAAACTACTATAGGCACTTAACTTTTTTTTTTTTTTCTGCTATGGATCACCAGTAGTAAGCAAACTGGTGATTCGCTGTCACGATTCCAACATGACGTTACGCAGCCTTTGACCCCACCATGAGACAGCTTTCTGAGTTGAATGTTTCACAGGGCTCTTGTGGAATCCAATATTGGAAAAATTTTGGATGGTACTCAAACACTGTATTTACCTTTAAAGCAAACTGAATTGCTGAGGGACATTCGTACAGGATTAAACATATTGTCCTAAGATAAATCAATAAAGGGATTGGCAAAAGTGGTTCCGTTTTATTGATTAGCATTTTAATGACTCTTTTCTTCCAGGAAAAAGATCAAGATATTTGTCCCTTGTTAGTTCTGTTAGTATCTGCATTGATTAAATTCCAGAGCATAATGTACCATTAACCATTCTGGGAAGACTGAAGATTCCTTCCCAGGCAAGCTCACTGTGGCAGTGGGCAAAGGAAAAAGAGAAGAGAACAAAAGTGAATAACTAGAAATAGGTGCTATATCACAATGGTGAAATATTATCAATATTATTAATAATAAAGATGTAAACATCAGAAAGGTTGACATACACAATGGAATGCTAATACGCAAGAAGAGATGGACGAACAAACTATGGAAACATATAGCAGTTCCTCGGACATGAAATGTAAAAAGTATATTGCTCAGAAAGAAGTCAGTCACCACAGAGTACATACTCTGTGGCTCCATTTATAGAATGGTCTAGAAAAGGCGAAACTAACCTATGAGAGTAACAATCAGAACAGTGGTTGCATTTCTGGGATGGAGAGCAGGGTGAGTACTGACTGGAAAGGGGCATGAAGGGGCTTCCTGGAGAGACAGAATGCTGGCTTGATAGAGGAGTAGTTACATAGGTATATACACCCCTCAAAATCCATCTACGGCAATCTTGAGGGACAGTTTATACATAAACTATGCTTCTGTTAAAAAACTTTACAAAATATTTTTGTGAAATGGCTTTTAAGACATATGGTCATTTCAGTGAATTTGGAAAACCAAAAGAAAATTAAAATACTCATAATACTACCAACCAAAACAAAGAACGTTAAAATGATATAAAACATAACATAAATATACAATTGCATAGACATTAGATAAAGCATAAGATTAGAGTGAATACAAAACTTTTGTGTTCTACTCTCTTATCATTTTCTCATTTTATTCTAAGCATTTCCCTGCAGTAAGTGGGGGAAAAAAAGCAAAATTTATTTATGCTCTTATTACTGTTATTTAAAAATCACTATCTAGGGGCCAGGAGGTTGCATAGTGGTTAAAGCACTGGAATGTCACATGGCTGGCTGCTGTTCAAGTTCCGGACCCCGTGGCTTGAAAAATTATGCCAGGCACGTGTGCATGTGTGCCTAGAATCCCAGAAGCAGAGTGGACAAGGGGTTACATCATGGCCATCCCCTCAGGAGGTGATTTCTTACTTCCCCTGTCACTGTCTCCTCTCTCTCTCTCTTTCTGGCAAGCACACATGCATTATAAGAAAAAAAATTTTAGTTAAAAAAAATCCACTATATATGTGGAGGGTATAAAATAAAATTATAAAACAGTTGGGATTTTCAATATTGTGACACTACAGCATGTTTTCTTTTCTTTCAAACATGTTCTTTATTTGTCCAATAAATAACAGTCATGATGGCAAGACAGATTCTAGGAGGAAAGACGACAGCAACTAAGATAATTGGCCTAGAGTGGAAAGCATGGTAAAGGGTCACTTGGTCATAGTCTCTACGTGGAGGAATGCTGTAAGCAGGCTGGAGACGAGACAGTATCCCGTTCACTTCAAGTCCCCTAGGCCTCATAGCATATCTGGCTCCAAGTAGGGACACCACAAACATTTTTTTTTTTTTGAGAGGTTTTTGCTATAGGGCATGGGTGCTCACCAGAAAGACAGAGAGAGACATAGAGACAGAAAGTGAGAAATCAACCCTCAGGGGGGATGGCCATGCCACAATCCCTTCTCCTCCATTCTCCTCTCAGGATCTTGGGCATGCACGCACACGCGCCTGGCATGAGTTTAAGCCACCGGGTCCGGTACTCGAACCGCGCTCGACTACATGGAAGTTCAGCGACATAGCCATTCCGCTAACTGCTGGTCCCCAAACATTTTTGAATATTCTTTATATCCAAGGTGAACTAATCAATAAGAAATGGACTTTAAATTAAAGCGTAAGAGATTTGGGGCAGACATGAATAAGCTTTTGACCAACTGAGATCACGAAGAACATTCTAGAATGTCTAATGTTTAAAAAATAAGTAAGAGTTTATTACTATTTGCTCAAGATAGTTTACTTTATACAGCCATCTCCCTAAAGGAAGGCATCTGGAGCTGGCGGGAGCTCCAATTCCTCTCCAGGTGTAAGATTCCACTTCTATTATTCTTCCAGGAAGATCAGGGATCAGAATCACTTGCCTCCTCAGAAGCTTTATTTGGGTGGGAGAAGGAGAGCAGATGGCCAGCTAAGAGGCTCAGCTTCCACCTCAGTGCTGAACTTTACGGAATTTGTAAAGGGATCCAATTCCATGTCTGTCCGAGGATCAGATAACCAAGTACCAAGGAGTCTGATCACAGTCAAAAGGCAGATGACAAGCCCTATGGTTAAGAAATACCTGTCCTGATGAACCTGAAGAAATGGGGCCACACCAGAACATTTGCAGTAGTCATCTCCTGGTGGTAGAACCTGCAGAATTCTTACTTTATCCTTTTTATTTGCCTAAACACTACAGCATGTATTTCTATATTCTCAAGAGGTTAAAAGATTTAGATAAATCTGTCTTTGAATTCATTTTCAAAGTTAAGTTACCATCCCTGAAAGAAATTAAAATGGTGTTCAGAAAAGAAACCTTCTCCTTCCTCTCTTCGTGTCCTCCTCCCTCCCCTGTTGAGCAAACAACCTTTGTTTAAACCAACAGTCGGGTCCCTGAGTACACAGCTCGTACCTGTCTGTGGCTGGTACCAAGCCAAGGTGAGGCCCTCCACCACTTACCATGGCCATGACCGTCAGGAGCAGAGTTCAGTCGCTCCGGCAGAAGTTCCTCTGTGATAAAAGCAAAGGGACAATGACTGTGATGAGGGACGGCATTACGAACATTAATCAGGATAACTTGCAGTTTGCATGAAATGACACCCAACTTCCTCCAAAGGTCAGCTATTGATTAGCCAAAGAGACGAGGGCCAGGCTAATCATTAAAGAGAACCTGCTGGAACAGCCGAGTTTATCATACTAGCAAAATCCTTCCCCACCTGCTCTCCTGCTGGGAGATCCACATTACAGAAATGATAGCATCATTGCTCACACTCGAGCCAGACACAGGTTCTGAACGGTGTGCTGTCAAGGACCAGAAGAGATGTTCCTTCGACAGAAAAAACAATCCAACTGCATCAGGGAGAAGTATAGCACCCCAGCCTCCACTCAGACTGGTGTGTGTGTGTGTGCTTGTATGTGCGCGTTTGTATGTGTGGGCATGTAATGACAAGCCAACAGCCCAACTGACATCGGATTCTTCATTTCCCAATGCCTACTGTCACTGCCACCATTTGGGGACTAAAGATGCTTGTTCTCTTCAAGCTCCTGTCTTAAATGTTCAACTTTGTCCTTAGTTTTCAGAACCCTCTCTATCATCAGGAAGATGGATTGTGAAAATAACGAAGTTAGGGGCAGCGTCTTTGGTCCCGAATGCCGCAGAGTAGAAGAGTGTGCTCGGGTTGATGCAGGACCCACAGCTCACTGTGGGACAGAGCTGGCTGTGTGATCCAGACACAGGTGGTTACTCAGAGGAAACATCAGCCTGATGGACTGAACAAAAGCCACTGCAAGGTCTGTTTACCAGGAGAGGGAGGATTGATTGTTCCTACTCCCTTACAAATGCCAAGCGTTAACGCCCAGATGAAGCAGCTGGTACGCTTCCTATGCAAGCCATGTGGGACTGGTTTTGTGATTTTGGGATAGTCATCCACTGAATATGCCTGTTAATGACAGAGGTCATGGAAAGTGCTGTGGTTAATGGGACCCTTTTACATGGACACCCCATATAATCTTAATTTTTTATTTTTTAGAGAGGTTTTTGCTATAGGGCACATGCACTCGCCAGAAAGACAGTGAGACAGAAAGCAAGAAATCACCCTCCTGGTGGGGGGCGGGACGGTGGCCACACTGCAATTCTTTCTCCTCCATTCTCCTCTTGGGATCTGGGGCAGGTACCTACATGCACCTGGCATGAGTTTAAGCCACTGGGTCCGGGACTCAAACTGCAGTCGACTACATGGGAGTCCAGCGACATAACATTACACCAACTGCTGGCCCCTCACTCCATATAATCTTACTGCTGCAAAACCAAAAGTTCAGAAAGCCTTACTGAATTTGCTCTTTCATTTTCCTCCTACATACCTTACAGATGGTAACAAAACCATTTGGTTTATAACAAGAGAACGGGAAAAGGCATAGAGAATCAAGGGCCTGCTCTAGGCAGGGTGGGAATATTTAAATGGTTATTAAGAATAAGGTGAACAGGCCCAACTGCCAAGGTACGGCGGTAGCACAAAGCTCAGCAATGCTTGGAAGCCTTATGGAAGATTGGGATTTGGTTCTCAGGTCAACCTGTACAGCTGGGGCATGACCCTGATCCTGGATGGTCAGGGAGTTGGGAGGTGAGGGGAAAGTGGCATGACAACCTGGTGAAGGTGCTTGTCTTTCTCTGACTCTCTCTCTCTCTGCATCTGTTTCTTTGTCTCTCTCTCTCTCTCTCTGATGAGAGAATAAATTTTAAATATTGATAGAAGTGAAACAAAAGCCATGAGCAAAGCTTTTTGAGACTTTCCTGAGCCTGAGTCATTTCTTACTCTGGAGTGTCCCACCCCGACCCACATCATATGAACTATCGAAACGCACCCACACTCTCCATTAGATATAACGTATGTGTGAGTCGAACTGAGTTGCCGCTGACCGGCTGACGGCCCTGGCAGACACGGCTTTCAAGAGCGAGGGCCTTCTCTTCGCCTCCATGTAGTTTTTGAATACATGCCAAGTGAGGATGCAGGGAAAGGGGTCAGCTCTCCAGAAAAGCAACCTTTAATATGAACATTTCCACTCCCTTTCACCACATTAGTAAGTGGAAAGATTGCTTGAGCAAAGCCTTCTGGAAATACTGAGAGTCATTCACCGAGCTAGAAACATTTTCACTAGAGGAAAAACTGTCTCATATTTGAAAACTGGGTACTTCTGGTCATTTTATTTTGAAATGGGGATAGCTCACAGCATAAGGCCATTTATATAGAGACAGCTGTTGTATATATATTAAAGTTTTTCTAGTACCAAATGAGTTTCTAAACATTATAGATTATAGAAATGAATGCGGAATACGGTACTCTGATTGTTTTATTAGTCAACCTATAATGGAAAGTAGAGACAAAGTAAAACAAAAGTAATTTACTGGAGCCAAAATGAGGATGATTATGTGGACATGCATCATCCCCGGAGTCCTGAATAGTCTGTGCCAACATTTTACCATCTCAGGGTGATTTGAAAGACCAAAGTCACGAATGGGGACAAGAAAGTGTGGGTTCTGATCAGGAAATGGTGAGTAAATAATTCTCCTTGGGAGCTGGATGGGCTGGTGAGAAAGACAACAGCTTGTGACAAAACTCTGTCCAAGTGTTGACATTTTTCTTTTATAATGATAGAGAGCAGATGGGCCAGCCCTGTGGCCTGTTGGTGAAGGGACCAAAATCCCACATGGCCAACTATGGTTCAAATTGTATCTCTAGTGATTTGGAAAACACATTGGGTGCATATGCACACGTGCCCCAAATCCTGACAGGATTGACAGAGAGAGAAGGGATTGCAGGGGGACCACACCTCATGGTAGAGGGGATGCTTTCTCTCTCCCTCTGTTTCTGCCTCTCTGGAAAACATATACACCCTCTGGCAATTAAAAAATAATAATGAGATAACACGCACGCATATATGAGAGAGAGAAGCAACCTCAACAGAGTCTCGTCATACCACAATCCCCTTTTGTCAGCCCTCCAGCTCCCTAGGATCCTGAGTGTCCATGTGCACACCTAACATGGGATCTGAACCCCTGGCTGGCCTTATGGCTTCCGGCCTTGAAGTTCATTTGCATTATTGCTGTGCCGCAGAGGCTAGACCAAGGTGTGCTAACAATGTTTTATCTCTCAACCTGAGACAGGAACTTAGTTGATGAAACCTCAGGAAGAGGACCAAACATTACTGCTTTTTCCTTCAGAGGTCCGATCTGCAGGCTGATCATGGGCTATCTGAGCAAAGCCCTTTCCCACACTGTGGAAGAGAAATGGGCTCAAAGATGGTTCAGAGACAAGGGGCGAGAGATTTCCAGGATCGCCTTCAGTGTGCCTGAATTCAGTTTGGTTCTCAGCCCTATGTTAATAAGTAGGCTTGGGATCAGCAGATGGTGTAGTGGTTACATTGCTGGACTCACACGTAGTAGGCCCGGGTTCAAGCCCTGAACCTGGTGGCTTAAAACTCATGCTGGGTGTGTGTGCCTGCATGCCCCAAATACCAGAAGAATGAAGGAGAAGGGATTGCAGTGTGGCCATCCCTCCAGGTGGTGATTTCTCATTTTCTGTCTCTCTGGCGAGTTCATGTGCCCTATAGCAAAAATCTCTTAAAAAAAAAAATAAAATAAGTAGGCTCTTGAGACCAGCAGATTGCATAATGGTTACATCACTGGACCCCCACATAGTCAACTGCGATTAGAGTCCCGGACCTGGTGGCTTATAACTCACAACAGGGGGGCTGGCAGGTGCCATAGTGTTGGGGTGCTGGACTCCCACATGGCCGACTGTGGTTGAAATCTTGGACCTGTCAGCCTGTTTCTTGCTTTTCCTCTCTCTCTTGCTCTCTTGCTCTCTCCCTCTATCCCTCTCTGGTCAAAAAATAAATAAATAAATAAAGTTAAATGAAATAATTCTAAAAAAAAAAAAAAACCTCACAGCAGGCACATGCACATGTGCGCCCAAGAGAGGAGAATTAAAGAGAAGGGACTGTGGTTTGATTTATCGCTTTCTGTCTCTCTCTCTCTCTCTCTCTCTGGCAAGTGCACATATCCTATACCAAAACATCTCTCTTAAAAGAAAAAGCGAGTAGACTCTTAAGTTATTTTTTTTCACACATTAGATATCAGATGATACATGTAAAGTCAGTCCACACAATGGCTTACTAGCACAGAGCCTAGCACCTAGTTAGTTCTCCATAACTCTTGGCGAAGAGGAGGGGGAGCAGAAAGAACCACGTCCCCCTCACAACAGTAGGCCTTTTAGTGGCAAACACTGATCAGCCTGGAAGGGATGAAGCTCTCCCTAAAAAAGCCCTCCCACCTTATCCACCTGGCCTGCAGCGCCATGCTCTGCAGATCCTCTGCAGGAAGTCCTTTGCCACCTCAGCTTCCTTGACTCCTTTATGCTTTCTCTCTGAAGGACTTCCTGCAATGCCACAACTGAATAATAGGACCATGGTCACAATGACTCAGACTTTATGTCAGGGTTTTAAAAGTTTCTTTGCAACTTACTGATGGGGCAAACTAATTAGCAACAATGCCTCAGTTTTCACATCTGTAAAATGTGACCATATTCGTGTTTTGGAGTGGTTCAAATGACCCTCAAGATGGACGGATAAAGTCTGAAGGTGGTAAGTTTTTTAGCGATGTCTAAGAAAACCTAAGGGTTATGCAACATGTGGGTGGAGAATTGCGACTTCTGAACAATACTGAAACTCTACGATTAGGGCTTGGGATAGGGCTCCTTCAGTTGTTAAGACATAGTTTTAGAGAACTGAAAGAAAACTAGGAATTAAATGAGGACTATCCTAACAGCAGTTAGGTAAGAACAAAAATAAGCTCAACCTATTTCAGGTAAGATTACATAAATGTATGGAGATAATTTACAGTGGATTCATAAAGAGAAATTAGGGCGTCTCGAGCTGTAGCTGGCCGCCGATCGTAAGCGCTCCGGGATCTTCAGTGCTCGCGGCCGCCATCAACGTCGCTGGAGTTCCTCAAGACTCATCTGCACCACCCACCCGCCACACACTCTGCCATCGTAAACCGCCATCATGGTGAAGCTCCTTAAGACTGGTAAAAATCAAGGTGACCCCCTGAAAATGGCTCCTCCTCCAAAGGAGGTAGAAGAAGACAGTGAAGATGAGGAAATGCCAGAAGATGAAGATGACAGCAGTGGAGAAGAGGTTATCATCCCTCAGAAAAAAGGTAAGAAGGCTGCCACAACTCCAGCAAAGATGGTGGTGGTTTCTCCAACAAAAAAGGATGCAGTTGCCTCACCTGTCAAGAAAGCAGCAGTCACCCCAGGCAAAAAGGCACTGCCATACCATCCAAGAAGACCATTACACCAGCCAAAGCAGTCACAGCACCTGGCAAGAAGGGAGCCCC
>NW_006159809.1:8428633-8429037 GCF_000334495.1 Tupaia belangeri chinensis
CGCGAGAAGGAAGACAGCGATGAGGAGGAAGAAGATGACAGTGAGGAAGATGATGAGGACGAGGATGAAGATGAGGATGAATTTGAGCCCACAGTGATGAAAGCAGTAGCTGCTGCCCCAGACTCAGAGGAGGAGGAGGAGGAGGATGATGAGGAGGAAGATGAGGAGGAGAAAGAAGATGAGGAGGAGAAAGAAGATGAAGAGGAGGAAGATGAGTCTGAAGAAGCAGCTATGGAGACCACACCAGCCAAAGGAAAGAAAACTCCTGCAAAAGCTGCACCTGTCAAAGCCAAGACTGTGGCTGAAGATGAAGATGAAGAGGATGAGGAGGATGAGGAGGATGAGGAGGATGAGGAGGATGAGGAGGATGAGGAGGAAGATGAGGACGATGACAATGATGAAGA